>NW_027491218.1:600000-1037500 GCF_021521415.1 Bidens hawaiensis | reverse complement strand
GTTTTTTTATTAAGTTCATTTAAAAAAATCATTTTATGATATAAATAAAATCAATTTATATACACATAGTATAGATACAAATACAAATGTAGTTATTTTCTTTACTTGTAATTTTATAATTTGGATAATCCCGTGTGTTACACGGATTCTAAAACTAGTTATATAATAATAAACGTGAAAAGTCATTTATACTAATTTCGTTATATTAAAACCTCCACTGCCCTTTCAAATGAGGAATCAAGCGTGTCTGGTTGGCGGGTTGACGGGCTGATGAGTTTTGGGTTGACGAGTTGATGAGTTTCGGGTTCGCGGGTTAGCGTGTTGAGATTCTTCAACCCTAACCCAACCCATATTTTTATTCGTGTCGTGTCGTATCGACACATTTAAATTCGTGTCGTGTTCGGGTCAACCAATTTTACATTCATTACGTATATGAGTAATTCATATTGACTTCCTAATAAATTAAACAATTAATTATACTTATTCATATAAATCTTGTTAATATTTGTGATAAATCTAATTGTTTTTGTATATTTATCTCTCATTCATAATTAACAAACTTCGGTTCACATATTTAGCTTAATATAAGAACAAACGAATAAAATGACCAGAGAATAAACAGTTGTAACTAATATAATGAAAATGATCGAAGTAAAAAAATTGACAAAAGTAGTGTAAAAAGAAATTAGTTTTACTTTTAAATGTTAATTGATATAAGAAAATTTAAAAATAAGTATTTAACTTTAAAATTTAAAACTTCGAAACCTTATAATCAAAATATTAACTTCTCTAAAATTGTTAAACATGTTAACAGGTCAACCCACTTTATAACGGGTTGGGTTCGGGTTGACCTGTTGTTTTAACTTGTTGGGTTCGGGTTAACTTGTTTAACAAAACGTGTCGTGTCAGACGACCCAAAACCCATATTTTTTCGTGTCGGGTTTCGGGTAGTGTCAAGAATTGACATCCCATCTAGTCAAATTGAATGAACATTCAATGTTTTTATTATATAGGTTACCAAAATAATCCAACTGTGATAAATAGGGAGGTGAAAACTATGTTCTGTTTTAACATTTTTTTTTCTTTTTTTGGAACGACCAACTAAGTAACATCGGGTACTCCGTACGTAGATGATGAGTTGAAAGACACAACGACGAAAAAACACAATGACGAAAAAAGACACAATGATAAGCGAAAAGACACAATGACGAAAAAAGACACAATGCCGATAAAAGACACAATGATAATGTAAGGCCCCGTTACTGGTGCCCTACATTTGGTGTTGGATTTACTCATAAACGCAGTTCTAAATATCAGAGTTAATTTAAACTTTCGAGGAATAATATAAAACATCTTTACAATTATCCATAAATTGTCTTTTAAAACATAACGTAAATTATATCATTCAAAACATCATGACAATCTTCAAATGCCAGCCTCTTCAATCCTGCCACGTGTCCATCTCAAACCAGCTGTCTCAATCTGTTAACCTACGTGCATACTAAAAGTCAGCTACGCTGAGTGAGTTCTAGTTAATCACACATTATACCATACATGCACTTACCTGTAATTATGCATCCGAAGACACATATTAATTACTTTACTATCTTACCTTCATTACATAAGTTCACACACACGTTCGTACTTTATTACTTTCATACTATATAACTTAATGTCCTTTTCTATCTCGGATATTATTAGGGTCCGATCCCTTCTTTTTCTATCTCAGATATTATTAGGGTCTGATCCCTCTTCCTTTGTCTATCTCAGATATTATTAGGGTCTGATCCCTTTCTTGTCTATCTCAGATATTATTAGGGTCCGATCCCTTTTTACTTCTCTATCTCAGATATTATTAGGGTCTGATCTCTTTCTTCTCTATCTCAGATATTATTAGGGTCTGATCCCTCTTTCTTCATCTTCGTGCATACTGTCTTTACATATCCATAACATACATACTTTCTTTAATCATTCATAGATATTCATATATTGTACATATATCTATCATACACATTCATCTATCATATAACTACCTCCCTTGGCAGCACGTGCAATATCTGAAAATCGTTCACGTACCGACAAGCTTTCATTCACATTTAAGATATACATAACATATAAACCATACAAGGCATACACTTACCAGTTAAGGTAAGTGTATTAACTATCACATCGAGTACGCACACAGCCCCGAAAACATAACAAAAAATGGGGCTAGAAACTCACCTGAATGCAGTTACGTTTACCGTTTATGGTAATCCCCTTCTTAAGCTGTGCACGACTAACTGTACAACAATTACACGTATCAATTATCTATCACTACCCATATTGCGTCTCTAGTCTAATCATAACCCTCAACGGACGGGGGTCCGGGGACAGCGCCCCTGGCAGTGGGGTCTAGGGGCGGCAGCCCCTAGCAGGGTCTAAGGGGCAGAGCCCCTGGCTGGGGTCGAGCTGCCAGGTCAGCTTAGAAAAATTTTATTTCCATTAACTGTCTTAACACATTTTCCATTAGGATTTTAATTTATTATTTAATTCACTATCTCCTTCGCCATAACGAATTAAGCCTAAGTCGTTACTGATTCGTCATCTTACATGCCTGATTCGTTAATTAATTCGCCATTCTAGTTCGTTAGCTTAACATAACGAATGATGAGTAACGAATCAACTGATTCGTTATCTAAGTATAACGAATTGGTTATTAACGAGTCTCCTGATTCGCTGTCAGGTTCGCTGTCTTATTATAACGAATTGACCAGTAACGAATGACCTAGTTCGTTGTTGTAATCATAACGAATTGGGTGAGTAACGAATCACCTGATTCGTTATTTTAGCGTAACGAATTGGCTCTGTCTTATCCAAACCTTGACGAATTAGCCTATATTCTTATCCAGACTTTGACTCGGGGTCAAAGTCAAAATCGATTTGAACAAGAACAGTCAAGGGCACCAAATCTGCAATTAAACCCTCGATTCTTAACGAAACAACATGAAATTGGTACCATTGAACTCGTAATCCCAGCGCCTACAAACCATAACCATCAAATCGGCCAAACATCCATGTTTAAGGGGTGCGATTTGTGCATCTATGTTACGGGTTATTTTAGGTTAACAATTAACCTATCAAATGCTAACAAATTTCAGTAAGGTTTGTTTCATTAGATTCGTTTTTAACGTACTAAAACAGATCTATGATTTCCCTAATCAAACCGAACCTATATGAATGATTTCTAAATATAAACGTACCTTAAACGAGTCGAACTACGAACACGAGCTGGTCCTTGATGTTGTTTTGGTTCTTCACGACGATCTAGCACCAACAAGTTCTGGTTCTCGTCTTTGGATCTTGGTTCGGGTTATAGGATGATATGTGTGTTTTGGAAGGTGTAGGCTAAGGTGTAGAGATGGATGAAAATGGGAAAGTTTAGGGTTTAAGGGATATTTATACTCCCTTACGCCCATGGGCCTAAGGCTCATTCCATCTTATATTCCATCTTTTAAAGTCCAAGCCCAACCGTGTACAGTTTATTATCTAAACCGATAAACGACACAATATAAAATAAACAAAATTTAATTTATTATTATAACCAAAAGTAGGATGTTACAGATAAGCGAAAAGACACAATGGTGTGCGAAAAAAGATACAATGGTGTGCGAAAAGACAAAATGACGTGATTTTTGTTTTAAATTTTATATAACAAAAATCATACTCATATTAAAGATTAAAAAACGCTTGTTATTATGATGAATTTAAAAATAAAATATCATACGAAAAAGTTATAAACGTTCTAAAATGATGAGGGTATTAACATGTGCCTTGCATGTGGAGAGAGAAAATGTGTACAATTACCTCTATACCCTTTTTCTTTTTGTCCCACTTGACACATATGAATTATTTATGGCTTCTCACACTTCTCATTTTGTTACCCTTTGTAGAATAACTTGACCCAAATAGTAATCGCGTCATGCTCAGCCAAATTTTCATTTAATAAAACATAAGAAAATTACATTAAATAAGAAAGTATTTTGATTTTTATAATACTAATCTTTAAAATTTTTTATAAGTTTGATATATAAAAATTAAAATTGTTAAATGATATGTAAGCTATTATTTTTATAAAAGAAATTCTGTAATTAATTACTTTATTATGAAATTTTAGTTGAAGTTATTATTACTTTTTTTATAACGATTATTTTCTTGTATTTAGGCTACCATACTCTCCGAATTTGGAGAGCCCCGATGCCCCATTATGTCCAGCTATGTTGTTTTAATCGGGCTCACGTTGGCTTCAGAGTTTGGCTTGGGCGTTCCCCCGAGAAACCATACTGCTGACTGTCACTTGACAGTATTTCTGGCGTAAAACGTAGTGAGGTGAAAGCCCGGGGGACTCCGGGTTTGAACTGACAACTTTTACACAAGGCTTAGCTTAAATAATTCATTGTCAATATCCACCTAAAAATGACACAAATAATATTCAAACTTAAGTATCTACGGGAGAACACAACCACAAGTTACAAATATGAATTATAATTACAAATATTATTACAAAATAACTTGTGGGCCGACGGTTGTTGGGCCAACGAGAGACTTGGAGAGGCCAGCAACTATTTACGAAACGGAGAAACACATATAGGGCCATAGCCCATAGTGACTGAAAAATCCAAAATCCTGAACCATATTCGTAACTAAATAACCTGATCCAAATTTGTAAATTCGGTTTTCAATTTCATATCAATTGTAATACCATCCGTAGTCATTTAGTTATGCCGGCGTTTTGGTTGTAACGCCGGGGGCAACCCCCCCCCTTCCCCCCCGGAGTTTTGGCTTTTTTAAAGCGTTTTAGACATAACGCTTGGAAAGGGGGAATAATTAAAAAAAACATTATCTTAAACCCAAACGGTCATATGACCGTTGCTAATTAAAAAAATATATATTTTCTATATATTAAACCAATTCATCCCCAATCAAAACTCATCAAATTTATAAAATATCTCTTTCAACTCTATATTCATTCATACAAACTTCACTATATAAATGGATCCTCCATTTATATATAAACGGTTTTTCCGGCCCGACCCAACAAGCCGAAGAAGACGCAGAGGAAGAGGCGGTTACGTGTGCGATTGTGCTCGCGGCAACTTATATGAGTTTCGTTACGAGTGCGATTAACTCTCCACCACCCCCGGTTTCAAAAAGAGCATATATCGAACGAGATCGTACCGAAGCCAACAGCCGGTTAATGGCGGATTACTTCTGCGACTCGCCGAGATACAAGAACCCGAAAACCTTTAGGCGTCGTTTTCGGATGTCTAAAAATTTATTTATGCGCATCACCAATGATTTGGAGCGTGAGCTTGATTACTTTAAGCAAAAGCCGGAATGTCGAGGGACGCTAGGATTCATGGCTATTCAGAAGGTTACGTGAGTCGTACGCGTGCTCGCCTACGGAAAGAAGGCCGGCATCAACGACGAGTATTTAAAAATGGCCGATAAAACAACTCGGGACACCTTGGAGTATTTTTGTTACGGTACGTTTTGTTTTTTTAAATAATTATATAATTTGTTTACTTTAATCAATTATTTTATAAAAGTTATAAAATATAGGAATATTGAAACTATATGGCCCATATTATCTGAGAGAGCCTAACCGGAACGATCTAAAACATCTTTACGAGGCACATAAGGGTGCATGGTTTCCCCGACATGATAGGGAGTGTAGATTGCATCCATTGGAAATGGGCTAATTGTCCAACTGCATGGCGAGGACAATTCACACGAGGTGACCAAAATCGACCAACGGTCAGCCTTCAAGCGATTGCTTCATACGACCTTTGGATTTGGTCGGCATTATTTGGTGTTCCCGGTTCCAACAATGACATAACCGTCTTAGAGCAGTCTCCTGTGATGGAGAATTACATATCCGGGACCGTTTCTGTCGCTTCGTTTTGGGATAACGATAACTTATACCATCGTGGGTACTATCTGGGTGATGGAATATATCCAGAGTATGCGATAATTGTTAAAACATTCAGAGACCCAACGAATGAAAAAGGACAATATTTTAAGAAAGTGCAAGAGTCTGCGAGAAAATGATATCGAGAGGTGTTTTGGTGTTCTTCAACAACGATGACATTTTGTTAAAATCTTTGTCGTCTATGGTCTTTAGAAAGAATGAAATGTGCTATGTATGCGTGTATCATAATGCATAACATGATCATCGAGGACGAGGGAAGTGCAATATGTCCAACTTTCATACCGGACCAGGATCCACCACGGACTCCAGCAAGTATGGAGCAAAGACTCGAAATCTCGGATTCCGTGCGGTCAAAAGAGATACATAACGCACTAAAGGAGGATTTGGTCCAACATCTTTGGATGAATCAGACTTTGCCCGGTGAAAACGATGATCAAAACGAGGGTAACAATGAAGACGATGATGAAGACGACGATGACAACGACGAGGGCGAAGACGATGAGGACGAAGAGGGCGAAGACGACGAGGACGACAACGAAAACTAGTAAATTTTTTTTTATTTTAATGTAATATTTATTTAATAAAGTATTATTGTTATTTGATTATTCTTAATAAAAAATAAAATAAAAAAAAAGTGTAAAAGTGACTGGCGCCACGTGGCGCATAATTCCTGTGGATGAGGCTTTATGACTACACCATGTTTTTATATAAAGCCATAAATCTAACTGAGCGCCACGTGACGTATAATGCCTGGGAGTGAGATTTTATAACTACTCATGATCTAAGTTTGTAACCAAATTGAGAATTCTGTTTTTAGCTCAGATTTCAGATATATGGAATTTTAATTTCAATTTTTCCGGTTTATTTGGTTTAACCGAATAATATAATAATTATGTGTTTTTATCATTTATTTGTTTTTTATTTTTTATGTAATTATGGTCTATGTTAGCGAGTTTTTTTTACGACTCAACCTAATTACCAAGTCCACTAATTATACATTCGATACACAAACTGATGTCCAGAACAAAACAAGAAGCAAGTTAAAAATTAGGCAAGGGCCACAAAAAACCAATTAAATCTCTTTATTTACCATAAAAGTCCATCCACTTTTTATTGAATGTTCATATTACCTACGATAGCATGTTAATCTAATTTTATTTTACTATTCTAATAAAGTAAAATAGTGAAACTTAGGTGTCAAATTCACTTTCAATTCTAACATAATTTTTTCTCAAAACTTTTTAATCTTGAATATTTTAATTCTATCCATGGATCATGGGTCGAAACCATTTTAACAATTGAGTTTATAAAACAATCGATTTTCCCTCATAATATTCTAATATTTTATCGCATTTATCCTAGTTATTCATGGGTCAAAAGCATTTGACAATTGGGTTATAAAATATTCTGCAAATTAAAAGTAAACTATTGATTGAAAATCCAACAAGTAAAAATATGAAAGTTATACAATTGGAAAATAGTCAAAAACAAACTTTTTCTAGGGTTAGTTTTTTCTTTCAGTGCCCAGTTTTTTCCCATGGACTCTATATGTTGCATTATCTAAGATAACTTGCAGACATATGTCTGAAATTATTAATACCGAATGGCGATGTGAATACTTATGATAAAAGAACAAAGTTGTATATAAAGAACTTTTCTTAAATTGATAAATTTGAGATTTCATTTCTTTTTTACTTTTAATTTTATTCATTTATTTCAAATAACGGACCTTATTTATTTTATCATTTGAAAATTTATGTGTAATACATGAGTTTAAAAGCTAATGATTAATATATAATAAAAATGGGCCCACTACAACTTATTTAATTATATTATAATTTTTTTTTGAAGAATAAACAAGCACATATTAAAAATAGTTCCAATTAAAATAAAAAGGCATATAAGCGGGCAACAAGCTGCGCCGCCACCCCCTTTTGAATGGCAAAACCGATCCTACTGAAAACAAAGTTATCGTTCTTCGGCGTCGATGAGTTATTGTGCACGACCCGCTGAACTCTTTTTAGAAACGCAACAAGAACACCGCCGCTGAACTCTTTTTTGCACAACTCTATTCCCGATTTTGATCTTGGCGGGTTCGCTAATAAGGACACCGCCCCCCCTAAAGCCCAAAATGCTTTGGCGAGTGTCCTTTATAGTAAAACCGTCCAAAGTTTGGGAGAAAAGTTTGACATGTCCTCTCGTCAAAGAGCGGTATTAGAATGTCTTCAGGCTCCTCATGCTCAAGACTTTTTGACTGTCATCCCAATCGAAGGGTTAGGCCAGCACATGTCAGCAGTGGAGTACCGAGCCATTCTTAAATATCGTTTAATGATCCCACTGTTCCCGGTTGATGAGCCATGCCCGGTCTGTTGTAAGGTTTGTTTAGATAATTTTGGTGAACACGCGATTCATTGCAAAGAACTCCCTGGGTTCAAATATAGACATGATTTGGTCAGAGATGTCCTTTGTGATGTGTTAAAACGGGCCGAAATCTCGGCAAGAAAAGAGGCTCCTGTGAATTTCTTGTCGGATCCACGTGAAGGAAGGTCTACTCTCCGACCAGCGGACATTCTTGTGTTTGGATGGACGGGGGGAAGCATGCTTGTGTGGACCTTACTAGGGTGTCCCCTCTTGTTGGGCTTAGGGACACCGGGTTTGTTGCTAGGCATGCCGTGCTAAAGGCAGAAGTAGGAAAAATTGCTAAGCACGAGAAGACGTGTGTGGAGAATCAATATGCCTTCATTCCTTTTGCTTTTGACACATTTGGGTCTCTTGCCCCCGATGCTGTTGCGTTTCTAATTATAAAATAAATAATTTAAAAGGAATTAATGTTTTTTATTCATTCTCTCCTACTTCTAGTACGTTAACCTACACCACCATGAAGCCTCCATAACCATCATACTCCGGCCACCTATTTCAGGAGCGATCCATCTCTATGTTTCACCAAATCTCTCTCTGTGAACCTGACTTAATAATCGGCTATCAAGATGAATTCGATAGAGATGCTCATTTTAACTGGTAAACCTAACGAAAATTACCAGTTAGTAACCGAAACAAACCTGACTTAATAATCAGCTATCAAGATACGATTTGTAATCAATACAATCTATACCTTAAGACCAATTTGGAATATTAAAGTGGTAACATGTTAATCAAAACCAATTTCTTATTTAGGGTAATAACCTACTATTGTTGTTGGGTTAAAGAAAAAAAGCCGCTTTATTACTGTTATAGAGCCGTTACAACGGTATTTTTGGATGATTTTGCTCGCATATGTTAGTATTAAGCATTAGGTATATTGGTTTGATAACTTATGACTCAAATACTAAAATGGTAAACTCTCGTACGCTCATATGGCCAACTCCTAAGTTCTGTTGGCTTTGGTTCATCCTCAAGTGAACCAATCATGGTAAAGGTCACACCAACAGCGTGGAAACGCATTTTTTTAAAAAAAAAATTCGAGTTATGTGAATTGTCGTTTGATACAAAAAGGGTTGGATGCAAGAATTGTCAAGTATTTTACAAAGTCGCATCCAACTCCACTTTGAGAGTTCATTTTGGAAAGCATTGCAAGACGGTGAAAACCAACCTAACACAAATGTCAACCGAGAAAGGTACTTAGAATTTCAATGTTCAGATGATTCGTAAGAGGATGGCACAATTTATTATTCAAGTAGGCTTGTTGTTTAATCACTTTGACAACCAGACCTTGAAAAGGATGATTCAAGATACGCTCCAACCACGTTTTAAGTACGAAAGTCGTACTGGTCTGAACTTAACTTCCGATCCACCGATATTATGTCGATACACATGGTTTACTAGAATCGTACAATTTACGGTAGCTTCAGAATCCACTTTTTCTCTTAGTTGCATGGGTTTATCTATCTGAAATTCGCATTTTCTTAAAAGACCACTTTGACAAGATGGAATGTATACAACATATTACAAATCTTGAAGGCAAACTCCAATTGGAAGAAGCTATACACAGAAAAAATTAGCAAGAGGAAAGGTATATGCAGCCTTCGCTATTCGATGTGAGCTCATTTATGATGATTTTGTACGATCTCGTCTTGAAGCTCTTCGAATAAACACTAAGGGGATGTTTGTTTTTTCACAAAAGATCTTCCTGGCCTCTTTTGTCTGCGTCGCGCAGACCACGCGCATATGTTTAGGTTTGCAAATTGTTTGTTTTCTGGAAGACATTTCATTAGAGAAGGTATGCGCGCCCTCTTTTTCGCGCAAACATGGACCACCTTTTTCTCAAATCTTCTAACATTTTCATTCCATCAGTTCTCTCAAAACCTAGCCGCCTTTCTTCAAAACTCCATTCCCGTCACCTCCTCCCCCTCCTTCTCCACCTCCGGTCATCCACCGCTGTGACATCTGCCCCGATCCGACCCGACCCGACCCAGGTACCCGTTTCCCTTATCCGAGCTCTTTCTTTTATGATTTAATATTTATTTATACTTATACTTTATTTTTAATAATAATGTTTTCCTTCCCGCCTCTTCCTCTCTTTTCCTTTCCGCCGTCCCGTCCCTCTTCTTCTCTCCGCCTTCTTTTCTCTCTTGTCGCCGTCCCGCCCTTAAGCCTTGAACCCCCCCTTCTCTTATTTTTGTGACCTTTGTTTCTTCCCGCCTAAGGTTGTCTGCGCAGCTCCACGCGCCAGACTCCTTACAAGGAAGCCTGCGCGAAGACCTGTTGTTCCTGCGTTACGCGAGGCGAACGGTTTTCGCAGCGCGCTAAGAATTGTAGTTCTTCTCGCAGCGCGCTAAGAACGGTAGTTCTTCCCGCGACGCGCTAAGAATTGTAGTTCTTCCCGCGGCGCGCTAAGAATTGTAGTTCTTCCCGTGGCGCGCTAAGGATATTAGTTCTTCCCGCGGCGCGCTAAGGTTTGCTCTGTCAGCCTTCGCCCTCGCGCGTGCGCTCGAGCCTTCTCGCGCTAAACCCTTTGAGTTTCCTTCTGTTTAATCTAGCCGTTTGCTTTTGTGTTGTCTATTCTTCTGTGCTGTTGACCTGACCTGTCTTATGTCTGAAAAGTTACTTTCGGCGTAGCATGCGCGCCAACCCCATTGGTTGACAGAAAAAGTGACTGACATTATCTTTTGAGATCTGCTTTTCCATGCTTGACCAGTACCTTTATCTGACCCGCCCATGCCTGTTTAACTGTTACCTGTCAGCTTTTCCTTGTTTCCTGCAGCTGCCATATCTTTTGCTTTTGGAATCTTTTGCTTTTTGAGATCTTTTCCCCTTTTCTAGGGATTGTGTTCCCTAGGGTTTCCCTATAAATAATAATGTTATTTTCCTAACACTACACACACAAACACTTATTTTAACCTCCTCCTTGATCTCTCTGCCGCCTCCCTCTCTGCCTCCTTCTTCCTCCCTGTTCTGCCCTGCTTTTCCGGTAATATATATTATATATAATAATTTACTTATTAATTATGCTAACTTATAATCAAGACTTAAATCAAATCATTAAAACAATAATCTTTAATTATAGGTTAACTTGTGCTTGTTTAAAGTTGGTTCTTGCTTTATCTTACACCGCACCGTTTATCAAGTGAGTAATCTCGTACCTAATCCCTTTTTGCTTTTAATGTTTTGGGATGTTCATGTGTTCATACAAACTTAGAGTCTTAAACTTGTTTATGAACTTTAGTCGCGCAGTATCCCATGTGTTGAGGACGTTTACTTGGCTGTTTATTTGTATGTGTGTATCATTAACCGCTTTGTTCGGCCTATTCCGAAGTTTTCATGGATCCATTAGATGAACACGGGAGACCTATCGTTTACGGTTTTCTTTGTTTACACTTGCACAGATGTTTTCTCGTTTTTGTGCTCATTTGGGAGCACGGATTGAACTATGAACTATGAGCTATGATCTATTTAGGCTTGATCACAATCTGATTGCACCCTTGTTAAACACCAGACATACACGTGTTGCGCGCAGATTTATTGTTATCTATGTATTGTATTAAACTTGATTTCTCACCAACACGCAAGTGTTTGACGTTTTATTTTAACACATGTTCAGGTTTGCTGTAGCTACATTTGGAGCTTGTGGACACGTAGGACGTTTTTACTTTTGGACCTAGATTAAAATGTATCAAGACAAGTTATTATTGTTCGAATATTTTGTCTTATAATATATTGATTTATGTTGATTTATGTTATCTTGTGTTTACGTTGCGCGTGCGCGAATGAATATATTTATTAAATATTGACACCCAATAGTGTCACGAGTAATGGAACAATATGTGGCGCCCCGATGTATAATCCGCCTTTGGTCGGGGTGTTACAACCGCCACCTCTGGCCATCCGCCGCCACCTTCCATCTCCGCCGTTCCCTCCTCCACCTCTGGCCAGCCGTAACTTCTGCACCCCTTCCTCCATTAGTAGGTTTGATTTGTTTATGTTTATGTTTTGTTGTTGATTAATGTTAATTTAGGTTTAGGGTGTGTAATATATCGTCGGAAAGCTCTATTGGTCTACTTTTCTCATATTTTTGGTTTGAAGCAAAACTCTCACATTAAATGGAGTAAAATGCTGGTTTTGTACAACTGCACAAAGTTGTTTTTGAAACAATATCATTCTTCGTTGTCATATTATAATAATGAAACCATCTAAGCATCCATTTCTAGTGTATTAAATATGGTTGTAAACCTTGATATGTTACCTTATGGTATTGAAGTGGGCATTAGTTGGATTAGTATTAGGATGGAATTTGTATATGTAATTACGTATTTAAATATTTGGGGTGTGATATTGATGATTTAACTCAAGTACGAGAAGCCGAAATTGAACATGCGAGTATTACGTTGGCATGGTGTGTTAGGCTGATTATGTTATGTGAACCGGCGTATGACTACGCTGGGCCTAGTTCGAAATTGAATATTTGATAAATTGCTTATTTTTATTTAGCATTATGGTTTATATACAATCCATGGGATATAAACTAATGATGGTGTGTAATGTCTTAGGTAAAGCTTGTATCTGAACTTATGATTGGATTGGAGTATGAATATCAAGTTTAAGAAAAAGAAGATGAGATCATGGATGAGGTGATGTTTGGTGGCCAAGTGAAGGAGACGATGTCAGGACATCATATCCTTAAGAGTATTCACATTGTTATACAAATATGTAATCTAAAACCTCGCGGTATAATATGCTCGTGTTTAAGGTCTTCGATCGGATCAAACAGAGATGCTTTTGTAATTTGTCAAACAAATGCTATCAAACCCATGTGTGGGTATCAATTATGTTAAATATGTTTTGGTGAATATGTTATTGGAACAAACTGAGATGGAAACCTCATGTAACATTTTTCATTTATGAATAAAGGTTTTTAACAAAGTAGAAAAATGTTTATCTTAAAGAGTATTTATAAAAAAAGGGACCGTTTTTCCGCTTCACAATTCAATTATTTAAAGTAAAAAAGAAAATTTATTATTAAAATGTTAGGGTGTTATAGATGAGTTGTTTGAACAATACGATCAACCCAATGTGTCATTCAGAATACTCATGTGCACATTGATGTTGAAGAAGAAGAGGTTGAAGCACTTGGAACTGCATTAGATCAGGATTATATGACGCGACTACGAGATGAAACTTCAGAATAGTTAATGTAAAGTATCGAACAAATTATTTTAAAAAAATGTTATTGTGATTTTATGAATATCATTTTAGTGTTGTTTGACTATTATTGACATTTCGATGTTGAATGACTTTTTTATTTAAATTCCAGCTTATTTAAAAATTTCTGTTGTTGAGATTTCGCTTCCAGGGGCGCTGCCCTCTGACCCCGTAGCTAGGGGTTACAATAACTAGAAATATGTGTTGGTGCATAATGTCAGTAGTTCAGTGTCTAGTGTCTGTAATTGCGTTTGTAATATTTTATGTTTTGTATAAGCGAAGTTGCTAACAAGTTCGCTGATATGGGCGAACTTGTTAGACAAGCGAAGTTAGTGACAACTTCGCCTGAACATGCCAGGCGAAGTTGTCGTGATTATATAAGCCATCTGTTACGGCTTATTAATGAATTCAGTTTTACAGTTTTCGTGTATTCGAGTCAGAGAGAGTCTGTAATCAAGTGATCTTCGTATCACGTGTTTAAGGTTGGTATACAACGTGTTTGATTATCGTGTGTTAATCGTATTGTTTTCTATACTCGTAACGTCTTACGTAGGGATTCCGCACCTGCGTAGTACGTGATATCTCGTGTAGATCCGGCTGGGAACCTACAATTGGTATCAGAGCATTTGCTCGATTGTGTGGTTCGGGATTATCACGCGGGTATAGAAATCGTTCCGTTCGACTATTCGCGGGACGAGTTTTCTGAGTTTTTGTGTCCTACTCACCCCTACCTTCAAAAACAACCCATAACACCTTCACACACCTCGAAAAATCCAGAAATCTAATCTGCAGAAACTTCGTGTTCATCAGGCGAAGTTGCCGTCACTGTAAGTAGGGTTTCGGCGAAGATATAAGGTTAAGCGAAGTTATCCACAACTTCGCCTACCTCTTCAAGTTCGCTTACTTCAAGCGAAGTTACCCTCAACTTCGCCTACCTCCCAAGTTCGCTCAACTTAAGCGAAGTTATTCTCAAGTTCGCCAATCCAGCGAATTTAAGAAAGTGAGCGACGTTACAAATTCACGCGAAGTTAAGCTTTAAGCGAAGTTATCCACAACTTCGCCAACAGTGCTGTTTGAAAATAAAATTTTTATTTTCGGATTTCTTTGAGTTTAGAGAAAGATGTCTTCGATAAACATTACTGAACTAGTAAAGATGGAAGTAGAAGCAGGTTCAGCTACAAAGGCACCCAAGATGCTTAAGAAAACTGATTATGTAGCGTGGAAAGATCGTTTTGAACAATATGTCAAGTATCAAGATGCCAAGATGTGGGTGTGTATACAAGATGGTTACATTCCACCTACTACTGAGTATGAAGGTCGTGATCAGATCAAGAAGTACAAAGAGATGGAAGATGAAGAGAAGAAGATGTATGAGGCAGAAAGTAAAGCTCATGCAGCAATTACAATGGCTCTTCCACAAGAAATTTTGCACACTTTCAGAAAGTACAAGACTGCTAGAGAACTTTGGGAAGCTCTTGAAAACCGTTTTGAGGGCAATGTGGGAATTCGTGCTTCGAAGATTAAACTTCTAAAAACCCAATTCTCTGTCTTCAAGTATCTGAAAAACTAATCACTTGATGATATTATCACCAGATATTATCATCTGATGACTGAACTCAGCAACTATTCAATTGCATACAAAGAAGATGAGATTGTTGAGAAGCTTCTTGATGCTCTCCCACCAAAATGGGAGATGTATACAGTGTTGATGAGAGAAGATAAAGACTTTGCTGACTATGACCTGGAGACAGCAGTTAACAAGCTAAGAACGTTTGAACTGAACATGGTAAGAAAGGAGACACCTACCGATCAGGTTCAAGATCCGGGTATGTATGGTGCAAAGGTTAACTCGGGATCAAGTTCGAAAACGGAATCATCAGCTTATTACTCTAAGGGAGAGTCAGGCGCGAGCTCAACACATGAGGGACATGTATCTCTCAACATGAACGGTGATGTGTGCTATGTAGCTGGAGGGTCAAATGCTTCTCAACCACAAGCGACCAAGAGTAGTTATTCCCCAAGTGTTTCAAACAACAACTACTCGAAGATGCCCATGAGTGTCAAATCTGCTGAACAGCAGTTTGCTCTCTATGCATCTTTTATTGCTTCTTATGAGAACTACATTCAGGGTAAGATCGTTGATCCTGCAGTTTTGGATGAAGACTATGACCAGATCGATGCTGATGATCTGGAGGAGATGGATCTGCAGTGGCAGATGGCTATGATTGTCAGAAGGGTGAAGAGGTTCATGAAGAAGACTGGCAGGAAGTTTGTCGGAGAGAGGCCAGGGTTTGATAAGTCTAAGGTTCGCTGCTACAACTGTCAGCAGAATGGCCACTTTGCAAAAGAATACAAGAATGAACGTGTAGAACGCAGTCAGAATAGATCTACACAGCAAAGTGGGAGTGGTAATGACTATAGAGCCATGATTTCCAGACAGAATGAATAGTACAACTGGAATCTGCATGTTGAAGAAGTATTTGAACAGGCCAACTTGGCAAACATCGAAAATGCAGATAGTGAGAAGGGAACTGGCGAAAATGAAGCGTACATGGCAGATGTAGCAGACCAGCTCTCCGAGGTAAGTACCGAACTCCCTTGTACTAAGTGTGAACTTCTGTCTGAACAACTGACAACTCTAACTGATCAGTTTGTTAGTTTGGAAGCGCAATATAAAACTTTAAAAGAAGATCATCATTTCACTAAAGCTAGAGAAAATAGTTACAAAGTAAAAATTAAAGCTAGTGAAATAGATATTAAAAGTCTTAAAGCAAAGCTTGCTGAAAAAATTAACATGATTGATCTTAGCTATGAAGTTCTAGAAGAGAAAACCAAACTAATAGCTGAGAGGGAAAAACAGATAGCTGATCACCAGGTAAAAGTGGTGGTACTTAACAGGAAACTTGAACAATTCAGAAATTCCTCCGCTATACTTGATCACCTCGTTAGTGATCAAGGGTCTCCAAAAAGGGGAGGAATTGGTTATCATGAAGTTCCACCACCTTTCAATCATAATTACACTTTTAACCCTAGTAATCAGAAATCTGTCGATGTTGACTATGGTCAGACAGTTCCAGTTCCAGTTACTACTAAAGAACCAGAAGTTAGTAAGCCTGTTGCAAGTGTTAAAATTTCTGCTCCGAGTCCTGTCTCATCTAACTCGGACAAGTCTTCTGAGTCGAGTGAGACAAATCAAGAGGAAGTATTACCAAAAAGTGGAGAGAAAAAGAAAACATCTGAAAAGAAGTCTCCACTAAACCCGTATGTCCCACCATATGTGAGACAAACGGGCAGTAATACAGCCTCAACATCTAAGACAACTTTTGATAAGAAAGTTGAAAACATGTGTTGTTTTAGATGTAATCAACAAGGACATCTTGTTGCTGGTTGCCCTCTGAAGCAAAAATTCAGAGGTGTGAGGCCTTTAAAATCTGAGAAAAGAGCTAACAGTAATCAATTTAATGATAAAACTGAAAACCCATCGAATTTCAGAAAATGGACTAATCCAGGTTTTCAAAGAAATAGATCTCAGTTTTTCACTGGTAACACCCAAACCATAACTAATAATTCATTTAATTCAAGACGGTATGGATGGCCTCATAGACAATCCACAAGAAGGTATCCTGTTAGGACTCACAGAAATGATTATGATACTAACTTTGGACAGCCAAGGTACGGGATGTATCGACCCAAGACCAATCGGTCTTGGGTCCCCAGATTTTAACTCTCTGCTTTAATCGTGCAGGAACAGTTGAACAGGGCTGCCAACAATCAATGGGTTGTGGATAGCGGCTGTTCCTGGCACATGACGGGTAACAAGAAATTGTTACAAGACTGGAAACCTGTTCAAGGTGGTAGAGTGAGTTTAGCAGGAGAGAGCGGTGGAAAGATCACAGGAATTGGGACTGTGTCTAACGGGAAGATGACGCTAGAGAAAGTTAACTTTGTTGAAGAACTGAAGCACAATCTGCTGAGTGTTTCGCAGATCTGTGATAAGGATTATACCGTGCATTTCACGAAGAATGAGGCGATAGTGTTGTATCCTGGTTTTAAGATACCAGAGGACTGGATTGTTATGAAGGCTCCGAGAGTAAAGAATACGTATATCATGGATATGAGGTCTACTGAAATGGCCACTGAAGAATCATGTCTTTTGTCGAAAGCGACTGAATCAGAGTCCGAATTATGGCATAGGAGAATGGGGCACATTCATCTTCGTAAGATGAACTACCTTGTCAAAAATGGGCTTGTGTTGGGAGTTCCCTTGAAGAATTTCAACTTCGAAGACAAATGCTTATCATGCAAGAAGGGAAAGCAACACAAGAAATCCCATCACACCAAGAAGGTCAACTCAATAGTCAGTACACTAGAATTACTTCACATGGATCTCTTCGGTCCCGTGAATGTAAAAAGTCTAGGGGGAACATCGTACTGCTTGGTGATTACTGATGATTTTTCTCGATACTCGTGGGTATATTCCTGAAGTCGAAGGATGAAACTGTTCAGATGGTAATAAATTTGATTACCAAAGTTGAGAACATTATGGGAAAAAGAGTTAAATACATCAGGAGTGACAATGGGACTGAGTTCAAGAACTATCAGATGGAGATCTTCTGCCTACAGAAGGGGATTGAACACCAATACAGCGCACCGTACACTCCGCAACAAAATGGAATGGCTGAGAGGAAGAACAGGACTTTGATTGAAGGAGCCAGGACCATGCTGGCTTATTCGAAACTTCCCGTGGTGTTCTGGGCTGAAGCTGTTGCAACAGCCTGTTATATCCTTAATAGAGTGTTAACTGTTAAAAGATTAAATAAAACCTGTTATGAACTAATGCATGGGAGAAAGCCCAACTTGAGTGGTCTTGAACCATTCGGGTCCCCGTGTTCGATATTAAAGACCAATTCAAAATTTGGTGAAGTTGCCGACGAAGGAATCTTAGTCGGATGCGTTGTTGGGACTCCCAACAGACGGGTCTTTAATACATCGACCAGCAAGGTTGAGGTGGTGTGTAACACTGATATCACAAGTTACAAATCACCAAAACCAAGCACGGGACCCGCTGGGGTTTTTGACTATGATAGACTTTTTAAATCTTTTAACATGCCTTATTTTGATTTTGCAGAAGATGAGGAACGAATTGCTACGAAGATGATATGCGATGAGGAAGACACTTTGGTGCAAAGACCACAGTATGATGAATGTCAGCCTTCCTCGTCAAATGCTGTCAACCCCTGTTGCCTCTACTGAAGAGGAATTCATCAATCCGTTTCACTCTCAACATCAATCAACCATGGATGAGCTATCTTCGAACTTGGAAGATAATCTAAATGTCAGTTCGGTTCCGACTACGAGAATTCACAAAAATCACCCGTTGGAGAATGTGATAGGTGATCTGTCCGCCAGTGTACAAACAAGAAAAAGCGTGAATGAGCACACCTGTGTTTACACAAGCATTAAAGACACGGGCATTATCAACGAATGCTTGTACACCTGCTTCATCAGCTAGATTGAACCAAAGAACTATCAAATGGCTCTGAAGGACAGCTCGTGGGTCGAAGCCATGCAAGAAGAGTTAGCTCAGTTTAAGAAAATGGAAGTATGGAATTTGGTTGAAAAACCAAGAAATGTGCATGCGATAGGCACGAAGTGGGTCTTCAAATGTAAGAGAGATGAGAAAGGGGTTGTTATCAGGAATAAGGCGAGGCTGGTTGTTAAAGGCTTTAATCAACAAGAGGGGATTGATTACAATGAAGTATTTGCTCCTGTGGCAAGATTGGAAGCCATTCGGCTGTTTTTGGCATTTGCTGCTCATAAAGAGATGAAAGTTTTTCAGTTGGATGTGAAGAGTGCGTTCCTAAACGGTAAAGTCGACGAGGTTGTGTATGTTGAGCAACCTCCGGGTTTTCCTGACCCTGACTTTCCCGATCACGTGTACAAGCTAAGTAAAGCGCTGTATGGACTACATCAGGCACCTCGTGCATGGTACTCAACGTTATCCGATTACTTGCTTGAGAATGAGTTTGAAAGAGGTAAGATTGATAGCACGTTGTTCTTCAAGAGAAAAGGAAGCGACTTCCTACTGGTGCAAGTCTACGTGGACGACATTATCTTTGCTGCATCAAAGGTCACCATGTGTCAGGAGTTTGAGGCCGTCATGAAGAAGAGATTTGAAATGAGTGCTATGGGTGAACTAACTTTCTTTTTAGGATTGCAGGTTGATCAGAAGAAAGACGGGATGTTCATTCATCAGACGAAGTATGTCCATGATGTTCTCAAACGCTTCAAGATGGAGGACAGCACTCCATATGAAACTCCAGTCTGCGTCAATCACAAATTGGGTGCTGATTCAGATAACGATGCAGACGTGGACCCAACCCAATATCGGGCTATTATAGGTTCTTTAATGTACTTAACTGCTTCTAGGCCTGATATAATGTTTGCTGTTTGTCTTTGTGCACGCTTTCAGGCAAACCCAAAAGAATCTCATTTGAAGGGTGCGAAGAGGATACTGCGGTATCTCAAGGGCAAGCCGAAGCTGGGGTTGTGGTACCCGAGAGGAGGAGACTTGGAGCTAGTCGCTTACACAGATTCTGATTATGGAGGGTGCAATCAGAGTCGGAAATCTACAACTGGTGGATGTCAGTTTCTTGGTGGCAGATTGGTGTCGTGGCAATGCAAGAAGCAGACTTCAGTCGCAATTTCAACCTGTGAAGCAGAATACATGGTAGCATCTAACTGCTGCTCCCAGGTTCTTTGGATTCAACAACAGTTGCGCGACTATGGTCTGAATTTCTCACTTACTCCTATTTGCATTGATAACACTGCTGCTATCTCAGTAACTAACAATCCCGTGAAGCACAGTAAAACTAAACATATTGACATACGTCATCATTTTATACGGGATTGTGCTGAGAAGAAGCTGATTGAGCTCGAAAAGGTTGACACGTTAGATAATTTCGCTGACTTATTCACGAAAGCGTTTGACAAATCTAGATTTCAAAACCTTGTTGAGCTGAATGGGATGATCAATCCCGAGTAACCGTGCTTTCTTATGTTTGTTTAAAAAAAAAAAAAATACGTCACTATCGCTTAGAATTATGTCGGTTGCCTCAGTTTGAAGGACATGTCTTAGGATATGTTTGATCCTCATTTCTACTTGTAGAATATGAGGATAGCCATTAACCAGATGACTGAAAGTGACCGGGGCGGTTTATGATGAGTTTTCATTCTTTCGCTGAAAATTAGTCGATCATACTTAGTTAGAAGGACACATACTAGTATGTGGTCGGTCCAGCTGATCCATTGGATCTTCGGGATAGCCGTTAACCTGAAGACTTTGATTTGGTTGGGGCGATAGAAATTAAATTTTTCTTTTCGGGAGATGAAATTATTTTTCAAGTCTACTACTTCGTAAGAAGTTACTTTACTATGTTTAACAGAAAATTGGTCCAACCTTGGAAAGTGATAGATATACTGATTCTGTGTGCTTAACTAGTGAAGTTATTAGGCTTAAAAGTCTTTAGAACAGTCATTGTATGTCATGGTAGCTTTTATGGTGCGTAAAAGTAGAAGTGATACTAACTAAATCTACTCGATTTTATGTGGAAACTCCTTAAGAGTTGTGCATGTCTTCATACATATCTTTCCAAATGATAGGCAGAAAAGCGATTACCCAGTCATACACGAGCCCGTGAGTGTTCTGAGTCCCGTGAAGATAGCGTGTCAAGACACTGCAGTGATCCAGATTCGGGACTTGCAGTTATTTTCTACTTGAAGTTGTGTATATATATGTTAGATTAAAAAAAAAATGTGTGTATTCTAGAGTTCATAAGGTTAATGATTCTCAATCAAGACGCAAGAAGGTGAACGGGAAACAGAGTCTAAGATCGAAGTGTAATCACTACTTAATCAGACACTACGGGTCAAGGTCAATTCGGGGTGACTTGGGGAAAGCCAAATACGCTTTGAGAATAGATAGGAGGCATCATAATCTCTGAGTTGTTGCCCACTTAAGTTTTGAGCTTAATTAAACCTAACTCGTATCACAGAAACGATGAAAACCATTCTAAGTAGATTACCTGCTTACAACCTGTTTCTTTATGTCATAATACAGCTGAACACGGATCTGTGTGACAGTCACGAAATTAGTATGATTCATGTTCGGATCTTTTCTAAAACATAGTAGTCCCTGTCGAGACTGAAATTTGATCCCGTGTACCTTTATTTTAAAAGTTTTTTTATTTTTGGAGTTGTATGATTTTATACCTGGTTACTTGGTCTTGACCGTTTCATTTAACGCTTTAAAGGATGTTTTCTAACTTAGTTGCAAATTGTTCAAATTATGGGGTTTGTTTTGAAAAATTTTTAATTTCAGCGAAGTTCTGCATAACTTCGCCTGATAGGCGAAGTTATCCACAACTTCGCCGATACATCTGTGACCCTATATAAAGGACTTTAAAGGTCAAACTGTTCATTTATTTCAAAACCCAGCGAACTTATACTCACAGAAACCTTGGCGAACTTATCGATTCTATTATCATCAATCATTCTGTGTTTCTTTCTCGATTTCATTGTCGATTAAAGGTGTGTAGGGTTCCATATTCGTATAATCATTGTCGTTAATGATTATCACAGGTCGATACGACCCGTTTCGTGACCTCGATTATTTGAAACCTAAAAACCCGATTTTCAAACTTGTTTTTACGTGATAGTAAACCACTTGAACGTATAAAACTTCATAAAATCATGTATTTCGGAGTCCTTGATCTCCGAAATCATCATCTACACGTCGTTCAAAATCCTAACTGTTGCCGATTCAAATTCGGCGAAGTTACAGTTGCAGCTGGTGATGATGTGGTGGTGGTGGACGTAGAGGAGATGGTTGATGACTTGGTTGGTGATGATGATATTCTACCGAGTGATGTGATAGAGAAAATTGGTGAAGAGATTGTGATGGATACAAAGATTGAAGAGGGAGAGATAGTAGAAGAGAATGTGGAGCATGACATTCCAGATGTTGAGAAAGCCAATATGAGTGAACAGATTGGAAGCGATGAGTCTGAATGGGAAGAGCAGCCTAGGTGGAAGGAAGGCTATGCTCAGTGGTTCGTCAAAACGAAGAAACCGGCGGTCCCTACAATGTTTAAGAAGAGTTACAACATTAAAGGCTATGCTGAAGCGAAGAAAGTGATTATATGCTGGATCTATGATGAGCAGTTGAGGCTCTTCGTGATTAAAAGGTATGACGGTGTTCAGTATTTTAAAAGACTGTTAAGATCGTTTAATACACTGCCGGAATGTGAAGTGAAAGACTTAGCCAGATTGGGGTTAATCAATCGAAGTGACGATAATATGGCTAGAGTTATTGGGAAAATTGTATGGAAAGAAAGTATAAAAGAGAAGAAATTTAAGCTGTTAAAACCACAGAAGGGAAAACTTGTTGAAGACAAGGATAGAGGTTTGAGAGCTGATGGAAAGCCTTGGATGGTCATGAAGTATAAACCGATCCGGTGTTTGAAAGAAGTACCGATGAAGCTTATGCCCAAGGATGTGCTTAAAGACCTAAAGTGGTGGTTTGTAGATTGTGAGACAGCTGAGGCAGTGATGGAAGACGAGGATGAACAAGAGGTGCTAAGAGTTTACGATCCGATGCATTTGGTAAACTTATCGCAAGCTGATCTGCAGGTGCTCAATGAGAAGAAAATCTTTTATATTTCTGCTTGGAAAGACGAAGCGAGGAAATATCAAAGAGTTGTGTCGGTTTGTGTTAGAGAAGGAGTGCATGCGTGAAGATACAAGGTTGAAGATTACAAGACACGTGTTTGAAGCTAAAGAGATGAAGCTACTGCCAAGGGGGAGTCTGTTGGTGCATAATGTCAGTAGTTCAGTGTCTAGTGTCTGTAATTGCGTTTGTAATATTTTATGTTTTGTATAAGCGAAGTTGCTAACAAGTTCGCTGATATGGGCGAACTTGTTAGACAAGCGAAGTTAGTGACAACTTCGCCTGAACATGCCAGGCGAAGTTGTCGTGATTATATAAGCCATCTGTTACGGCTTATTAATGAATTCAGTTTTACAGTTTTCGTGTATTCGAGTCAGAGAGAGTCTGTAATCAAGTGATCTTCGTTTCACGTGTTTAAGGTTGGTATACAACGTGTTTGATTATCGTGTGTTAATCGTATTGTTTTCTATACTCGTAACGTCTTACGTAGGGATTCCGCACCTGCGTAGTACGTGATATCTCGTGTAGATCCGGCTGGGAACCTACAATATGATATGGATAGGACTAGTTAATTGATATACGTAATTGTTATATAGTTAGCCGCGCCCAGTTAAGGAAATAAGTTACCATTAACTCTGAAAGGAATCGGACTCAGGTGAGTTCCCTAGCCCCATGTCTTTGTTTTGTTTTCGGGACTGTGTGCATACTCGATGTGATTAGTTAATACACTTATCTTAAGTGGTAAGTGTATGCCATATATGAATTATGTGTGAGTTTTTATATTGAGGATATGAATTAATGCTTGTCGTTGCGTGAACAATCTTCATATATTGCACGTATCGGCAGGGAAGATGGTCGTTAGAAGATTAATGTGTAAGGATGAATTTATATAATTGTATGAATGTATGTACGAGTAAGAAGGGACAGAACCTAATAATATCTATGAATGTAGGGAACAGACCCTAATAATATCAGCGAATGTAGGGAGCCGACCCTAATAATATCTACGAACATAGGGAACATGCCCTAATAATATATGCGAAGGTTATAGGGCGAAATGCTCTTAAACACATATAATTATTCATGTATGTAGGTATGTATGTATGTATGTATGTATGAGAGAAAGAATGAAACTATGTAAGTATGTAAGGTAACAAGCCATGTATGTTATATGTATCTTCAGATATGTATATATGTAAGTATGTGAATGTATTGTATGTTGATCGATTAACTAGAACTCACTCAACGTAGTTGACTTTTAGTATACACGCGGACGAATAGATTGAAGAAGCTGGCTTGAGAGAGAGACGCATAACATGATTTGAAGGGACTAGCATCCAAAGAGAATTTGCCACGATGTTTTGATACTACATTTTATGTTATGCTTTAAAGACAAGTTTTGAATGTTTGTAATAAATGGTTGAATTTTATTATTTTCGTGAAAGTTTTAATTAACTCTGATATTTAGAACTGTGTTTATGAGTAAATTTAACGACAGTGTAGGGCACCAGAAACGAGGCCTTACAAATGGGTTGTTGAAGTTCAATTAGTTGAAGGTAATTATGTTTTCATATCCGGCTGGGAGCTACTAATTAAGGATCACTACAAAAAAAAAATGCCATGTAGTGGCACACGTTTCTAATGGCAATTACCTTTTGTGCCACTATTTTAGATATTAGTGACACTTTGCGTATGTCACAATTTCTTATCACACACTTTTAGTGGAATTTACCATTTGTGCCACTAAAGTTTAGGTTTTAATGGCACTTACATATGCCACGTTTGCTTGGCACACACTTTTAATGGCATTTAGTATTTGTGTCACTAAAATTTAGGTATTTAATGACACCTTGTGTATGCCATATTTTTTTGATCATGTTTATAGTGACATTTAGCATTTGTGTCATGTAAATTTAAGGTTCTTTCAATTTTCATTGATACTTATTTTGAGCATGCAATCACAATAGTACTTTTTTCATTGAGCACATATAGTATCAATAGCTATCAACCTTTTGTCATGTGCTAAGCGATCATCGCGTTCTGTATATTTGACTATAAAGTTTATAATTTTTATTTCTAACAAATGAGTTTGATTTATATATAACTACTTAAATTAAAATAAGAAATAAAATGGATTATAATAATAAACTTTTAAGAATGGATCGAACCTGCGTGACAATGTCTAGGAGAGTAAAATAAAAAGTGAAAAACTTTTATGCAGAAATATTTTGAGATTGAGATGTAATTTACCTTTACTGTATTATATTATGCAGAAATATTTTGAGATTGAGGCGTCTCACAGGCCTTCTGTGATGAATCGGCTCGAACACCTTCTTCGGGATTTCAGAAGAAAAATGTATGCCAAATACATTATGCCGAACATAGGTAAACCTCTGAAGCTGAAGGCGATACCCAAGGGAGACACAGGACGATGTCAGGCAAGAAGACTGGGATCGCTTCGTTGAGTACACACAAACAGAGCAGTTTCAGGTATAAATCCTCTACTCTGCAAACGTAGATTGATCGACTATATATGGTTTATGTTTTTTGTTTAAATATAATAAAATGATTATAATGTGTGGTTGAAGAAAAAACCGGCTTCATTAAAGGGAGCTCGAGCAAATAATGTTTTTGATCATCACATGGGACGAGGGGGTTATACCTACCTTCGAGAGAAACTGGTAATCACCGTCAGCTGCTTTCTCTCTAGTTCAATGGTTTCTAATGCTTTCTCTTGAATATTTTACAAGGTCAAAAAGAAGGAAATTGAACCGGATGAGATCCTCGGCTGTGCATTAATGTGGATGAAAGCAAGGGAGGACAAAGATGGTGCATACAAGAATGCTGTTGTCGAAGGCGTGGCAACTAAATTAGTATGTTTTAGTATTAAACTTTTTAAATCATGTTAAAGTCAATTAATTGCCTTATATTGGTGTCAAAAAAAACTTGAGTCTGTATAACTTGTCTCAACACTTGATGTGGATACATAAGCGTGTTACTAGCGTATTGGAATATTTACATATGTTTTTGTACATAAGCGTGTTACAAGTGTATTAGAATATTTGTTTTCTTGCAGGTTCAGCATGAGGAGCAGATCGCCTTCGGAGCCCTGACACTTGAACCGTGCACAGATGCCGTCACCTTAGTGCTTGGAAAAGAGAAAAGTGGGGTTTTTAAAGGGATTGGGTACGGATTGACAACAGGTACATATTGGGGTGTGAGTCGGGTAAAAGGCTCGTTTAAGCAACGGATTGCCCAACTTGAGTATAAGGCGGTGGGAGATGAAGTGATGAACAGGTTGACGACTCTACTTGAACCCACGAATGCTATGCTAGCAAGTCGTGAGAAGGAATAGTTAGCATTTGAGGCCAGGTTCAGACATCTCGAAGGATTGTTGCCGCAAATGTCGGCAAGTCAAGTAAGTGACGTATGCTACATATTAATTAATGCATTCGACATACATAATTGGCATTGTTTTTGTCACAATTCGTAGGTAAATCTTGTTCCCAACCAGGTTGATTCTAACCAAAGTACTAGTGCTGTGGCGCAAAATAAAATGCCAGCACCAGTAAGTATCTGACAGTTTCTTTGTTTATTACAACTTTCCATGTGATTTTTCATTTTCCATAACCTAATAAATTGATTTGTAGGCCAGTTCTGTGGGAAACATCTTAACCTCAGGTGAGGCTGTGCAACAAGAATCCGCTTCTCAGGTAAGCATTTGACAGTTTGATTGATTTGTTTTAATAATTAACTTTCCATGTGAGTGTGCTGATTTTGCATAAGTTAATTGTAGGCTAAGTATGTTGATAAAATAGTTGTTGAAACGGTACCCGCTCCCCATATCGCGACATCAGTAAGTATTTGACAATTTCAGTACTTTTTATAATTCGTTTCCAATGTGAGTGTGCTCATTTTTTATTACCGAATTGCAGGCCAAGTCTGTAGAAAAAGATGTTGACCAAACGGTAGTGGATCCCTATAGCGCGACATCAGTAAGTATTTGGTAATTTCAGTTTTTATATTTTATAAACAAATAAGTCTAACAATTTCAATTTCTTTTATATTACCAATGAAGCCTGTAGAGAACAATGTTGACCAAGCATCAACACAACTACACTACACTCCGGATAGTAACGGCTCGAAAAAACCATCAGTAAGTATTTGGAAATTTCAGTTTTTCCTTTAACTGTTGATTGATTCATTGAATGGTTTTTAGGTAAAACGGAGAAGCCGTAAAAGAAAAGTTGATGTATCTACGGATGAAGCTTCCACACCTGTTAAAATAAAGGTATGTACTACGCAAAACATTGTTAATTTCCCACCAACATGGGTATGTACTTATATATTGACTTCAACTAAGCCATCTTAATTTCACATGCTTGTTTATAGGTGTATGAGTGTCGTTTGTGTGTGCATGACAAGCGTAACAAGGTGGCAAATGGTACAGTTCATTGGTCACCAGTTCCACAACAGTTGCATGGAAAAGCAATCCCGGAGAGTTGCTATAAAGTTAGTATTGATGAAGCCATAAAGGAACAAGCAATTATTCCTTGTGAGGCAGGTGAAATTACGACTATTGGCTACGCAATTGGTACTTTTGTTGCTTGGCCAGAACACCTAATCTTATGTGACCAGGAGGTTTGTTCCCTTTTAACTTAACCGAAGAAATATCTATGTTCATTTTCATTTAGTTTAAAAAATGAACACTTGTGTTCATTTATGTTCGTTTGTTTATAATCTAAACTAACGTAATTGAACAAAGATAAACGAACATAAACGAACTTCCCGCCGAAAGGTTCACGAACGTTCGGTTCGTTTGCAGGCCTACTATTTTGTTCTATTCAATTATAAAATACGACATTAATTATACATATTTGTTTTTCATATGCTGTTGTCCCAGCTACCACCACTCCCATCCTCAAAAGAACCAGACAGAGCTGGCAAGAAGGCAAAGGCAAAGCACACAACGATATACCGGGTGACCAAACAGAAGACAAGAGCAGTGCCAAGAAAACCGACGCCTTAGCTAGTATATAGGTAGTCGTTATTTTTGTATTTTGTAAGATATTTTGCATATACATTTGCTTAAGTGAATATTATTGTTAATATAATTTGTTTCTAATTTTGTTTTGTCATGCTTGCTTATAGTTGTTTTATATTACTGCACAAAAAATAAAAATAAGTATATATTGCCTAATTACACACAATTTGGCCACATAGAACACATTAAATAGGGGTGGCTAAAAGTAAGATAATAGCCACACCTGAAATAACAAAAACTAGAGTCTATAAATGACCATTAGCCATAACAAAAACATTTTTGTGTGACGAAAGGGTACCAAAAACATAGGCCACTCTTTCATCAGTTGGTTTTTGTTTGTGTGGCGGAACGAGATCAAATGTCATTGGAAAAATCACTATGTGTGACGAAGAGTATGATAATAGCCACACTTTATATTACAAAAGCATTATGTGTGACAAAGGGTAAGACAATGACCACACCACAAACTACAAAAGAGTGTTTGAGTGGCAACTTCACATTTTTAGCCACAAGCCTAGGGATACTGGCACCTATTCTATTTCCATTGGACTTTTGAAGTCTTACTTATTTCGCGGGACCAGGGCGGAAAGACGAGTTCCTATTTTCACGAGCTCATTTGGACTCATAAATCAAACTCCTATTGACTGGGAAATGCTCAAACCACCAGTGTCTATATGATATGTGTTGGAATTCTGTTTAGCTACACAATACATCACTATGTGTAACGAAAAGTTTGGCAATAGCCACACTTTTAATTATAAAAAGCATTATGTGTGAATGGCCACAATATAATCTACAAAAGAGTGTTTGAGTGGCAACTTCACATTTTTAGCCACATTGACAATAACCTCAAGTGTTTATATGATATGTTTGGCCATACAATACATCACTATGTATAACAAAAGTTTGACAATAGCCACGCTTTAAAATACGAAATACATTATGTGTGACAAATGGTAAGACAATGGCCACACTACAAACTACAAAAGAGTTTTTGACTAGCAAGTTCACATTTTTAGCCACATTGACAATAACTTCCAGTGTCTATATGGAATGATTAGCCACACAATACCTCACTATGTGTGACGAAAAGTTTGACAATAGCCACACTTTAAATTACGAAAAGCATTATGTGTGACAACCGGTAAGACAATAGCCACAATATAATCTACAAAAGAGTTTTTGACTAGCAAGTTCACATTTTTAGCCACATTAACAATAACCTCCAGTGTCTATATGATATGATTAGCCACACAGTACCTCACTATGTGTGACGAAAAGTTTGACAATAGCCACACTTTAAATTACGAAAAGAAGTATGTGTGACAAACGTTAAGACAATAGCCACACTATAATCTACAAAGGAGTGTTTGAGTGGCAAGTAAACATATTTAGCCATTTTTAATGTAATATCCAGTGTCTATATATATAAGTTGCCATTCTATTATTATTAAGTGACCATTTCTTTGCTATATCCACACGGTATAGGTCACAATGCAAGCTTAACACAACCCTATTGGCCACATTAATATAAAATTCATGTGGCTGAAACATGAATTCATGTGGCAATATACGTGCAATGGTCACTCATAGTAAATTGTCATGTGGTCATTTTCTACTGTATAGCCACACTTATTGGAGAGGCTTCTTGATGACTAGCAACTAATGCCTGTACCCTTTAGCCACACTTAATACCACATAAGGCCACTAAAAACTCTGTGTGGCCATATCATACCCACGATGTTGCGACCTTTGGCCACATATGACCTGAACCAAATGTGTGTGGTTAAAGGCCTACAGCCACACTTTTTCGTGTGACCGAAGGTCAATATTCACGTAGTGTACCCCCCTATATAACGAACTCAATTAGGCCACTCAATTTTCTATTATGTCTTAATTAGGTTACTCAAATTTCAATGTGTCTCAATTGGGTCACTAAACTTTCCATTTTAGATCAATTAGGTCACTCAACTTTCAACGTGTTTCAATTAGGTCACTCAACTTTCAATAAATGTTCTAATTCTATTCATAAATGCTTGCTAGAACGTATCTCGCATTTTTTTCGATTCCTTTCCGTGTCATTTAAAGTAGGAGAGATCTAAACAAAACATAATATATTGCGTGAAAAAAGAAATTAAATTTATCATTCACAATCTTAAACACTAATCATGTATAACACCGTAGGGATGAGATCGGTACCGTACCCGTAACTATACCCGAAAGTACCTGTATCTAAAAACAGTGAATCTAGGTTCTTGTACAAGTTTGATGGCGCGGGTACGGTTACCGGTACGGTATGGGTATATGTACTTTCGAGTACGACACTTGCTTCAGTACCACTTTGTTCATTTTTAAAAAAAAATCCATTAAACTTGGCATCAGTACCGTACAGTACCAACAAACAATTATCTATAATACCACAACCAAATCGTAACACAACCAAATCGTAACACAACCAAAACATAATACTAAAAGTATAAATGAAATAAAGCATAATATAAAATCCATTCATAATCAAGTAATGAATTCCAAGACATACAAAGTCCTCCAATTTTTTTTTATCAAAATGTTTAAAACAAAATTAACTTATGCAAAGAAAGTTAACATTCATTTCATCTTCGTTATTCATCTTTCCATTTTCCTTTTTCATTTTCTTTGTTTAATATTTCCTCAATTTCTATAAAAAACCAGAGAAAGTTAATACATGTTATTTAATTATATACACAATTACACATACAAGAAATAAAAATATATATGCACATATAGATCGAAAATGAACTAATTCAACTGATGTAATTAGGTTTTGAAAAACTCCCTTAAAAATTAAATAATGAGTGTTGAATCTAATAAAAACTCCTACATATTCTAAATCTCATCCTTATAACACCGTATAATGGTTAGTTGTTTACTCTGTTTTTCCGTCCCATCCCAATCCTGTGCAAGAGAGAGAGAGTTACAAGCATGTAAATGTAAAAAAAATTGTGTGTTGCATGGGATCGTGCATCAATTAAATATGTAATTGACCCACCTAAGAATGGGAGCAATATCATTACATATAAAAAGTTTTGCTAAACAATATAATATACATTTATAGGATATTCGACTAACATACTCATTAAATTTGATCAAGTAATCGACTTACTAGATCGAGATAAAAGAAAAACAGAAAATCACCAAAATATTAATTTCATTCGACATTATCAATATTTTAGACTTTAGTTAAAACTAGTGATTTATCCGACGCGTTGCGTCGGGGCAAATTGGATTTGTTTTATGTATCTATCGAGTTGTGTCGGTGCACTAATGTGGGTTTGGTTGGTGTGGATTAAGTTCATTAAGATGACAACACTGAATTTAAAAAATTAACCTGTCAACATAGGAAAAAGTAGCAACGCATGTATACCATATAATTAAAAAAAAACATATTATAAAGGTCAACATTGATTCTCCCTCACACGTTGCACGAAGACTTCAGTTGGTAAAACATGGGTGTTGCAGTGACAAAAAAACGTTAATCTAATTGGTATTGACTACATTCGTTATACCGGAACTAGGCCTAAAGAATAAATTCATCAAATTAACATATTTAAATTATGAAACCCAAAACTAGTGGTACTCGTATAAAACCTGTTTTTGTTAAAACCTGAGAGTTGTCGGTCCCAAGCGATGCGTGGTGAGTCGGTAAAATACGGGCCTTGGTAAAACCCAAGCCTTGTAAGTCTAGGGCATTGTGGCGGTGAGTTCACTCGAATTTTGTCGATTTCAGTTGGTTCGTTATGATACTGAATCTAAAACCAAAAAGTCGGTAAAACTTGGGTGTTGTTGCGTTGAGTCGGTAAAACCCAAACATTGTCGGTCTAGGGCGTTGCATCGATGAGTTGACACGAACTCGGTTTTCTTTAATTACATTTGCCGCGGTACCTTAACCGAAACAAAATAAGAGAACAAAATGACATTGCCAAAATTCAATTTTAATATATAGTATTAAATAATAATAATGTTAATGACCATTAACTATTTAAATAATAAAGTACTATTTCACACATGTAAAAAATCACATATTCTGTTGTAAGAGCTTGTATACTAAGTTTGATTATTTATAACTTTTATAAATAACTAGTAAGTTTTGTGAGTATGACCTAGTTTTTCTTTTAGTATATATATAATAGATAATAAAATAACAACTTAAACAAGAATCAATTGAATTAAGTAAAAAAGAAAAAAAAATCTATATATTGACTACATTTTTAAAGTTATGGACATGTTTCTTCAATTATATTTATATTCTAGCTCATTGTTCTTTGTTGAGTTGAATATTTGAGTAATCGATACGATAATTAGGTACGATGATTAGTTAGGTTTTCTAACTATAAAATATATTTTATACTTCCAAATCTCTACGATGTTAGATGAGCTATCAATAGCTAGAGACTTTATTTATAAATAATGGAGAAATAAGAAAGTTCATTTAATCTTCTCATCCTTACAACACTCAAATAAACATTTTATTTGCACCTTCCCTCCCCTTTATATAGCCCTTTCAGTTTACTTCAAACATATCTCATTTTCTTCTTCAGTCTTCACTATGTTGAACTATGCGAAACAATTATATAACAATCCCAACAACCATGTCCCTAAACTTCTCAACATAACCCTAGTATATCACCTTCTTAACCATCTTTCCTTAATCCAAATACTCACTTTCACTTTGCTAACCCTCTCCCTTCTCAAACTCTACATTTTAAACAAGCCTCAAACCATCTACCTAGTCGATTTCGCTTGTTTCAAGCCGCCATCCATCCTTCAAGTACCAAATTCAACCGTAATCGAACACGGTCAAATCATCTTAGCCTCACAACCAAAATGCCTTGCTTTTCAACTCATGATTCTGGAGAGATCTGGCTTGGGTGAAGAAACATGTATACCACATACATTACACTATCTGCCACCAAATGCTAATATAACATATGCTAGAAACGAGTCCCAGTTGGTCATTTTCGAAGCGATGGACTGTTTGATCAAACTGGAATTAACCCTAAAGACATAGACATCTTGATTGTTAACTGTAGTCTATATGCACCAAATCCTTCTCGTTCGGCCATGGTGGTTAATAAGTATAAAATGAGAAGTGATATTACGAGCTACAACTTATCAGGAATGGGATGTAGTGCAGGATTAATATCTATTGATTGCGCAAAACACCTGCAACAAGTCCACCCTGAATCGAATGCGGTTTTGGTAAGTACAGAAATACTATCCCCCAATACTTACCATGGTAAAGAACGACCAATGCTACTACCAAACGTTCTTTTTAGAATGGGAGGTGCAGCAATTCTTATGAGCAATAAACGGTCACAACGTAAGCATGCAAAGTACAAACTTGTACATGTGATTCGGACACACAAAGGTCATGACGATAAATCTTACTATTGTGTTCAACATCAAGAAGACAAAGAAGGGTATCTTGGGATAGCTATAAAGATAGATCTCATGACGATTGCCGCTAAATCTTTGAAGTCTAACATTAGCACCATTGGACCATTGGTTCTTCCTTTAACCGAACAACTCTTGTTTCTTTTAAATCTCGTGAGGAGGAAGAGGTTTAAACTTGATCTAAAACCCTACATCCCTGACTTTAAAAAGGCCTTTGATCACTTCTGTATTCATGCTGGTGAGCGTGCAGTGATCAATGAGATTCAAAATCATTTGAAGTTATTGCCCGAACACGTTGAGGCATCAAGGATGGCACTTCACCGATTTGGAAACACTTCTTCATCTTCATTGTGGTATGAGTTAGGTTATTTGGAAGCTAAAGGGAAAATGAAGAAAGGTGATAGGGTTTGGCGCCTGGGCTGATTGCATCCATAGGTACCCAGTAAACGTGCCAAAAATTGTGAAGCTCTAGTTAAGATGTGTCATTTCAGTTTGGTGTGATTTGGAGATCCTTTGATAACTACTTGTGTTTTAAAAAAGTTTGTGTTGTTCACATTAAGAATAAATAATATGGTGCCCAAACTGTTGTGAAAATTGTGATTTCTAAACTATTCAAAACTATTCAAAACAAGGTTATGAGTAATATGAATGTTAGATAAAGAGATAATATAAGCAACAACGCATAAGCATAACCCAATACAAATTCCTTAGAATTTATAAACTCTCTTCAACTTGGCGTATGGAGATTACGAGTACCCAACTTGCCAAGAATCGTCTTTGGTTGCTGTAACATCCTACTTTTGATTATAATAAATAAATGAAATTTCGTTTATTCAATAAAGTGTCGTATGTCGGGTTAGATAAATAAACTATAAGATGATGGGCTTGGACTTTAGAAGATGGAATAAGAGATGGAATGGGCCTTAGGTCCACGGGCTTAAGGGAGTATAAATACCCCTTAAACCCTAATATTTTCTATTTTTATCAATCTCTACACCATAGCCTACACCATCAAAAACACACACTAACACCATCATATATCCCGAGACTAGATCCGAAGGTGAAAACCCGAGCTTGTTGGTGCTGGAACATCGTAACGAGCCAAACCTACATTAATACTAGATCGTGTCGGTAGATCGACTCGTTTAAGGTACGTTTATAATTAGAAATCGTTTATTTAAGTTCGGATTTGTTTGGGAAATCTTAAATCTGTATGAGAATGATAAAAACGAACCCAACACATCTAATCTTACTGAAATTAGTTAATATTTGATGGGTTAATCGAATGATAAACGATCCGTACCTATATACATAAATCGCACCCTGTAAAACCTAATATTTGGATGGTTGATGGATTGGGGTTTGTTGGCGCTGAGAATACGAATCCAACGGTACCAAATTTGTGTTGTTTCGTAAAGTATCGAAGGTTAATTGCAGATTTAGGGGGTCTATTGATCGTTTACTGTTCTTGACGATTTTGACTTTGACCCTGATTCAAAGTCTGGATAAGAACTGGGACAATTCATTATGAGTGATCAATTCGTTACGCGTTCATAACAAATGGGACTCATTCGTGTGACTTGATAACGAATAAGCCTTCAATTCGTTATCTACCCATTCGTTATATGAAGATAATGAATCAGGTCTCGTCAAGATAACGAATTAGGCTAGCGAACTAGGATAGCGAACCAGATAACGAATCAGGTGATTCGTTACTCGCCAATTCGTTTCGATTAAGGTAACGAATCAAGTCATGTTCAGATAACGAATCAGAATGACGAACCGGATGATGACAAGACGACGAACTAAGATAACAAACCAGACTAACGAATCAGCTAATCAGACCATGAATGATAACGAATTAGGCTTAATTTGTTATAGCGTTTGAGTTAGGGAATAAATTAATTATTTAAAATCTTAATGAAAAATGTGTTAAGACAACTTAACCCCAACCAGGGGCTCTGCCCCTTGGACCCCGCTAGGGGCTGCCGCCCCTAGAACCCCACTGCCAGGGATGCTGCCCCCGGACCCCCGTTCGTTGAGGGTAATAATCAAACTAGAAAGACGATATGGGTAGTGATAGTTAATTGATACGTGTAATTGTTATTCAGTTAGTCGCGCACAGCTAAAGAAAGGAATAACCATTAACAGTGAACGTAACCGTATTTAGGTGAGTTTCTAGCCCCATTCCTTGTTATGTTTTCGGGGTTGTGTGCATACACAATGTGATAGTTAATACACTTACCTCAAATGGTAAGTGTATGCCATGTATAATTTGTATGTTATTTATGTATATCCAAATGTGAATGAAAGCTTGTCGATGTGTGAACGATTTTCGGATATTACATGCACTTTCAGGTGATGTTTTGATGATACGATTGTATATGTGATGGATGAATGAAGTATGTGCGTATGAAACTTACAATTATATAGATGGAAAGGTATGGCATGATAGTAGGAAAGAAAGAGAGACCGGACCTTAATAATATCCGAGTATGGAGGGTACCGGACCCTAATAATATCCGAGGTATGTAGGGCGAATGCTCTTTATAATGTAAGGTTAATTATGGATGTATATGAAAGAATGATGAATAGGTTAAGTATGTAAACCGTATCTTCATGTGATGTGTGGGTAGAAATATGTGTATTAAGTGTGTAAAGTCGTGTGTTTTGATTAGTTATATATTGTGAACACGATTACTTTGAGTGCATTTGTGGTTACAGGTGTGCGGAGCTTAACAGAACTTAAAGAAGCTAATTTGGAGCATTCATGATGGAGTGGAAATGAAAGTGATGATCTATGAGATGATATAGAATTGAAATACGAAGACGTGGCCGCAAACGGGGAGGAAAACGGAGTTGAAACGAAGATTCTATGAAGAAAACAAGATTTAGGCTGGTAGGACCGTAAGGCAGAGTCATCAGACCGTAGCTTACGGTCTGACCGTAAGCTACGGTGGCCAGACCGTAGCTTACAGTCTGGTCTGACGGAAAATGGGTTTTTGGGTGATTTCTTCTATATTTAAAGCCCAAAAACCCTAAAAATCGAGACCATTCATTATTCATTATCTGTTGGACTTCTTGGAGGCAATATTCCACCATCATAACACACTTTAATCATTCAATTGATCCATGAAATCATTCCTCAACACAACCATCAAGAGCATAAAGATCAAGATGCAAGGCTAAAGGCTTCATAACCATCTCCGGGTGTAGGGTTGAGTTGCATGATTAGGTTTTGATATTCTAAACTTGAACTTTGGATTTGGAATTGAGTAATCATTCGGTTGATTAATTATTTGTGTTTGCTTTTGTGCTTAAATGGTTTTCATGTATATGTGTATGTAAAGTAAGTTATCTGATTAACTAGAATTCACTCAACGTAGCTGACTTTTAGTATGCACGCATATTAACAGATTGAGACAACTGGTTTGAGCGGGACACATTGCAATGTTGAAGAGGCTGGCATCTGAAGATTTGTCATGATGTTTTGATATTATCATTTATGTTATGTTTTAAAAGACAAGTTAAGAATGTTTTGTAATGAATGGTTGACCTTTAATATTATTCCGCAAAAGTTTTAATTAACTTTTATATTTAGAACTGTGTTTATGAGTAAATTCAACGTCCAATGTAGGGCACCGGTAACGGGACCTTACAGTTGTTGAGCTCCCAATGGTTTGGTGAACAAGTTGCCTCTTTGAATTTTGGTGTCAATGTAAAGGAAAGTTTTCTTTTGAAGCAACTCACACATAAAAAAAATAAATTCATTTGTACATCTTCGTACGTTCGTGAAAAATGGATTATTAGCAATATGTTGAGTCATTGTATTGTCTAAGAAAAGAGACATAGGGCTGGTGCAAGATTCTCACAGGCTTGTTAATAACCATCTGACCCATAACACCTCACTCATAGTTATGCCCGTAGCACGATATCCCACCTCTTGTGAGAAACAAGAAATAAGAGATATGGAGCCCATCATAATGTATTTAAGTAGCCGCTTTGATAGTGTCGAATGAATTTACACCTCAACCAATCTGCATCACAATAGGCAACGAGATCAAAGTTGTCCTCCTTGGGTAAAAGAATGCCTTGTCATGGTGTGGATTTCATATGCATTCGAATGACTGCATGTGTCTTTAGTTCTAGGTTTAAAAACAAACAGACATAGAATGTTAACTGAATAAGCAATACCGGGTCGTGTTGTTCAGAGATATATAAGTCTTCCAACAAGGCGTTTATATTGGCTGGTTGGCATCAATTTTTTCATTTTCACTTCAAAGGTCAAGCTTCAGATTTTGTTCCAAGGGAAACATGCTAGGTCGATATCCCGTCATCCCGCTATCTTCAAGGATATTCAAAGTATACTTTCTTTGACTCAAAATCAATCCGTCATGTGTTTTTACCACTTCAATGTCAATATATATATATATATATATATATATATATATATATATATATATATATATATATATATATATATTAAAGGGACAAGATCTTTGATAGTAAACTTTTTATCTAAATAATCTTTGGGTTGCTGAATTTTTTCAACGTTGCTCCATGTTATGATGACATCGTGATGTCATCATAGATAACACCACTATTGGATCATATTATGTTCGAACACTTAACAAACTATTATAACCCTTTAAGGATTAGATACACATTGATTGGATTTATATTTGTTTTGAATTAATCAATAATTTGGTTTGCAACGGAATTAAACAGTGTTAGCGAAGAAGAAACTCTCTTCTTCACTTTAAACGGTGATAAGCTAAGAACTCATATGAAAGAACATTTTTATCATTATAATCGAATAATTATAATTTGATTGCTCCCCCTCACCCTTATCTTACTATGAAGTGTACTGATTTTTGTACTAGAGAGTATTTTTATCAGATAGGTTTCTAATTGTGTGAAGTGTTAGTGAAGAAGAAACTCTCTTCTTCACTTAATACAGATGAATATGTTGATGATCAGCTAAGGAGTGCTAGTGGCAGCTAACAAATTTGTTACGAACAACTGATAAAACAAAAACACTCTAGGCAGCTGATATAAATACAAGAAATGAGTTTAATTATTGATATCTTCTAAAAACTGATAAGGCTATGCGTAGTGGAGGGGCTACAAATTGAGGCGAATTGTGACACGTGGCGCCCAGTTAGCAAATGGGGCGAATTTGTTTTTGGGGTGTAATGGTGTAGGGGCTACAAGTTGGGCCCACAGTATCTTTTTTTATTATTTTCTTTTTATAACTAAACTAAAAAATAAAAACCAATTTATTTAAATAATTATATAAAAATGCATTAAAATTAAAAAGAAATACATAAAAATTAAAAAAACATAACTAAAAATGCATTAAAATAAAAAAAAATACATAACTAAAAATATTAAAAAACATAACTATATAAAATATTAATATCCATAATATTCGCGCATTTTTTCAATTCGTTGTCGTTGCAATAATGCGGCCTCTTCGTGTAACCCGGCCGCTTTGAGGGATTCGTATTCTTCACTCATTTCCCGCAATTCCAACATTTGGGCAATCTTTTCGTGTTGTTTGTTGGTTTCTCTCATGGCATCGTTGAGTTCCTCGACACACTTTTTTTGTTTTTTGATAATTTCTCTCATGGTAGCGGCGAGTTCCACGAGTGTCGGTTGGTTCGGGTTGTTTGTAGGATTCATTTTGCTAGATTTTTTGAAGAATTTGGGTATGAATTATGTATGAAATGGAGAAGAAGGTGTATGTTTATATATATATATACTGTTTTAATTAATTTTTTTTTTATTTTTGACCGTTACAACGGTCAAATTATTATAATAATATTATTATTTAACCTCGCCGGCGACAAAAGAACCCCGCCCCCGCCCCAAATCGCCCACATATCGCCCGAGGGGCGGTGTTTGCGCCCTTCCTCGCCCCAATTCGCCCCCAACCCACGTCCACTACACTCGGCCTGATGATCATTAGTTGTTTGTCTTCAGTCCTTTGTTCTTTAATAGTTTAACTTCGATCAGTCTTTTAGTATTTTAGTTGTTACCATCGTTGTTTGTTGCTAACACTTTGAATACAATCCTGTTATTCTTTATTCTTTTAAAGTGAAGAACAACTAATTATTTTAGATCAGTTGTTTGGTTTATGTCCTATTAGTCCATTCCAAGACCAACAACAACCACAAAAAGTCGTTGTAATCGAACGTGAATAAAAAATAATCATCCTTTTGATTTATCTTCAATCAGTCTTTTAGTATTTCAGTTGTTACCATCGTTGTTTGTTGTTAGCACTTTGAATACAATCCTGTTATTCTTTATTCTTTTAAAGTGAAGAACAACTGATTATTTTAGATCAGTTGTTTGGTTTCTGTCCTATTAGTCCTTTCCAAGACCAACAACCACAAAAAGTCGTTGGAATCGAACGTGAATAAAAATTAATCATCCTTTTGATTGTTGAAAATCGATGCGGAGTAACACAGTGGTAAACTTTTGGCACATATTTCTTTAGGCATATTTTAGCATGTAAAGTGATTTCCTAAGCCAGCAAATTCTTGTTTCATCACCTCTACAAAAACAAGTGGTACTTTCATTTTAACATCCCCATCAAGATCACCATGCCAAAATCCATTGCTGATGTGTAATCGGTGGGTCGACAAATTTTCCAATACTGCAAAAAACAAGTAAACTTCTTACCATATCTCTCAATATCTCCATTCAGTTTGTATTTTATTCGATAGACCATACGGTTCATGTTTTAGTGTCTTCAAGTTTTTTATTAATCTCTTTTTTCATTGCTTTAATTAACCCACCTTTCATCTTGCATGGCTTGATCAAAATTTTTTGGCTCATTGCTATCGCTAGTGGCCGTTAAATAAGCTTTTGCAGGATTTAGAAAATTTTTCGTAAGAAATATAATTTGCAAAGGTGTACCATTGAGAAAAGTTGATTGTGTGGGGGGGCATTAATAGTCTATGGATTGTGGCAAGGTGACATCAAAATCCTTAAATTTCTCTGGTGGTATTCTGCTTCATGGTTGTCTAGACTGATCATGCTCTTGAAATTCATAAGCAAGTTTGTGATTGTGGCTTTTTTTACCTTGAACATCAATTGGGCTTTGACCAATGATTGGGCTTGCATCATCAAGGTCCTAGGTACTACTCTTAGTAAAATAACGATTTGGACCATGTTTAGGTTCAATCCTTCAATTGTGAATGTTTTTTGTTTGCCAAATGTGCCTACACTTATGTCACGATTGGGTTGAGCTTGAACTTGTCTTTACCTATCTTATATGGTTTTACTCAACCATTTTTTATAAATAATTTCATTTGGAGTCTTGTTTCCGATTAACTTTGACTATAAATGGTTGATGATATATGTAGTTGGTCGAGCACATTCTCGCCAAAACCATTTCGTAATACTCGCTTAATTAGAACATAACTGCTCATACAAGACATGTCCAAGTCACTTATGCCATACTTCAGTGCATGTACTTTGGATATAGGAGTTGGGGAGGGGTTAAGGATAGGCATGTTCATAAAACTTTTAGGAGAGAAAAAAATAGGCAATAAGAGAAAGCCTTAGCATAGAAAAACATATATTCACAATAGAAGAGCATGAACATACAAACAATGTATATCTAAATAGTTTTTTTTTTTAAAACAGTTGGTAGGCATCTCCCAAAAAAATTCAACCCAGAAACAATCCTAATGGGGGGATAGAAAGAGAGAAGGCTTTTTTGCAGGAAGTCATCGTTGGTACTGGCGATTTGTAAGTGTGTGCCCGATGTCGGCGGCGTTGGTACTGCCGATTCGTACTTCAACTTACATACCAATCTTATATCTCTTACATTACCCCAAAATGGTCATTACAAACAAAGAATGCATTATTTTTAACATCTTAAATAAAATATATATATTTAACATATATTTATTTGATGGTACATAGAGAACTTGATTGATGATGAACGATAGGTAAGCAAGAGATATGATCGAAGTTATCAGATGATTTTATTGATTGATTGCATGACTTACAGGGAAAACAAAGCATGCCTTATAAGGCAATATACATAACGTAAACAATCACAAAAGTAGGAGCAACCTACTAAACAAACTATGAATAAAATAGCAAAAGAATCGGTCCTTGAGGAGACTCCAGGAACGTTCATTATACAAAATAAATAACTTAACCCACGCAACCATCTGGATACAAGTAGTATAGAAGTCCGGTGGGACTTCCATTTCAACCGTGGAGTCATAAACATCATTTAAGGATCTTGTTCTTAAAATAGGTGATGAGGTACTTGAACCAGCAAATTGATCCAAGTTGTTTGTACTAGTACTTGTAGTTATTGGAGAATGCATAGGCAGTGTGGAACAACTACTAGGGCTATTATTACAAGGAGAAACATCACCTGGTATTTGAGGAAGATTAGAGGCAGCCCTATCAGCAGATGTTCCTACATGCTCTCTTTCAATCACAGGGATATGATCGATGTAGTATGCTTCATAATTTGTTTGTCAAGCCTTTAGAGTTTCAACCCAATCCCATTTGGTGTCTTCAAGAAACACCACATTTCTTCTTGTCATAAACTTGTTGTTTGTTGGGTTAAACAGTCGGTACCCACTGCTTTGGGTATTGTACCCAATGAACAAACCCTTTTTAGACTTATTATCAAGTTTCCTCCGACCCTGTGACAGAACAAGACTATAGGCTGGCTACACACCCGAAGACGTTTAGATGCTTAACTGATAGTCTCATGTTAGACCAAGCCTCCGTTGGAGTCTTTCCCACAACAGCTACTGTGGGCGACATATTAATCAAATGCACGGACGTAGCCACAACTTCGGCCCATAGAAAATTTGGCAGCTTCATTTCTTTCAACATACTTCTTGTCAGCCCCATAATCGTCTTGTTTTTCCTTTCCACCACACCATTGTGTTCGGGTGTGTGAGGAATGGTTAACTCTCTTCTATATCCAAGTGCTTCACAATATGCGTCAAACTCTTTGGAACAAAAATCTCCACCCCTATTTGTACGGAGTACCTTGATGCTATGATCACTTTGTTTTTCGATCATGCACCTAAATTCCTTGAATCCTGCAAAAGAATCATACTTATTAGCAATAAAATAAACCCAACACATGCGGGTTAGGTCATCAATAAACAATAGGTAATACAAACTATGACCTAGGCTTGGAGTCTGCATGGGACCACACGGGTTAGCATGCACCAATCCAAGCCTCTTGGTAGCACGCCAGGACCACTACGTGAATATCGCCTTTTAGTCACACATGTGGCCTAGGCGATTTGCCACACTTCGGCTTAAATGTGTGGCTAAAAGGTATTTGACCATGTTTGAAAACCTTCCAGAATGTTTTGGCCACACATGTTATTCTTCATGTGACCATTCTATACCTACTCAGGTACTTTTCGCCACACTTTGAAAAAAACTGTGACAAAAGCTAGCCACATTATAAAAATGTGTGGCGAAATGTGACCTGCAGTCATAGTTTGTTTGATCTTTGATACATGTGACCAAAAACACACGCATTAGCCACAAACTGTGACATTTAACTAGCCACATGTTTTAATAGTGTGGCCAAATGTGACGAACGGCTACTGTATTGATAAGAGGTGTGTCTAAAAGGTAAAAGATCTAGCCACTTATATTACGTTGTGTGGCCTAATGTCACATTTGTTAGCTACATTTTTGATAATGTGGCGAAATATGACGAACAACCATAACCATTGTATTTATTAGTAATGTGGCTAAAACGCTTAAAATATATGGCCACTTATATGAGGTTGTGTGACCAAAGAGTAGTTTAGTTTTATATGGCTAAAACGCTTTATTTTTCTTAAGTATCATCACCTTCACCTCCTCCCAATTACAAACATAATCCATAAACATCGATTGAAGCTCATTACTCTTCTTCATCACTTTGATTCTTGCTCCAAACTTCATCAACCATCCTGCGATCAAATCTAACGGGGGTTTTCAACATGATAAATTAGAACCCTAGAGATGTCAAAAAATGTTAGGGTTTGAGTTTTGTTGAGATCAGTTGGTTGACAGATTCGTTCTCTTTTATTGATTGGTCTGTAACTCGATGTTAAACAACAATTATGTAACATCCCAAATTTCAAGATTTTTATAAATATGGATTTTAAACCAAAGAGGGGTCAAAGAGGAAATAAAACAAAAGGGTGGTGATGTATATTTTTGGATGTTCTGGATGTGTGTGTGGACATAAGAAGAAAACAAACAAGAAGAAGAGAACGAGCAAGAAGGAGAACAGATGATTTCACTTCTCAAATCGATTATCAAATTGAGCATTAGAAAATACATAATCATCGTCTAGTAGATCGATTATTGGGTAAGTGTTTCTAACCCTAAAGTTGGGGCTTTGTTATCTACACTTCATGCATGATGATCTAGTACGTGTTTTATGTGATTATTAATGAACTGATAGTGATAATATTGATTATGTGATCTATTACTAGTTATAATTGTTGATTCTATCATAGTAGTGTCAAACTGTGTTCAAGAGTATACCATATTTGATTAACACAGTTGATAAATTAGAGATCTTTTATAGATGTGGTTATATGATTATAATCTGTACACATAAGTTGATTGTTGTAATGCATGAAACATAAGAGGTCATTGTTAAAATGTGTGAGCAAATAGACATTTCAGATCGTGCGTAGAGATTTAAAGTAATGATTTCAAATGAATGCACACAAGGTGTTTGTGAAAATGTCTCAACCAACAAGGAATTAAAAGAGTTGTTAACATGTGAAATTCATATTACCGCTGTCAATAAAATTCGTATAAAATCATAGAAAAATCGGGTGAATGTGTATTACACATGCTTGAAAACCTCTTTTGATGTACTAGGTTTCATCTTTGAACATGATAAGCTAATTCAGACTTAAAACGGATCAAAACAGTAGATTAAAATGATGACAACATGTTGTTTGAAGTTAAATTATGTTGTTGTCCTGTTCTTTGAATAATCATATATAATAGTATAAAAATCCGAGAAAGATGTATTTTATATTCTTGAAAAGCTCCTTGAGTCTACTACGTTTTATATGTGAACATGAAAAGCTTTTTCGGATGAAATATTGTTCAAAACAGTTAGTTTCTAGATCAATACAGCAGATTCAGCATACTGTTTTGACAGAAAATAGGTTGCTCACATGTTTTGCTAAAAATCACATATAATAAACCGTAGCTCCGATAAAGGTGAACTTTATATGCTTGGAAACCTCTGTGAGTTTACTACATTTTACTTTTGAGCATATTAAGTTAGTTCTGACTTTTAACTGGTCAAAAGTTGAGGTGAATAGATGCTGCACAAAAGGTGTAGTACTGAAAATAGTTTTTTTCATAATAATAAATGGTATGCGCACTTGTTTAGAAGAGATTATGACATAACTGCTTTAATGTAAATGAATGCCATAATGTATGAAGTTTCTAAGTAGAGCTTAGTCGTATATGTACTGAGTTAACTGTTAAAATAGGGTAAGTGGATAAATGACTTGAAAATGTTTAACTGATAACTTGATGAACACATTGATGATTCTTGGCTTGGTAATTATTCGGTATGAATGAAAGTGGTATGAAAATATAAAGAATACTAATGCCGAGTGTCCACATTATGTATTCTAACTTGTTGAAAGTTGACTTTAACAAGCTAGGTATGTTGAAGCTTGGAAGCCAATGAGTCAAATGGACGAAGTGTAATCAAGCTCCTACAAACAAAGGTACGTTTATCTTACATCTATTTTATGAAGTTACAAGTCTTATTAGTATGTTTTGATTTATTATGAATATCAAATGGATACGGGCCGCCTTGACCCATAATTGAAAGTTGATTCTTTTGACTATACTTAGTGTGTACTGGTTGTTTTAACTCGTAACAGTTTGAAGTTTACCCTACCAAATGTCTAAGTGGGAATTACTCGTGTCTAGAATATAAATAGTACTAGCATTGTGTAGTACGGTTTGATTTGGGTTTCGGACCAGCTTGTCGATTATAATAATAATATAGTAACTAGATGAAGATTTGACTCGTTGGTGAATATTAAATTAGTAGCATGATTTAATTAGAGAAATGATTCGTTAAGTTGTTTAGACGGGTTGTAAATAATATGTTGAAAAGTTGTAACCGTTTCTAAAGTTGAATTTTAGATGAGACGTGAAATAGCATTAAGATTCATTTAAATGGGTTGTAATTATGTTGATGGGTTCTAATCATGCTGATTAGAAACAGGTACGCGAAGCTTATGATCAATCGGGCGAGTTAAGATACATAATAAATTGAATCTTTGGAGTTGCATAACGGTAGCCGGCATAGACTACGTTGGACCTGGCTTGGCTTAATATTTTGACTAATGTTACTCCGGGTTTAATATCTTATTTATATATAATATTTAAATATTGGCAATAACTAATATTTGGTATTGGATTGCTTTAGGCGAAGCCCGCAAATGGAAGCGAAAAGCCGAAGATCAAGTGCTCGGATTTGGACACCAATACACATCAAAGTGCAAGTTTCTAATATTGATAATGAATTATGAATAAGTTTTAAAATATGTACTATCTTTGATTAAAAGACAAGTTCCTACGGATATTATACGTGATGTTCGGATATTATACGTGATGTGTGGATACATGTTAGGACTTTTGGTACTGTTGACATTACTTATTATCACCAACGATTTTTTTTAATTGAATCGTTCTGACCCTGACCTATTTCGACCCTGACCCGTTCCGACCCATAACCCATTTCGACCCAACCCAACCCATTTGCCACCCCTATGTTTAATGTATATTGACGGGTTAGGCGAGTTGTACCTCTTAAGACACAATTTAAAAAAATATTCAAAAATAATAAAAAAAATCATAAGTCAAATTATAAATAAAAAACGGAAAAAGTAAAAAAACTAAACATTTCCTCCGTTGTCCTTGTTAAAAAAAAATCGACCCGAAACCCGTTTTGACCCGTTCCGACCTTGACTCATTTTGACCCGGACCCGTTATGACCCGAACCTTATGACCCTGACCCATTCCGACCCGAACCATAACAACCCCTTTTTTAATTGACTCGTACGGACCTGGCCCGTTTCGACCCATAACCCGTTCCGGCCCATAACCCGTTTCGACCCAACCCAACCCTTTGCCACCCCTATGTTTAATGTATATTGACGGGTTATGCGAGTTGCACCTCTTGAGACACAAGTTAAAATTATATGCATAATGGGCCATTAGAGATTTCAAGGCCCAATATGATCCATTAGGACATGTATGAGTTGTTTTTGTCTGTTATGGTCTAATATGACTCCCTATAACACGATAAAACCCTTAAATATATAATGTTACATATCACATACCATAATAGACCACTAAGAGATTTCAAGCCCTAATATGACCCATTAGAGTGACTATGACATGAAAAAGGCTATAATGGGCCACTAACACCAACAAGGCCCAATAAGACTTATGATGAAAGTATCACATGTTATCGGCCATTAACATCTAACTATGACTAATGACATTCCTATACAACCTTCTTAGAGCAACTATGATGTGATAAATGCTATAATGGGCCACAAACACCAGTTAAGGTCCAATAAGGCCCGTTGATGAAAGTAAGACATTTTGTTGGGCGTTAACCAAACTATGACTCACTAAACTCATATTCAACCCTTTTAGAGCAACTATGATATGATAGAGACTACAATGGGTCACTAACAACAATCAAGGCCCAAGACGGCCCATTAATGCAAAGCATGATGACCAACTATGCCTATGGCTCACTACACTCATATAAAACCCTCTTGTAGCAACGGGGACATGATAGATGCTATAATGGCCACTAGTACCATTAAAGGCCCATTGATGAATGTATGACATGTTTTGGGTGTTAACATCTAAGTATGACTAATGATAGTCATATACAAACTTCTTAAAGCAACTATGACGTAACCAAGGGACACTAGCATCTAACTATGAGTCTATGACTAATGATAGCCAAATAAGGCCTATTGACGAAACAATGGTGTGTTTCGGGCGTTAACACCTAACCATGACTAATGACACTAATATACAACTCTTTTAGAGCAACTGTGACATGATAGATGCTATAATGAGACACTAACACCAATCAAGAACTAGTATGACCCACTAATAAGCGTATGGTTTATTATTGGGCGTTAACACTGATTACTACACTCTTATACAACTCTTTTAGAGCAACTATAAATATCACTTGTATTTATTTTATATGTTTTTATATTTAAAATACAATTTCTTATATTATTTAAGGTTTAATTAGTTGTTATACACGCACACACACACTAACAACTCTTTATTTTAATTAAAAACAAAAAATATTTAATTCTATTTATTTTCTATTAATTTTACTTCTCTCAAAGTTTCAAATTAAATTCACCCCTCTTTTCTTCAAAAAATTTTGAATTACCCTCTCATTTTAAATCTAATTTCATATTAACCTACCTTTTTTTCTTTCTCTTCATTAATTTTTATTCTTCTTCTTCTTCATCTCTCTACACCCACCATCTTTCATCTTTAATTCTCTAACTCACTCAATTTTTAACCAAATCCTTTGATTCCGGTCTCTAATCTTATTATTTTTGCGCGAGGAATTCACGTATGGTGTCGGTTTCCATCAATTCTATCTCGATTTTTGCCGGATTCGTGTTGAGTGAGAAGAACCCTAAGAACCAAGTTTAGGGATTTTCAAATTTAAGTGTCATTTCTTGTAATTGAAGCTTAGTACATCTTCTTTCATCGCTAAAAAGGTATGTATTTCACTTGTAATTGAAGCTTAGTACATCTTCTTTCATTGCTGACAGATTCGTTTTTGTTTATTTATTGGTATGTAACTTGATATTAAACGATGATTATTGAACGATTGTTGATTCTAGGATATAGTACTATGAGTCTAGTTTCCATAAAGGTAAAGTTTGTAATTTTTGGATGAGTTTTGAATAGTTTTTATAATTTTACAAAAACACTGGTCAAAGCTGATTTGGTGAGTTATATTCTGGTCTGTCTTTCCGACACCATAACTCCCTAATGACAAAACCAAACGGGTTGGTTCCAGTTCTGAAAATTAGTATTATGAGCTTTGAAGACAACCCAATTGGTCTTGCACAATTTTGATTAATGAGATGATAGAACCATTAAACAAGTGTTTGTTGTACAATCTGCTGAATTGTTGGTACATATCTTTAATGCTTGAATTATTGTGAGTTTTGTATGCATGAGAAAAATATAATAAAAATTGTTTGAGAAACCTAATTCAAATATTCTACTGTGGTAAATTTTGTAGAATTTATACTTCATCTTTTCATAGTGAATAAAATAATTTTGTACATGTTATAATCTGTCTCGTGAACTACGTGATCATAAGTTAAGTTGTATGTTGAATGTTTGGCTGATTTGCCATGTACCCTATATATGTATCATATATTTTTCTCTCTTTATAGGGTTGGAACACAGAAAAAATGGCTAAAGAAGTCCGCGAGCGGGAGAGACAACCGCACGAAAGAGGGTAATGATGGCAGTATATCTCAGCATACGGGCGGTTCAATAGAGTTTGATGAACATCGTATCCGCTTGGTAAGCTAGTTTTATTTGTAAATTCAATCTTAAAAAATTAGGTCAAAAATTATAATTGTTTGTGATTTAACGTTTATTACATTACTTCTTATTAGGAAAAAGAACATGGTCGAAAAGTTAAGTGGATTGAAGTATTCTTAGATACCCACCTCAGCAAAGAAAGCAAGAAAAAGTATTGGGTGGGAGAGCTCAACATTAATAGCCTTGTTGGATTTGATTTTTGTACGGAAAAGTCAGAACACGCATTTGTAAGTTATCTTTATCATTTTTCGTTTTGTTATATAATTAGGTATAACATATCAACCAGGGGCGAGCAAATGAAATAGACCGTTTCATATTTCATAGACATGTGGTAACATAAAAACTGCTAACACTACAATTTAATATATATGTGGTATAGTCATAAACGGGTTTGTTCGGTTTATAACTAAAAATTTAAATGAAAATTACATACTGATTTTGTGGGTGTAATATATAAACGGGTTGGTTCGGGTTCAGGTCCATGAAACCAAACCGGAACCAAACCTCTAGTAACGGTTTGGTTTGGTTCGGTTTAAAAGTTATACGGTTTGGTTTTTGTTTACATAAATTAAAAACCGTTACCAACGGTTTGGTTTATAGTTTAACGAAAAACCGCGGAAACCAGACCATGAACACCCCTTACTTGGCTTTGAGGTTTCGCCTTACATTAACCCTTTATTAGTTATGATGCTAATATTTTTAACAATTTAGGGGCCGAAATGGAAAAAGAACTAGAAAATGAAAGGAAGTCAAGAAACAAGTTGGAAGAATGAGCAACGAATGGAACAAATGGAAAAAGAGCGTAAGGAAAATGAAGAAAGGAGGCAAAAACAATCTAATGAGCTTATGAGAAAGTTTGAGGTCGGTAGTAATTAATAGTAGTTTCAAATATTTTGAATTCATAACTTATTAGTGAAGGTTTGGTAATGTAAACATGTTTTGAATTTATGTTGTTGGGTTTGTTAAACTTATGAAAAAATATGTTTTGAATTTATGCTAATGTGTTTAGTTACATTTTTAGCCACATTAACAATAACCTCCAGTGTCTATATGATATGATTGGCTATACAGTACATCACTATGTGTGACGAAAAGTTTGACATTAGCCACACTTTAAATTAGGAAAAACATTATGTGTGACAAACGGTAAGACAATAGCCACACCACAAACTACAAAAGAGTGTTTGACTGGCAAGTTCACATTTTTTGCCACATTGAGAATAACCTCCAGTGTCTATAAGATATGATTAGCCACCCAGTACCTCACTATGTGTGACGAAAAGTTTGACAATAGCCACACTTTAAATTACGAATAGCATTATGTGTAACAAACGGTAAGACAATGGCCACACCACAAACTACAAAAGAGTTTTTGACTAGCAAGTTCACATTTTTAGCCACATTGACAATAACCTCCAGTGTCTATATGAAATGATTAGCCACACAGTACCTCACTATGTGTGACGAAAAGTTTGACAATGCCACACTTTAAATTAAGAAAATCATTATGTGTGACAAACAGTAAGAAAATAGCCACACTATAATCTACAAATGAGTGTTTGAGTGGAAAGTAAACATATTTAGCCACTTTTAATGTAATATCCAGTGTCTATATAATATAATTAGCCACACTATTATTAAATTTAAGTGGCCATTGCTTTGCTATATCCACACGGTATAGGTCACAATGCATGCTTAACACAACCCTATTGGCCACATTATTATAAAATTCATGTGGCTGAAACATTAATTCATGTGGCTCTATACGTACAATGGTCACTCATAGTAAATAGTCATGTGGCCATTTTCTACCGTTTAGCCACACTTATTGGAGAGGCTTCTTGATGGCCAGCAACTAATGCTCGTACCCTTTAGCCACACTTATTACCACATAAGGCCACTAAAAACTGTGTGTGGCCATATCATACCCACGGTGTCGCGACCTTTGGCCACATATGACCTGAACCAAATGTGTGTGGCTAAAGGCCTACGGCCACACTTTTTCCGTGTGGTTGAAGGTCAATATTCACGTAGTGGACTTAGACGAGAATGGTAGTTTTGTCTGCTTGCCCATGATGCATCCTTTACATCTAGGTGAACGACAAAAGGAAGGTAGGCCGGTAAAAAGGTTCTTATCATGCAAATATTTAAGATTGTAATAGTTGAGATGACCATACCTCAGGTACCATAACTTTGTAGGTGTAATTGGGGCAGATTCGTTTGTGCATACTTCAGCTTTGGTTGCATCAAGTAGGAACATATTGTTGCTAGAAACTGCAATCTTCATGAGTGTGATGCCATTTTTTTTATTACACATTTCTCATCTTCAAAGTGCAGAGAATACCCCTTTCTCATGAGTTGCCCGACACTCAAAAGGTTGCATACAAGGCGAGGTGCATATAGACATCATCTAACAATTTGTGACCACCATTCCATGTGTCTATACATACCATACCACGTCCTTCAACATTCAATTTCTTTTTGTCTCCTAGCTGGACATCTAGCTTGAAGGACTCATCAAGTTGTGTGAAAATGCACTTAGACCCCGACATGTGGTTAGAACACCCAGAATCTATAAACCACGGGTTGTTTGTCTTAACAGATGAAGTCGTGTGAGTCATGAGACTAAATGAGTCATCAGGTTGGCTAGTGATAGCCATGAACAACCTTTGCTCCTCCTTATCTTCACTTTCTTCTTTCTCTTCAGTAGCCATATTAGCCTATTGCTCATCATTATACCAACAATCCTTCTTAAAGTGCCCAAACTTGTTGCAACGTGTGCATTGTGGTACCTTGCTTTTATCCATTCCACGATCACGGCCCTTCCTCTGAAAAAGTTGTGCCCACGTCCCCTAGAACCACCATTATTGTTTAATCGGGCATGTGGATTGCTATCTTGGAAGACTTGGAGTGCTTTTTCATCCAACTTTACAGCTTTCTTTGGTATTCGACTATTGATCCTTTCTTCTTGAGATTCTAATGAACCCATCAATTTAATTGGGGTGAGTTGTGACAAATCAAAGGATACCTCAATAGATGGAACTATGTGGTCGAATTTAGGTGATAGGCTACGAAGGATCTTCTCCACAATTGTCTGATCTGCAACAGTCTCTCCATATGCTCGTTTTTGGCTAACAATAGCCATAACACGAGAGAAATATTCTCCCACACAATCATGATCTTTCATGGAGAGGTTTTAAAAATCTCTCTTTAGCCCTTGCAGCTTGACAGCTTGCACTTGTGAGTCTCCTTGAAACTCCATTCGTAATATCTACCAGGTTTCTAAGGCAGATGTTGCAGATGCAATTCTTGAGAACAGCAGGTCATGCACACCTTGTTGTATAATTGCCATGGTGTGTGCATCCCTTCTTTTTGTTGTTCTAATTATTCCCGGATCTTTCTCTTTTTCATCAGTACCTTGTTCTACCAGGTCCCACAGGTCACGGGACATGAGGATAGTTTTCATTCGAATGCTCCAACGCTCGTAACCTTCGCCTTTGAACATGGGATATGGAGTTTGGGCAGTAGGCAAAGCGCTAGTTTGGTCGGCCATTTGAGTGAATTGAGTGAAGAAGGTATTAGGGTTTTAATCGATCTTACAAGCTCTGATACCACTGATGGTATATAGAGAACTTGATTGATGATGAACGATAGGTAAGCAAGAGATAGGATCGAAGTTATCAGATGATTTTATTGATTGATTGCATGAATTATGGGTAAAACAAAGCAGGCCTTATATAGGCAATAAACATAACGTTAACAATCACAAAAGTAGGAACAACCTACTAAACAAACTATTAAATAAAGTAGCAAAAGAATCGGTCCTTGAGGAGACTCCAGGAACGTTCATTATTCAAAATAAATAACTTAACCCATGTAACCATCTGGATACTTGAACCGGATTCAACCCAAGGGTTTGGATTATTTTTTAATAATATTCCCATATAGTATTTATGGTTGATTCACTCTCTTCAAATTGGAGTCATATTGTAATTATATATAGTATGATTAAAGAAGATAAGGGGCAAACAATCAATTATAATTGATGTATTATTTTCTTTATGGTATCACACAATCCTTTTTGTAGCTCCCTTCCTCTTTTTCACGAAGGCTCATCTCTAATAACCTCTATCACACTATACTTAAACCTAATACAACCACTCAGAATACTTGGAACGCTCTCGGAAATATCTTCAACAACAACAAAGCATCACATGCAATATACCTCAAAAACTAAAGGTTATTGTCGATCAACTCGCAAACGTTGATGCACCAGTTTTCGTGACGACCAATTCTTCAACTAATTATCCGGATTAACAAGCAATACGAACGGATATAGTGCTTCTTCAAAACAAGTGAGCGCCTTATGAACTTCTATACGGCTCGTTAATGTGTCATGATGGAAGAAACTTAAAAAGCAAATCAGCCACCCAAGATCGCCAACACTGTCAGTACCGCCCTTCATGCTACCACTGCCAAATCTGATATGAACAATCCACCGAATTATAGCTCGGATACCACCATTGATCGAGGATGTGGCCGTGGGGTTTCTCACAGAACAGGGATGTGTTCATGCCACCTAAGGACACGATTGGACCTCCAGACATAAAAATACAAATGGTCAGCCTACTTATAATCATTACCCACCTACCCACAGTGGGTCATCCCGACCATCAGTAGTTGCTCAGAGTTATTATAATTATCCAAGAATCCCACAGTACGCCACCCCAATCACAGCCTAATATTGTGTGCAACCTTAGTCCAACCCACCCTATCCCATAGCCCCCTAGGCCAACACAATTTGGGGTAACTTGGGTAATGGCATTCTGGACCTTTGTTTGACCAAACTTGCACTGCGGCTTATGCTCTAACGAACATTAAACAAGTTCTCTACAAAATGTCATTTAACATTCTCGATCAATGGGTTATGGATACTGGAGCTACTTTGCACATGACCAACAACTAGGATTATTTCCTATCTGATTTCAATAACGGCTTTTTCCACAACATAAAAGTCGAAAACGGCACAACCATACTATCTAATGGACATGGAAATAAACACCTACCACCAACTACCCCCCCCCCCCAAATTAAACAGTGTCCTTTTTCCATGAAATTAATAGAAAACCTTAACTATCTTCGTTACTAATCTATTGACAATTGGATTACAATAAAATTTGGTCATTTGGGTTTTCTTGTGAAGGATTTCAAGACCAAGAACCTAATCCTTCAATGCAACAGTAGCGGTGGCCATATCACTTACTTCCACCTGAGTCTACTCAGTATACTTCACCATCAACCTTTGCTGCTATTTCACATCAACTTTAGCATCAAGGCCTCGGTCATCCAGGACTCTCTTTATTTCAATTAATACATAAAACATTCTATTGTTATTTCATTTGAAAATTTGGATAAGAATATTTGACAATCATGTGTGTTTGGAGAAAGTGTTTAAATTATTGTTTGTGCCTTCTAATACTTGCGACTTTTTGTTTTGATATTATACATAGTAACCTATGGACATCCCCCAATGTAAGCTCCGGCGGTCACCGATATTGTATTCTTTTCTTGGATGACCTAACCAAATTTTTAAGGACTTGTCATTTGGCTAAAAAGTCATAAGTTACTCTATTTTTTTACAGTTATTCCAAACAAATTGAAACCCAATTTGAACACAAAATTAAAACTTTACAATGGAAAATGGAACCAAATATGTCAACTCCTCTTTTAAACAATATCGTGTCAAATTGTCTATCATGCCCTTACACCTCGCCTCAAAACGGTAAGAGTGAACATAAAATCTGCTCGATTAACTTATGACCACTTATAGGTCTTTGGCTCGTTATGTTAACTGAATACCCCTAACACCCATCTACCCTCACTCTTAAACGAGTTCATTGTTCCTACCCACGTATCTTCCACAGCTACCTATCTCACCATCATGGGTACAAGTGCCTAGATCTAAAAACTCATCAAATCATCATCTCTCATCATATGGTGTTTAATGAGACAATCTTCCCTTTTTGCCAACCCCTCTACTAAATTGCTGCCTTACAATTTCCTGTCTACACCTCATCACCCTCATTTATGGTATCATGTTCACCCACATCCCAATAACCCATCCACACCACTCCCACAACCCCACTCGGCCTAAACTTCTTATAACACCTTACGCATCTCTTTAGCCCATGCAACCACTCAACACAGTCCCACCAACCATACTCACATACCCATGACTCCTCAGCTCAATCTACCTCCCCCTCCTCGGCCAAAACTCTCTCACCATCCCAACACTCTCCTCCTCCCATCTCGATCCAACCATACTCTCCAACCCCCATCTTAACTTTTGTCCCCACCTTCAACTTTCCCAACCCTAGTAATGTACTCATAGACCACTCATACAACACCCCCTAACCCACCAAGTACCCAGACCATGCGCACTGAGTTGACCTTGACCCGTAGTGTCTAATTAAACAGTAAATACATCTGATCTTTAGAGTCTTCATCCCGTTCACTTTCTTGATAAGTATAACATAATAGGCTTCAAAAGGCTTAACATCATTATTTTTTTTTAAATAATAAAGATTTACATAGCTTCAAACAGTAGACTACTGCAAGTCCCGAATCTGGATCACTGCAGGTACTTGACACACTATCTTCTCGGAAATCAGAACACTCACGGGCTCGTGTATGACTGGGTAATCGCTTTTCTGCCTATCATTCCGAAATATGTATATGGAGACATACACAACTCTTAATGATTCTTCCCTTTAAATCGAGAAGATTTAGTTAGTATCACTTTAACTTTTACGCACCATAAAAAGCTACCATAACATACAATGACTGTTCTAGAGTATTTTAGGCCTAATAACTTCACTAGTTAAGCACACAGAAATAGTTTCTGTATCACTTGCCAAGGTTGGATCAATTTTCTTAGAAACATTGTATTGAAACTTCTTACAAAGTTATAGACTTGAAAAATTTTATCATCTCCCTAAAAAAAATTTAAATTCTATCGCCCCGATCAAGTCAAAGTCATCAGGTAAACGGCTATCCTGAAGATCCAATGGATCAGCTGGACCGACCACATACGAATATGCGTCCTTTTAACTAAGTATGAACGACTACTTTTCAGCGAAAGAATAAAAACACATCATAAACCGCCCCAGTCGCTTTCAGTCATCTGGTTAATGGCTATACTCATAATCTATTGGTAGAAGTGAGGACCAAACACATCCGAAGATATGTCCTTCAAACTGAAGCAACCGACATAATTCTAAGCGATAGTGACGTTTTTTTTTTAAATACGGTTACTCGGGATTGATCATCCCATTAAACTCAACGAGATTTTGAAAACGAGTTCGGTCAAATGCTTTAGTAAAAAGATCAGCGAAATTATCTAATGAATCAACCTTTTCGAGCACTATTAATTTCTTCTCAGCACAATCCCGTATAAAATGATGACGAATGTCAATGTGTTTAGTTTTGCTATGTTTTACGGGATTGTTAGTTACTGAGATTGCAGCAGTGTTATCAATGCAAATAGGAGTTTGAGTAAAATTCAGACCGTAATCGCGCAATTGCTGTTGTATCCAAAGAACCTGGGAGCAGCAGTTTGATGCTGCCATGTACTCTGCTTCACAGGTGGAAATGGCTACTGAGGTCTGCTTCTTGCACTGCCATGACACCAATCTTCCTCCCAGAAACTGACATCCACCGGTTGTCGACTTCCTGTTCTGATTGCAACCTCCATAGTCAGAATCTGTGTAAGCGATCAAATCCAAGTCTCCCCATTTCGTGTACCACAGTCCCAGCTTAGGCTTGCCTTTGAGATACCGCAGTATTCTCTTCACTCCCTTCATGTGAGATTCCTTTGGGCTTGCCTGAAATCGAGCATAGAGACAAACTGCAAACATAATATCAGGTCTAGATGCATTTAAATACATTAAAGAAACTATGATTGCTCGATATTGGGTGGGGTCCACGTCTTCATCACTGTCCGAATCAGCACCCAGTTTGTGATTGACGCAAACCGGAGTATCAAATGGAGTGCTGTCCTCCATCTTGAAGCGTTTGAGAACGTCTTGGACATATTTAGTTTGATGGATAAACATCCCATCTTTCTTCTGATCAACCTGCAATCCTAAAAAGAAAGTTAATTCACCCATTGCACTCATTTCAAACCTCTTTTTCATGACTTCTTCAAACTCCTGACACATGATGACTTTTGATGCAGCAAATATGATGTCGTCCACGTAGACTTGAACTAGTAGAAAATCTCGCCCTTTTCTCTTGACAAACAGCGTGCTGTCGATCTTTCCTCTTTCGAACTCATTCTCAAGTAAGTAATCAGATAAGGTGGCGTACTAGGCACGAGGGGCCTGATGTAGTCCATATAGCGCTTTACTCAGCTTGTACACATGATCAGGAAAGTCAGGGTCAGGAAAACCCGGAGGCTGTTCAACGTATACTACCTCATCGACTTTACCATTAAAAAAAGCACTTTTCACGTCTAATTGGAACACCTTCATCTCATTGTGTGCAGCAAATGCCAAAAATAGTCGAATCGCTTCCAATCTTGCCACATGAGCAAACACTTCATTGTAGTCGATTCCTTCCTGCTGATTAAACCCTTTAACTACCAGCCTCGCCTTGTTTCTTATGATTATTCCTTTCTCATCTCTCTTACATTTAAAGACCCACTTTGTGCCAATAGCATGTACATTCTTCGGTTTTGCTACTAACTTCCAGACTTCCATCTTCTCGAACTGAGCTAACTCTTCTTGCATGGCTTCTACCCACGAGCTATCCTTGAGAGCCATTTGATAATTCTTTGGTTCAATCTGGCTGATGAAGCAGGTGTACAAGCATTCATTTATGATACCCGTTTCTTTAATGCTTGCGTAAACACAAGTGTGCTCATTCAAACTTCTTCTTGTTTGAACACCGTCAGATAGATCACCTATCACGTTCTCCAAAGGGTGATTTTTGTGAATAGCAGTAGTCTGAACCGGACCGACTTCCAGATTATTTTCCAAATTCGAAGAGAGTTCTTCAATGGGTGATTGATGTTAAGAGTGAAAAGGGTTGTAAAATTCTTCTTCAGTAGAGGCGGCAGGAGTATTAACGGCACTTGACGTGGAAGGTTGACTTTCATCGTATCGTGGACGTTGCACAATATTTTCCTCCTCGTCATACATGATCTGTGAATCAATTTTCTCATCAACTTCTACAAAATCCAAGTAAGGCACATTAAAAGATTTGAACAGTCTATCATAGTCAAAAGCCTCAGCGGGTCCCATGCTAGGCTTTGGTGGTTTGTAACTCGTGATGTCAGTGTTACATACCACTTCAACCTTGTTGTTCGATAAATTAAAGACTCTTCTGTTGGGTGTCCCAACTACATATCCGACTAAAATACCTTCGTCGGCTTTCTCACCAAATTTTGAGTTTGTCTTTAATATCGTACATGGGGACCCGAATGGTTCGAGACCATTCAAGTTTGGCTTTCGACCATGCATAAGTTCATAACAAGTTTTATTTAGCCTTTTAACAGTTAAAACACGATTAAGGATATAACAGGCTGTGGCAACTGCTTCAGCCCAGAACACCACGGGAAGTTTAGCATCAGCCAGCATGGTTCTGGCTCCTTCAATTAGCGTCCTGTTCTTCCTCTCAGCCACCCCATTTTGTTGCGGAGTATACGGGGATCTGTATTGATGGTCTATCCCTATCTGTAAACAGAACATCTCCATCTGGTAGTTCTTGAACTCCGTCCCATTATCACTTCTGATGTACTTGACCTTTCTCCCAACAATGTTTTCAACCTTGGTAATCAAGTTAATTACCAACTGAACCGTCTCATCCTTTGCCTTCAGAAAATACACCCAAGAGTATCGAGAGTAATCATCGGTTACTACCAAGCAGTATGTCGTTCCACCTAAACTCTTTACATTCACGGGACCGAAGAGATCCATGTGAAGTAGGTCTAGTGTACTGACAATTGAGTTAACCTTCTTGGAGTGATGAGGTTTCTTGTGTTGTTTTCCCTTCTTGCACGATAAGCATTGATCTTCAAAGTTGAAATTCTTCAGGGGAACACCAAGCACTAGCCCATTCTTGACAATATAATTCATTTTTGGAAGATGTATATGTCCCATTCCTCGATGCCATAACTCGGACTCAGATTCAGTTGCCTTTGACAGAAGACATGACTCTTCTGTTGCCATCTCGGTTGACCTCATAACCATTACATATGTGTTCTTTTCTCTTGGAGCTTTCATCACCACCCATGCCTCTGGTATCTTGAAACCAGGATACAGAACAATTGCTTCATTTTTAGTAAAGTGCACTGTGTACTCTTTGTCACAAATCTGAGACACGCTCAACAAATTATGCTTCAACTCCTCAACAAAATTCACCTTCTCTAACTTCATTTTACCATTTGTCACAGTTCCAATACCAGTAATTCTACCACCACTCTCTCCAGCAAAACTTACCCTACCTCCTTGAACAGGTATCCATTCGTGTAACAAATTCTTGTTACCAGTCATGTGCCGGGAACAGCCACTATTCACAACCCACAGATTGTTTACAGTCCTGTTCAACTGTTCCTGTACAGTTAAAGAAAAGATTAAAATCTGGGGACCCAAGACCTATTGGTCTTGGGTCGATTAAATCTGTTAAACGACATCCCATACTTTGGTTGTCCAAAGTCAGTTTGAGAATGATTTCTGTAAGTCCTAAAAGGAAACCTTCTTGAGGATTGACTATGAGGCCTTCCAAACCTTAGTGAATTAGCCGAATTATGATGGTAGGTTTGGTTGTTAACTGGGAAAAACTGAGATTGATATCTTTGAAATCTTGGTTTAGTCCAATGTCTGAACTTTGGTGAGTTAGCATTTACCATTATAGTAATTTCTATTCGTTTTATTCTCAGTTTTCTGAGGCCTCATACTTCTGAATCTCTGATTTAGAGGACAATCAGCAATCAGGTGTCCTATTTGATTGCATCTGAAACAACTCATGTGTTCAACTTTCATCTCAACAGTTGTTTCAGATGTTGAGGTTGCATTACTATTCGTTTGTCTAACATATGGTGGGACAAACGGGTTTAAGGGAGAGTTCTTTTCAGTTGGCTTATATTTCTCCCCACGTTTTAGTAACACTACCTCTTCTTTTATCTCACTAGATTCGGATGTCTTGTCCGAATTTGATGAGACAGAACTAGGGACAGAAATCTTAACATTCGAAACAGGCTTACTCGTTTCGTTTTTACTAACTTCAGGTTCTTTAATCGAAACTTTGACAGGAATTGTCTGATTAATCTCAACATCAACAGATTTCTGATTACTAGGATCATACGTATAGTTATGGTTATACGGTGGTGGAACTTTAGAAAATCCAATTCCCCCTTTGTTAACTGGGGAACGTTGAACACTTACGATGTGATCAAGCATTGCTGAGGAAATTCTAAATTGTTCAATTTTTCTGTTTAATTCCACCACTTTTACCTGGTAATCAGCTATCTATTTATCCCTTTCAGCAATTAGTTTGGTTTCTTCCTCTAACACTTCATAACTAAGATCAATTACTTATATTTTATCAGCTAGACTGGCTTTAAGACTTCTGATATCTTTTTCACTAGCTTTGATTTTTACTGAGTAACTGTTTTCTCTAGTTTTAGTGTAGTGATGATCTTCTTTTAACGTTTTAAATTGAGCATCCAAACTAACAAACTGATCAGTTACTGTTTTCAATTGTTCAGACAGATTTTCACATTGCATACAATGAAGTTCAGAACTTACCTCAGAGAGCTGATCGTTCACTTCTGCCATGTAAGCTTGATTTTCTCCCGTCTCTTTCTCACTTCCTGCAGTTTCGATGTTCACCAAATTTGCCTGTTCGAAGACTTCCTCAACCTGTAGATTCCAGTTATACCCACCATTGTGTCTAGATACCATAGCCCTATTCTCACTCCCTCCCCCATTCTGTTGTGCAGACCTGTTCTGACTACGTTTGACTCTCTCATTTGTACATTCCTTGGCAAAGTGACCATTTTGTTGACAGTTGTAACATCTAACCTTTGATTTGCCAAAACCTGGTCTTTCGCCAACGAACTTTCTACCCGTTTTCTTCATGAATCTTTTAACCCGTCTTACTATCATAGCCATCTGCCACTGCAGATCCATCTTTTCTAGATCATCAGCATCAATCTGATCATAGTCTTCATCCAAAGTTGCGGGATCGACTATTTTACCTTTGATGTAATTCTCATAAGATGCAATGAAAGATGCATAGAGAGCAAACTGTTGTTCAGCTGATTTAACACTCATGGGCATCTGTGAGTAGTTGTTGGTTGGAACATTTGATGAAAAGTTACCAGTTGTGGCTTGAGGTTTTGAAGAATTACTTCCTGCAGCTACGAAACATACATCACAATCCATGTTAAGAGTCACATGACCATCCTGAGTTGAATTTGAGTTTGAGTCTCCCTTTGAGTAATAAGCAGAGGATTCTGACTTTGAACTTGAACTTGAAGTAACTTTCGCACCATACATTCCCGGATCCTGAACCTGATCAGTAGGTGTCTCTTTTCGAACCATGTTAAGTTCAAAAGTTCGTAATTTATTGACTGCTGTTTCCAAATCAATATTGGCAAACTCTTTATTTTCTCTCATCAAAACCGTGTACATTTCCCATTTCGGTGGAAGAGCATCAAGAAGTTTTTCTACGATCTCTTCTTCTTTATAGTCAATTGAGTAATTTCTAAGTTCGGTCATCAGGTGATAATATCTTGTGATGATATCATCAAGTGATTCATTTTTTAAATATTTGAACACCGAGAATTGGGTTTTTAGTAGCTTAATTTTGGATGCTCGTATCCCCACATTACCTTCATATCGATTTTCTAGCGCTTCCCATAGCTCTCTTGCGGTTTTGTATTTCCTGAAGGTGTGAAGAATCTATTGTGGAAGAGCCATGGTGATTGCCGCATGAGCTTTACTTTCTACCTCATACATCTTCTTTTCTTCCTCTTCCATCTTATTGTACTTCTTAATCTGTTCACGACCCTCAAACAAGGCCGTTGGTGGAATGTATCCATCTTGAATGCACACCCACATCTTAGCATCTTGATATTTAACATACTGTTCAAACCGATATTTCCACGCAACGAAATCGGTACCCTTAAGCATTTTCGGAGCCTTAGTTGCTGAACCGGCTTCAACTTCCATTTTCACCAGTTTCGTAATCTTTATCAAAGTCATTGCTGAAAGAAACACGACTTGAAAACACACAAAAAAAAATTTTAATTTGAACAGTGACCAGTAGGCGAAGTTATTTTTTTAACTCCGCTTAAGCTTAACTTCGCTTGATTCCTTAACTTCGCTGAAACTCTTAACTTCGCTTGCTGATTAACTTCGCTTGATGACAACTTCGCCTGAAATCAACTTCGCTTGGTTGATAACTTCGCTTAAACATATAACTTCGCCTAAACCCTACGAACAGTGACGGCAACTTCGCCTGATGAACACAAGGTTTTTGCAGGTTTTAATTTGACGTAATGTGAGGTATGCGAAGGTGTAATGGGTTATATTTGATAGTGGGAGATGGGTAGGACACAAAAACTCGGTATTTCAACGTAAACTCGTCCGCGAATAGTCGAACGGAACGATTTCTACACTCGTGTGATAATCCCGAACCACACAATCACGAGCAAATGCTCTGATACCAATTGTAGGTTCCCAGCCGGATCTACACGGAAGTATCTCGTACTACGTAGGTGCGGAATCCCTACGTAAGACGATACGAGCGTAGGATGTAAACTATGTTAATACCGAACACGAACACACGTTACAATACTCAAAAGACACGTTGTATTACAACCCTTCAACACGTGATCTTCAATCACAATTACACGTACTGGAACTTCCTCTAATACAACCCGTAATGTATGTATATATATGTTACGAAAACTTCGCCTAACAGACTAGGCGAAGTTGTCAATAAATTCGCTTGTCCACAAGTTCGCTTATATCAGGCGAACTTGTGAGACAACCTATCTAAATCAAACCAAAACAAACTAACACGATTACAGACACAAACATAACACTAGATACTGAACTACTGACATCATGTACCAACACTCTCCTCCTCCCATCTCGATCCAACCATACTCTCCCACCCCCATCTTAACTTTTGTCCCCACCTTCAACTTTCCCAACCCTAGTAATGTACTCATAGACCACTCATACAACGCCCCCTAACCCACCAAGTACCCAGACCATGCGCACTGGCGGCATGGATAACATCGTTAACCTTAAGAAATTGTTTAACCTTTCTGCTATCACTATCATTTTCATTCCCCAAAATTCTGCATTTGCCTTGTCTATACCAGAATGACGTAAAACCATGACTGACGAGTTTAATGCCCTTTTTAGAAATGAGACTTGGGAACTCGTACCTTATCAGCCTTAAATGAATTATTTTGTGATGGTCGCTCACAGTATGCTAGTATTAATTGTGGGGAAACCTTTTGTCTAGTGGTCAAATCGACAACGATTCGCATACTTTTATCCATCGCTTTATCATTGTCATAGGCAGTGCATCAAGTGGATGTAACCAACGCTTTTTTTACACAATAAATTGAAAAAAAGGGTCTATACGCATCAACTTATGGGATTCCGTGTGCTTTTTTAAAAGATCTTTTTGCGACTCAAGCAAGCGCCTCTTGCATGGTATAAAAAAATTCTCACATTATGTCTTAAGATTGAGGTTATAATAAAGTCGATGGAACAATTTACTTTTCATTTTATATTATGGCTCTCACACGGCCTATCTTCTACCGTAATGATATCATTCACACGATGTAACATTCGTCAACTTTTGGACCCGAAAACCCGGTCCGTTTAATTTAATTTAATTTTATTATTATTCGAATCTTCTTTATTAATCAAAATTGAATAATTATTATTATTTTGAATTTCTATTACATTACGCGATTATAATAAGAATGAATTATAACTATCATGAATGAGCAAAATCCACCCCTAAACCTAACTTAAATCCTCTTGTTCAAACCTTCAAACATCAAGGACCAAAGTGCAAAATTTTATATAAAAAAAATTTCTTCCTTCTTCCTTGTCTTCTCTCCTACAACAGTAAACCCCCTCTCCCCCCTCCCCCCACCCATTTGGTTCTTGATCCACAATCTAGGTCGAAGATCAAGGAAATTGATCACCCAAATCGTTATGTTATTAAATGACGCTTAAATCATCATACACTATGGAAAGTGACAGCCGATTTACACTAATCTTGTCCATAATGAACTGTGGGCTTGACCGATCTTAAATCGCTATTTATACATGACATTATTTCAATTTACATGGTTTTGGGACTATTTTCAGATTGTGCATAAATATTTTTAGTTTCGTTCTTTAAACAAGCGAGCTACTAGCCCCGTTGGCTGTGCACACACGTTAAGACATTAACCAGGGAGAGACCCGGGTTCGAGTCCCTCCCAGACCCTTTTTTATTGTTTTCTTTTCAATTTAAATTAATTTATAATATTACAAAGATAAAAACTAATATTATTTTCATTTGGTAATCGAACCAAATCCCGTTAAAACTCCTACACAAATTTTCATTTAACGTTTTCGTGTGTGTAGCATATGTATTTCCAATGTTTAAAAACCTAATATAATACTTAAGAATATGGTTTTACTTGTTAAACAAACCAATCATGCTAAACTTTCTACATTAATTTTTCACTTAAACGTTTTCATTATAATTATAAATATTTTTTTCTTAGCGAGTAAATAAATAATTTAAGTTGTTTTTACTCGTTTAAATAAATCAATTATTGCCAAGATTTTAATGTATAAATATATATGTAGTATTAAATTGACGATTGATTATTTTAAAAATCAATGTATAACTTATAATAATATTTAACTTGATTACGTTTTGACTCAACTTTTATATATTAAATGTTTTATCAATCTCAAATCCGTTATAAACCCTTACTTTTCATGTCGTGCTTATTTCACGTCGTTAAATTGTTTAATTAATTATAACTTTAAATTAGGATAATTCGTCAAGACTCCTCAAAAGATTAACCAACGGATTTGCTTTAACCGCCTTCCCGTTACCGTCATTGCGTCACCGCCTATCTTATTTTTTAAGGTGAGTAATCACATCCCTTTTTTCTTATTTTTGTTTTGGGGAACTATGCATACTAAAAACTACTATTATTATATTATTTCACTCAAACACAATTTCTTTTATTTGTGTGCTTGTGATATTGCTTGATTAATTATTGATTTTTATATGAATTATGTGTTTACTGCTTTTTTTATAATTGGTTGGTATTTCATCCTCATAGTATGATCATACGTTGTCCTTGTAGACATGTCCGAATCTAGTGGCATATTCAAAAAGACACATTTGGTTACTTTTAGTATATGTTGTTTATTGGTTGCGAATTTTTCCGATTAGACATATCTGTAATCTAGTGGCATGATCGAAAAGACACTTATAGTTGTTTATATTAACTTATGCTATTCACATACGGAAGGAATTGTTTATTTCTCATTATTATTATATTCTACTAAACCGTGGTTACTCGCTCAACATGTGTTGTTGAAAAATTATTTTTACGCATATGCAAGTTGTTATATGAAGTAAATTGAAGTGAAAAATTAGTTTGGACTTTAGGCTAAAATTATAAAAGTCTAAGTGTTGTATTAATCTCTTTTTCATTTGAATTATTTGCGTACGGTTGTTGTGAATAAACAAATTCAAATATTGACACTTATTATTATTTTTAGTGTATTTGAGCAATGATACAAATTATGTCGTGACACGACGTGTTCCGTCTTAGGTTGGGGTGTGACACACGACTTCATCTTATACCCTCTGTAATAATTGATGTCCAGCTTAGCCACCAAATTTGTAATGACCGATCTAGGTCCCTCAAATTTTTTTCTTAGAATTTCGGTAACCCGGAAGGGCGACAACATGTTTCTATCTCTAAGTACATATGCTCATGCTACCATTTAGCAGGCTAGCATGCAATCTTACAAACTCGCTTACAACTCGGTTGACATCAATGGTAAATTAAGGGTCGCCTTAGGCACGCCCTTTGATGACTCCACACTTTATCGTAAAAATGGATGGTGTTTTATAATACCTTACCTTGACAAGTCCCGATAATAGTTATGTCGTGCAACAGATTTGCATGCACATGCGTTCCACCAACAAGGATCACCGAGATGCCCTCAAATAGATAATAAGATACGTCAAAGGCACTGTGACTTATGGTCTCACTCTTGGTAAACCGTGGACATATCCCTATTGGGAAACACAGATTGGTCAAGTTCCCCAACACTTGTCAATCTATTTCAGGCTATTGCGTTTACTATGATCATAACCTAATATATCTCATGGCCTTGGAAGCAACAACCGACCATTTCCCGATCTAGTGCCAAAGCTAAATATCAGGGTGTTGCCAACGTTGTCATGGAAAATTGTTGGCTTCGCAACCTCCTCTTGGGGCTTCAATGGCCCTTATCCCGAGCCACCATTGTTTATTGTGACAACGATAGCACCATTTACCTTGACAAGTCCCGATAATAGTTATGTCGTGCAACAGATTTGCATGCACATGCGTTCCACCAACAAGGATCACCGAGATGCCCTCAAATAGATAATAAGATACGTCAAAGGCACTGTGAATTATGGTCTCACTCTTGGTAAACCGTGGACATATCCCTATTGGGAAACACAGATTGGTCAAGTTCCCCAACACTTGTCAATCTATTTCAGGCTATTGCGTTTACTATGATCATAACCTAATATATCTCATGGTCTTGGAAGCAACAACCGACCATTTCCCGATCTAGTGCCAAAGCTAAATATCAGGGTGTTGCCAACGTTGTCATGGAAAATTGTTGGCTTCGCAACCTCCTCTTGGGGCTTCAATGGCCCTTATCCCGAGCCACCATTGTTTATTGTGACAACGATAGCACCATTTACCTCTCAGGGAATCCTATATAGCATCAACACGTAAAGCAGAAAAACTAGACATCCTCTTTGTGCATGAACAGGTCTCCCGCGGGCGGTTTTTGATGACTTTCGGCTCAGTCTAGGCATACACATTCTGCTTCGTACTGTGAGGTGTAATAGACTATATATATATATATAGCAAAGATTTATTCTTATGTATTTTGCATTCATGGTTGATTTTTCTTAACCCGACACCATATGTGAAAACCCATTCGAATAACATGTGCCTTAGTTCGGAAAAAAAAAACTCGTCGGCCATCTCATGTTATGTCACTGATTTTGAATTAATAATTGTTGGAGTGGAACATGGTTTACACTTCCAAAATCAAAAGCAACATCAGATGACCAAGTAATCTTATACACAGGAAAATTATAACAGTAAACCCTATTCATTGGTAATCTCATATGAGTTTATAACACCGTTTGAAAAAAAAATAAAACACTTTATTGTGCAGCAAACCATTTGTGAGAGCAACCATGTTCGCAAGTTTGTTTTGCGTCACATGTCAGGATATAAATGGATGCACTTTTAATTTATTTTTCTTTTTTCTTTTACAACAATTAGTTTTAGTTCTAATCTTATTTTTTCTGATAATGTCTTATAATTAAGTTAAAAAAATAAAAACATAGTCGTGTTCAGTGTTTTTTATGAACACGCCGGTATAAATTTATTAAAAACAGAGTTTTTTAAAAAATATGTTTTTTTAAATATAAAATAAATATTAATTTTAATGTTTTCATTCTATTGGTTTGTAAGATTCTTTTAGATAAAAGTTATTTTTAATTAAATGTTTTATTTATTTTTAGAGTAAATTATTATTATCTTTATATTTTAAATTACTTTCAATAGAATAAAACAATCATAAATTATATTTATTTAATAAAGAATAGTGAATGTTGGGTTGCTAATGAGTGTGAAGAGTTTGGTTTGGTTGGTTGGATAGATGAAAAAAGATAAATGATTTTATAATAAATATTAGGCTGACTTGATTTGTGAATGAGGATAGTCTAATAATATATCCTCTAATGTTTATTACGTAATGTTAAAAACTATGTTAATTTGAATGGGCATCCGGATGAATTTTTATTTATTTATTTATTTTTTTTGGTAAATTGCTAAACTCTTAGGGTTTTCTAGATAAACAAAAATTATATTCTTTATAAAGTTAATATTTTAAATGGCAGGTACAATGACGTCAAGTGGCAGTTAGTGGTATGGTTTCCTGAGGGAACGACCAAGCCAAGCTCTAAAGTCAGCGTGAACTCTAAAACAACATAGTTTGGCCAAAGAGGGGCAAGGAGGCTCCCCAAATTAGAAAGTGCGGTGACCTAAACATAGAAAAGAGAGTCGTCGTTCTATAAAATAAGAAAATGAAAAATAAAAACTAAGAATAGACCTATAATAAGTCATGAATGAGGCGAATAAAGCTTATAATTGTCAAACATGGAGTACTCCTACCAGTAGTAACTAAAAACTAAAATTTCCATGCATAGTTGTAGACGTACCTAATATATAGGGTATGGAGTTAATCGACCCCATAACTATTCTGTAATTTAATTGGACATATGTTACATTCTTTTACTAACCCTGAGATTTTCAAACACCGAAACATGGGATTTTTTTTAACCTACTTAGAAAAGAATAATCTATACGTATTGCGTTTGAGAAACAAAGTGAAAGGAAAAACTGCTATCAAATTCAACTAAATGGTTATTAAACAATATGATTTGTGAATGAGGATAGTCTAATAATATATCCTCTAATGTTTATTACGTAATGTTAAAAACTATGTTAATTTGAATGGGCATCCGGATGAATTTTTATTTATTTATTTATTTTTTTTGGTAAATTGCTAAACTCTTAGGGTTTTCTAGATAAACAAAAATTATATTCTTTATAAAGTTAATATTTTAAATGGCAGGTACAATGACGTCAAGTGGCACTTAGTGGTATGGTTTCCTGAGGGAACGACCAAGCCAAGCTCTAAAGTCAGCGTGAACCCTAAAACAACATAGTTTGGCCAAAGAGGGGCAAGGAGGCTCCCCAAATTAGAAAGTGCGGTGACCTAAACATAGAAAAGAGAGTCGTCGTTCTATAAAATAAGAAAATGAAAAATAAAAACTAAGAATAGACCTATAATAAGTCATGAATGAGGCGAATAAAGCTTATAATTGTCAAACATGGAGTACTCCTACCAGTAGTAACTAAAAACTAAAATTTCCATGCATAGTTGTAGACGTACCTAATATATAGGGTATGGAGTTAATCGACCCCATAACTATTCTGTAATTTAATTGGACATATGTTACATTCTTTTACTAACCCTGAGATTTTCAAACACCGAAACATGGGATTTTTTTTAACCTACTTAGAAAAGAATAATCTATACGTATTGCGTTTGAGAAACAAAGTGAAAGGAAAAACTGCTATCAAATTCAACTAAATGGTTATTAAACAATATGATGCACTTTCGCGTGGTCAGTTTTACCCCCCCCCCCCCCCCCCTTCATCTTGGTTTTACTAGTGCAAGAGCAAGTTATCGTTAGTTATGTAGCTCAAATTCAAGCACCAAAAAATATCAACTCGGTAAAAGAATCATGGGTCCATCATTAATTACAGATCTGTAAAGAATAAATACTATTAAGAGATGTTGGATCATGAATACACATAAGGGTAGATATATTAATTATTTAAGAAAAAGAAATATTACAAGAAGTATTTGGTATTTAGATTTTGCCATCTTTTTCTCAGTTTTTCTTTTGAATATGTAATTTGGAAAGCTATCTATCACTCTCAACATTGTCCCTCACTTAAGCCAAGTGTAAAGGGGTTACAAATGGGACGATAAGTGGTGATTTAGGGCGAGAACACCGTCGTCGGGCTACAAGTGGGCGACAAGTTGGGGGGGTTGTGGGGGGGGGGGGGGCGGCAACAAATCCATGTCACCTGTGTATATGTGTGTTATGTTGACATGGCATTCCATGATAAGTGGGGGCGATTTTTGGGCTACAACACCGCCCCTGGGGCTACATGTCGCCATTTTATTGCCACGTGTCAAAAGTTTCCCTTATTTTGTAAGAGCTACATTACACATAGCCTTAAAAAACCTTTTTCTCGAGTTCTGGGAGTAGAGTAGCGCATTTTAGTGATGAGTTTTCGATATTCCACTTCCATATACCGTTTCACCACGACTCCGGTTTCTCATTTTTAGTATTACTACTATTATCAATGTTTGTTTAATTTCCTATACCATTCACCATGAATTTTTTTTTAAAATGGTGCTTGTTTCAAAAAATTAATCACAAGGGGTGTTGGGTATGGTTTTTAATCACAAGAAGGGTTTTCGGAGTTAGTATTGGCGAATAAGGAAACAATAGGAATGTATGAGAGATCAGATTGCAAATCACTTATTCGTCACTAGCAATTGCAATTTAAGTCTTATTCGCGATTAGCAGTGTCAATTTAACTCTTATTCGCCACTACTAATGACAATTGACTCTTATTCGTCACTAGCAATAACAATTAACTCTTATTCGTCACTATCAATGTCAATTAACTTTTACTCTGACATAAAGCTTTTTATTCTCTTGTTACTCTCTTATTCGCCAATAATAACCCCAAAAACCCCTCTTGTGATTAAAAATAATACCCACCACCCCTTGTGATCAAATGTTTGAAACTAACCCCACTTCTAAAAAAAATTCCATTCACCATAGGAACACACTTGCTTTCTTTACTCTCAAGTCTCAACCTTGTATTCGTCTTTTGTCGCCTCCAAAGTTATGGGAAAATTCTGTATAATCCTTAGTAGTCAACCTCTATATATTGATGAGTATGCACATCATTACCTTTGCGATATATACATATATATATATATATATATATATATTCAAAATGAACATACACCTTTAGTCGGGTAAGAAGCCGGAATAAGCTAGGGATGATCTTTCAAAGTGGACCTGATGACAGTAGCTACGACAATGGGTGTTTAAAAAACAGAAATTAGAACCATATCCGAAACCGAATAAAACAATCTGAATTCTTATTCATATGTACAGTTTGAATCTGATCAATCTAAATTACTTATTCATTCGGAAATTTGATCGGTTCAATTTAGATATTTGTTTAATCCGAATAAGCATGTAAAATGTTTGTTAGCATGGGAATGGCCTAGCCCATTATGCTTGTGTTTATAACTTAAAAACGTGCCGCCAACTAGGGCTATTCACGAGCCAAGCCGAGCTTAACCGAGCGAAAGCTTGCTCGTTGCTTGGCTCGTTAACAACCGAACCGAACCGAACGGCTAAAATTCGAACCGAGCGAAAATCGAATCGAGCATTTTTCGATCGAACATCGAGCGATTTTCAAGTATTATTTATTTCTTTTTCACATTAAAAATTTTTAATAAGAAACAAGTTTGAAGGTTGTAAATAATATATTTTGTAAACATATTAAACAAATGTGTAATAGGTTGTAAAATATTTATAATAAATAAATTTGAACTGAGATATAATTAAAATATAAACAAGCTTCATGAATTCTGAAAACTTGAAGTGAATAAAAAAACTATAAATTTAACGGAATTTGAAAAATTTTTAAGGTTATAAAAATTGTATACTTATATTTATGTGTGTTGTCTACGTGTTTAAATATTTGTTCATATATAGTATATATAAAATAAATTAAAAATATTTGAGACGAACCGAACTGAGCAGACCTTTGCTCGTTGCTTGGTTCGTTTACAAACCGAACTAAGCAGAGCGGCTCGTATACAATCAAGCGAGCATTTTTCAAGCAATTTCCGAGCTAGCGACAAACAAGTTCAAGCGACGAGATGCTTGGTGGACGTTACCGCCAACCCATTCTCATCACCAATGATTGCCTAAAAGCTCACTTAATCTTCTCATCTGCCTCATCCTCACAGCATTTAATTAGCTAAATATTGCATCTTCACCTTCCCTCCCCCTACATATACCCCTTTCAATTCATTTCACATCTATCTCACTGTTCACCCATCTTGAACAGTGCAAAACAATTGTATAATTATCCCATTAACCATCTCCCTAAACTTCTCATCCTAACCCTAATTATGGCAATCCTCATTCAAACATTCAACCAATCCTTATATCACCTTCTTAGCCACCTTTCCATGATCCAAATACTCACTTTCACTTTGATAATCATCTCCCTTCTCACACTCTACATTTTAAACAAGCCTCAAACCATCTACCTAGTCGATTTCGCTTGTTTCAAGCCGCCGTCCAACCTTCGAGTACCATATTCAACCGCAATCGAACACGATCGAATCATCCTAGCCTCAGAACCAAAATGTGTTACTTTCTTAGTCAAGATATTTGAGAAATGTGGCTTGGGTGAAGAAACATGTTTACCACATACATTACACTATCTTCTGCCAAACGGTAACCTAACGGATGGTATAAACGAGTCCCAATTGATCATTTTCGAAGCGATGGACTCTTTGTTTGCGCAAAGTGGAATTAACCCTAAAGACATAGATATCTTGATTGTAAATTGTAGTCTTTTTGCACCAAGTCCATCTCTTTCAGCCATGGTGGTTAATAGGTATAAAATGAGAAGTAATATTAAAAGCTATAACTTATCAGGAATGGGGTGTAGCGCGGGATTAATATCGATTGATTGCGCTAAACACCTTCTACAAGTCCACCCCGAATCGAATGCGGTTGTGGTAAGTACAGAAATATTGTCCCAAATATTTACAATGGTAAAGACCGATCAATGGTACTTCCAGGTTTTCTATTTAGAATGGGAGGTGCGGCTGTTCTTTTAACTAATAAACGTTCACTAAGTAGACATGCAAAGTATAGTCTTGTACATGTGGTTAGAACCCATAAAGGTCTAGAAGATAAATCTTACAATTGTGTTCAACAAAAAGAAGACAAAGAAGGGCATGTTGGGGTAGCATTAAACATAGATCTCATGGCGATCGCCGCCAACTCTTTGAAGTCGAACATAAGCGCCATCGGACCGTTGTTCTTCCAATAACCGAACAGCTTTTGTTTGCTTTTAATCTTGTGGGGAGGAAGTTGTTTAAACTTGATTGGAAACCCTACATTCCTGACTTCAAAAAGGCGTTTGATCATTTTTGTATTCACGCGGGTGGACGTGCGGTTATCGACGAGCTTCAGAAGAATCTGAAGTTGTCGGCCGAACATGTTGAAGCGTCCAGGATGGCGCTTTACAGGTTCGGTAACACGTCTTCGTCAACGTTGTGGTATGAGTTAGGTTATGTGGAAGCTAAAGGGAGAATGAAGAAAGGGGACAGGGTTTGGCAAATAGGGTTTGGGAGTGGGTTTAAGTGTAATAGTGAGGTTGGAAATGTAACCGGGACATTGAAGCTACTAAAAGTAGTGTATGGGCTGATTGTATTGATAGGTACCCGGTAAATTAGCCAGAAAATGTGAAGCTCTAATATTAAGATGTGTGATTTAAGTTTGGTGTGATTTGGGGAGACCTTTAATAAAAAGATTACTAATGTTCTATATAAGTTGTTGCTCACCATAAAGGGAGACTGCATGAAAAATTCTATGTTTGTTTCATGCCAACCTTCATATGAAGCAACAAAATGTACCACTCTACTTGAATATTGTATCTTTTAAAAGTTGTAATTAAAACTTAAAAGCATAATAGTATATTCATATATTAGCTAGAAATATGTGTGTGTGGAGGGTGGGAGGGTAACGTACAAATGAAAATAACCTACTAAACGTGAGAAGTATGTAAGATACAATTAAAACACGGTGGCGTAATTATGATATAAGTAATTATCCCATTCGCGTCCACACGCTCATCTGCTCTACATCAAATTAACCCTCTATCAATCTAGCAAACAAATTCAAGACTATTTATCAATTGCCAAAACAAAACCCTGGGTAGTTCAAAATTAAACATAACTAATAAAAGAAATTGTGGAAATTAATTAGCCAAAAAAAAAGTTCATTAATACCAGCTTCTTGATTCAAGCAGATTCGTTCTTCAATTTTCTTTTTTTGAAACAGCGTAGTCTACTTACTTTAGTTACCAGTAGCGTAATACTTTGTATAACTGGAGTAATTGTTTTTTCTAACTAAAGCTAGCAACTATCATTGTAATATTGTATAACTATTGTAATTGTTTGTATAACTGAAAGAATTGTCATTATTATATAGCTAGAGTAATTATCATTATTGTATTGTAATTACTCATGGGTAAAGTTTTCTTAAGAGTCTCAAAGATGGTAGTTTGATAAAAGAAAAATGAATACATTAGGTGTCCTTATATGAAATGCAAAGTTTTCAACGAATTTAAAGAAATAAAAGATATCGAGTATCGATTTGTTTAGAAATGGTTTTATGTATAATTATATCTGTTGCTCAAAACATGGCAAATGATCACTTGCTAATGGTAGCACAACATAAATTAATTTAGTCAATAATGAGTTATAATCTAATTTATTCTGTATTGAAAAACATTAGTGAAATCATGACAAAAAAAATAAAATAAAATGCATGAAAGTGACGGAACCGTAAAAGTGACTAAACCACTATAACGGAAATAGTTTTAACGGTGTTAGCGACTTTGACTGAAATGACAAAAAATAAAACCAGATTATACACGGGGGAAATAAAATGCATAAAAGTGATGAAAGTGATTAAACCATCAAAAAATGATACTTTATTCATATCTTAAAAATAGTTATTTTGTATAGAATTCTAATTTGTTGTAAATTTGTAAACTCATGGCGTGTTATGAAAACTACGTATTATAACTGGTTTCATGTATCTAACATGATTTCTGATTTAGTGTTGCGTTCGGGTTTATGTCAAATATGCCTGGAGCTTGGTCAACATTTCCAAAACCCTTACTTATTAGCAATCATGTTCTTGAACTGGAAGTTAAAAAATGTTTTTAAAATACGGTATCAATATCGTTGTCTAGCATCAAATATCTTATTAACACACCAAATCCAGGGATGGACACAATTGATTGCTAGATAAAAAGTTGTTAATTCTTTAAAAAAAAAAAAAACAAATAGACAGTGTATAAATAGAGGGGGGTGGGAATTCATTTACCATATATATTTTACGTTAAAAAATTTCAAATAAATGTTAACATATTATTTCATTTGAAAAGTTTTTATGCAATAAGCATCTGCCAAAAAACAGTGTTTTCATGACCGGACCGGCCGGTCGAACCGGTTCAACCGGGATTCGGTAAGAGAAGCGGTCCGGTTATGACTAGTTAATCGTTTTTGAAAAAATCGGCAGGTCGGCGGCGGTTGAACCGGTAACCGGCGGTTAAAGGTCTGACCGGTTTAGCTTTTCCAAGCCTTAAAAGATGCATTGGGTTGAATCTGATGACCTTCCGGCGCTTTTATTGCTCACTTCCTCAAGATCATTAATGTTCTTTTGGGTCACTTATACAGCTTGCTGATTGAAATCTCTAAAATTGGCATAATTTTGGATAAAAAATTGATACCTAATCCATGTTCATCCCATGGAGATATGTGCTTGTAGAGAGAGAGAGAGATTGAAGAGACTAGAGAGATGAAAGAGCATAGAGAACAGAGACTGAATTGATTGGACTCATCTTTTAAACAATAATATTTTTCATATTTTCAAGATTTACATCTATATCTATATGTATCAGTATAGTATATTTATATACATTTTTTATTTATTAATAGTTAATAATCTGTTTTAATTTATAAGTATACATTTTTAGTCTTCTAATTTATTCTACGATTTTCAAGTAATTAAATGTATAATTTTACATTATTTTATATATTATTTTTATGTTAACCGGTTTTAAATCCGGTCTAACCGATCCGACCAGTAAACCAGTAAGGTGTCCAGTTTAATCTCCGATCCGGTTATGAAAACATTGCCAAAAAAGTATTAAACCAACAAAAGTATTAAAAAATTTAAACCCTAAAAAAATCATAATTAGGGTTGTTAAAAGAATTAAATACAAGTTAAAGAAACATAAAAGCACACAAAACAAGAAAAAACTATTTAAGACCATGTGTAGTCGTAAAGCTCCACATCCAGGGGTTATGCGCCACGTGGCGCCCAGTCAGAGTTATGGTTTTATACAAAAACAAGTGTAGTCATAAAGCCTCCATAACTTGGAGGGAGACGGTGTTTTCAGAGTTATACACTTGTTTTTTGATGCCATTCCAGCGTTGTATATATAACGCTTGCAAATTTGACTTCGACATAACGCAGGGGGGGGGCGGTGTACCCCCGCATTATGGCTCAAAACGCAGGTGGCAAAGCCACCACTACACATGGTCTAATGGAGTATAAGAGCATTTCTAATAGGTTCTCCATATTCATTTTCATTTTTTAAATTTAGAAAAAATATCTAAGTAATCACTTTAACCCATTCTCAATCTTCAAACTCCATTTCTAAATTTTAGTGAAATGATATAAGAAGCCTCCAAATTTAGAGTGTTCTACAATGCATTATTTCCATCTACCCTTCTATAAATATATATTAGAAATCATTTTATATTGAAAATAACAATAAGACAAATGAATATAGAGATGGTAATGGATAATGGGTTGGGAGAGGTTATTAGAAAATGATGTATAAATTAAAAAAAATTATGTTTTTTAATTAAATTTTAAAGATAAAGATAGAGAACCCATTGAGAATGCTTTAAAGACACAAAAAATAGAGTATAAAAGATTTTTAAAATGAATAAAATTTAGAGAAAAAGTTCAATTAAATGAAAGGATATAAGTAAGCTAATATGAATACTCTACCCACAATGCATTCCCCATCTAGATTAGAGAATTCACAATGGCTAACCTGTAACTATCTCAGAGTTTTCTAGTTTTCTGAATTATTTTAAAAGGTTCTGAGTGATTGTGAATAGAGAAGATAAAAAATTTTAAATTTAAAGAGAGAGTATTTTTTTAATATGGGTCTAAACCGGCTTTAAAATCTAGAATCCCAAACCGATCTAATCCGACGTTCAAGTTTGAAACCGAATCATTTTTATCAAAACTAATTTCAGCTCATGAACCGGTTTTTGTTATACACCTCTATATAAATATAAATATGGTAATTAAATGTGAATGTCCATATGCCTAGAAATTTAGGTCCTACAAACATTTTTAGGGATTAGGGTTATGGCCATGACTAAAAGGAAACTTGGCTTCATTTAATTTGAACTATATTCATAGGTTCGTTTAATTGTTTTAATTATCCCATCATTATCTCAGTGTAAGCTTTTTGACATAAGAAAACACCATTATCATTAAAGAGTCCGTCTTTTTTTGATTTTATTCTCAATAATGTACTTTTAATACATACATTCTTAGGCGGGTAGATTGTGGTGATAAGTTGTTTTTTAGATTCTAAGCATAAGGATTACTTTTGTTACGAGAAGTTTCAATTATACAAAAAGGTTACCGGTGTTTTTTTTTTTTCATAAAATGTGACGGTGCCATTGGTCGTGTGCCGAATTAATGGTGAAGAGGTTTAACCGGCGCAACATTTATTGGTATCATGTCAATTCACTCAATCGATTTGAAGTATTATTGCTAATTGGAGTAAATCCCACCAATATATGTGCTCTCAATCTGTGACTTGTCGGAACTATACAAGTTCTCTTCATTGCCCAACCGGAAATGAAAGGTATTCCATACGGTGTGTCTTATGGTAAGCTGGTGTATTTGGAAGTCAAGAAATTTATTAGTGTTTGAAAGGAAACTGGTAAATTTAAGTAGCGTGATTGGAGAGACAAAAGCGTTGAGTATCTTATAGGTAAAAAATAGATCAAATTGTAAGGGTGGTTTAGGTTGAAAGTTGTATCACTGTATGAGGGAAATGTAATATATGTTATAATATCGTATAGTTGTAACGTGTTGCGAGTAAGTTGCTTGTGACGCTTGTGAAAGTTAATATTGTAACATCAATTGTTGAAGCATGACAAAAAAAAATTAAAAAAAGCCATTAAAAGTGTAGTATCCTGGACCATGGAGGAGTAATGGTATTTCACTATTTAGTCGATCACTATATGTGTTTCAGTGTAGGGATGGCGATGAAATCCGAATCCGATGGGAAAACCCGAAACCCGACATAAATGGGACGGGTAATACCCGACCCATTAGGGTTTGAGACGGGTTTGGGATTAATTTTGAAAATTTTCGTGGGTTTGGAACGGGGTTTGGGATTTGTAATATACCCGATTACCCGATAACATTAACTCATTTAGCCGATTATATACCCGATATACCCGACATAACTTTCTTATGTTTATATATAGTATACTCTAAATATTTTAAATATATCATCTGTTGAAACTTGTTTATAACAATTATTTGAGACATTTTATTTTGTGGTAATCATTATTTGTGATTGATTAGTTATATTTTGTCAAAACCTGATGGGTTTTAGGTCGAGTATACCCAACGGGTCTTTTGACGAAACCCGAAACCCAACGGGTAATTACCCGATTAAAACCCAATGGGTTTGGGACGGGTTTGGGATGGACTTTCATAGCCGGGTATGAGTTTGGAAATACCTAAACTCGACCCAAACCCGACCCATTGTTATCCCTATATCAGTGTATTGTGATCATATCACAATTTGATGTAACGTACCATTTTTGTGAAATTAGATGTATGTATTTATATTGGTAAAAAAGAATCTTGCGTTGTAAACTATATCATTGGTCATGTATTTATAGTCTAACTTAGGTGTAACGTGCCATGAGCATTGATCAGTTTTAGGCTCAAACCAAACTTAACCCGAAATGTTAGCCTTTTAGTTTTAGAAAAACCTATCGGGTTCCTTTTTTGGTTTTGCATATTCGTTTGGCTCGTTATGGGTTGGTTTTACATTCGAAATGTTGGGACTTGAAACAAATAAGACCCAAAAATTATAAATTCATTCCATAAACTTTTGGCCCAATGTTTTTCTATTAATCACTTATTTGGTTGATTGGGGTGTTCAACATTTGACCTAAAATAATGAATTTGGACAACAAAACAAATAACATTTAAATATGTTTGGTTTTATGTTCGATTCGACTTGGTATTGGTACGGTTTGGTGTGGTTCTATGCGGTTCAGTTTTGGAACGAGATATAACCGTAACTTTCTATTTTCAAACTTTAACATAAAACATAACCGGTTCAATTTTAGCTCATAAGTAGCCCGAACGAATTCAGAAATACGAGAAGACTAATGGAGTAATGGGGTTCACAATTCTATGGGCCAGCCCATGTAAAGTCAGAAATGCATACACGGCCCAAACCCTCAGTATGTGTTCACAAATCTTTGGATCAATCCAGGTAAAGTAAAGCCCAATTAAAATAGCATTTCTGTGAACGAGAAAAACTAATCATAACTCGGTATATCCAAGTGAGTATATTTCTGATGCAAAATTCTAGTATTTCTATTAACATATTTTTCATTGTAATAACCTCTTATTTATTCATCTCTAAATGAACAAGTTCAAGCGAGTGGCTAACAAATAAAACAGGCGTGATATCAATATAGAAATGGCGACAAAAACATATCGATTGAAGGTTACAAAATTGAGTATGAAACGGGATGCCAATGACAACATGTATACGAGGGATTGGGCTAGGGTTCGCAAAGAACACGAGTATCTATTGTTTTTAAGACCATGGTTTGGTTTTAACCTAATAACCACTGAAATGTTGGTGTGACAATTATATAACAAAAATATGCTTCATGTGTTCTCTAATATCAGTTTTAGTGATACTAACTATGGGTGATACTAGCTATTCTTTCTAATTAAAGATACACCCAATGACAATCACAAAGACTAATTAGACACGTATAAATAAATAAATAATAGATGAAACAAAATGAAGTCTTTAATAGGAATATTCAAGATCCAAGTATAACAAAAATACTAAATTGTGAGAATACGAAAAAGATTGTGGGATCAATCAACCACATTCCTATCTCCTGTTTTTTTTATTCATCATTACTTTTTCAATGTTCCATCATCTAATTCTCCACTAAATTATCCCAGAACCATACATCTTTATCATCCTCCAAAATATTATAATAAATTTATTTTAGTATATAATATAAGATGAAGCAAGAGTAAGTATGAAAGTGTAAAAAATGTATAAGACGATATGGTGGGAGCATCGAAGCCTCTTCACAGTGTCACGTCAGCACCACGTAAACACCGAGGGCATCAAAGCCCCAACCAATAATGTCACGCTATGGTTTAATGCCCCGAGGGCGCCCATTATATATACATGTGTGTGTGTGTGTGATATGGAGAGAGAGGGCCCACACAAATCACCAAAGGCGCCCGGCATTCCAACGACCCCCCCCCCCCCCCCCACGGCGTCCCCTCAAAGGCGCCCTTTGCGGTGTGCAGGGGCATCGAAGCCCCAATAATGCTCCCAATGGCGCCCATAACATCAAGTCTAATTGGTAGAGAGAATAAGATAAGGTTTTGAAATTCAATGTCTCTGTTTGACCAAACGTTGTGGGTGTTACTAGGTTAAGCCCCACCTCTACATAAGCAGGTGGCGCCGGTTAACCCACAACCATGGACGGATCCATATAACCGAGTTTTGAAATAATAGTGTATTTTTATATATAAAATATTAAAGGAATTAATCACCTTATAAATAGAAAGGAACCACCCTATTTACATTACAAGAGCTGGTAAGTAGTTGGTTTTGTAAACTTAAGGTCACGGGCTTGATTCTGGTTTTCGTGAAACTTTTTTGGATTTTTTTTTCTTTCTAATATAGTACTATGCCCTTAGACAGCCCGTAGTGGTACAGTAATGAGGCTCCAAAATGTTGTGCTAGCTGCCAAGTCATTATTCAAACCATAGTTATCAAATACGATAAGCACCCAATTTAAAAAAAACGCACATTAGAAAAACAAAAATTTTAACTTAAATAGAACATCTTATGAAGAACGCATACATTGATTATTCAAATAATTTATAAAACAACCAAAAACCAAAATCCAAAACATGAAGTAGTACCAAGTACATCATAATAATCAGAAAAACCAAAATGGTTTTTAATACACATGGAACATGTTTTTAAATGGAGTTTTATGGACTCCTAGAGAAAAGGAACAGATTTTTAAATGGTATTTAATACGCATGGGAAGGTTTGGGAAAAAATGACTGCGCTTTAAATGTCTGTTGCATGCAAATCACAATTAATGTGTCTGACGATTTAAATGCGCTTAAGCGCAAAACGCGCTCGCTTTTAATAACTATGGTTCAAACCACTACAAGTAATTGTGATGTTGGTGCTATAAATTTTCTCTGTCATGCCCTCGGCGGTGCTATTACCTTGCAATCAGTAGTTTCTTTTACGGAAATTAAATAAGCAATCCTTGATTGAAGAACAATTACAAAGATTAAATTATAATTTTGAATTCCAAATAAACAATTCGTTAGGTGTTCAAAAGAGAAAGAAAAGAAAATTTTTAATTCCAAAATCTTCATTTTGTTAAAGACTTCATTTGGAGATTAAAAAAAATAAAAATTGCAATTTTTACGCTATATATGCCAATAATTTTAACTATTTTCACCACACCAAAAAATACCGAACTATATATGTATACCGAACTATATATGGTCTACGTCTCTCCCTTGCAATTATGAACCCGAACAACCAAAACATACCCGCGATGAATGCTTTCGACCCAAATAACCCACTTTAAGTAAACATACGTGCGGTGAATTTTATAAAGTATCGATTATTTTTCCGTATGTCCTTGTAACTTTTATTTTATTAAAATGTTCTAGAAATTTATTGTGTCGTTTAATTATTAAAATTATTGTGTTTACAAATACTAAGTAAATAAAAAAAGTGATTGAGTAATAATTGCAATTGGTTAAAATTTAAAAGTTAAAACCACTACACTTATTAAGATGGGCTTTAGTGAATTTATTTTTGCTTACATGGCGTCTTGGTGGCGTTTTAACTAAACATTTAGTTAAAACCCCGACATATAGTTTTATATCAATTTGGGGCTTTATAGAACACACAATACACACAGTATAAAACCACGATGCCTCTCTCCCCTTTTCAAACTCACACACACGACTACCATACAATCGTCGTTCTCCGACCACCACCGATGCCTGCTGTTTTTCCGGCCAACAACCCAACTTCTGCCTTACTCCTATCCTCCTGCCTTCTACTCCTCCTCGATGCTCGAAATTGTTCTTGTTAGTTGTTCTTGATGTCGTTAATTGTTAGGTTATTTGTTAAATTTTAGTTTTAATTTATTAGTTTTTTAATTCGAAAAGACTATTGTATTTATGTTATGTGTTTTTTAATTTCAATAGTTTTATATCAATTTGGGGCTTTATAGAACACACAATACACACAGTATAAAACCACGATGCCTCTCTCCCCTTTTCAAACTCACACACACGACTACCATACAATCGTCGTTCTCCGACCACCACCGATGCCTGCTGTTTTTCCGGCCAACCACCCAACTTCTGCCTTACTCCTATCCTCCTGCCTTCTACTCCTCCTCGATGCTCGAAATTGTTCTTGTTAGTTGTTCTTGATGTCGTTAATTGTTAGGTTATTTGTTAAATTTTAGTTTTAATTTATTAGTTTTTTAATTCGAAAAGACTATTGTATTTATGTTATGTGTTTTTTAATTTCTAATGGCGGTGTCTTTTTTGTTATTTTATCGTACTTTTATTTTGAAATGAGTTTTGCCCGAACCATCGAACCGACCCGAACCTAAAACCGACCCATAATTTTTTATACCCGACTTTATGAAATTGAAGCATCTAAACATAGTTCACCATCCAGTGACGGATCTAGACCAAAATCTCAGGGGTAACTTTAAAAAAAATATTGTATTTCATACAATGTAAACTAAACAAAAATATAAACATAATAAATAAATTTAAACACACGGTTAAAAATGTCTCCTCATCAGTTTTTGAATTGAAATCAAGCTATCATAACCTTTTCTTTTACTTTATCAAACGTTTCTAATAAGTCATGGCTCATTTTTTTGAATATGTTTTAATAGAGCATTATGAGGCCTAAAATATCGTCTAACAAGTATATATGAAACACTAATTCAAGACTCTTCAAAATATGATTGAATACCTTTCGCATTAGATCGTAGTTGCAAGGTCTCTCAATCCTTTTTTTTTAATAAAATCAAGTACCTCAACTTCAGGGAATAATTTTAACATACATGATTGTTCTATGATGAGAACCCCATCACGTGTCTCCGGCCGTGCAAGGGAAATCTCTTGGTTTAATCATTTTCATGCCTTAATTTCACGAAGAAAGAATTTATTTTCTCTCTTTCGGTGTGTGTGTGTGTTGCCTCCAACATCATATCTTTTCTTTTTCAATAAGCACCAATCGTATTAATAACCATGCCAAGAAAATCATTAAATTCTTTAACATCGATATGTTTTTTTTTCTTTTTTTTCTCTTTTTTTTTTTTTTTTTTTTTGCAACAACCACAATGACTAACCGAAGTTGAAGAGCAAAACAACGTATGTAATGGCGTAATGTGCTGACGGATTATCTCTTAAAATCAAAGTTTTTAATCCATTAAGCTTGCACCATATGAACCTAGCACCTTGACACTTACATGTTGAAACAAAATTTAACTAAAATGAACGTAAAACAAATAGGGTTAATGGGTTATTGAGCTTTAATTAGTTTGTGCTTTAATTGTTTTGAACTTTTAATTTGGTTGGATTTCAAACAAACAGTGGTAATATTATATTTTTCCAGGGGTAACGAACTACAAAAACTGACAAAAAATGTATTTTTTTTACACTACCGATGAAAAGTTGAGGGGTAGTAGATGCTAACCCTGCTAACCTTATAGATCCGCCCTTGACACCACCTGTAAAAATTCCTAAATCCACCACTGCCCACAACAACCTAGGCGTCAAAAACTGTAGCCCCTTCCTCCGTTAATCAAATAACGCTTAACATGTTGAAATCAAGGTGTTCAACCAACAACCAATCAAGCTTTTTCAATATTATCTTTATTTGTTTTTATTAGTTTTAGTTAACCTACTACACATTATAATTGCTTAGTTAGTGAATAGGTTGACTTCACATAGCACTTACATGACGTTTTAACTAGTTCTTTCTAGGCTCACAACACATAGTATTAAAGTAATAAATACAAGCAGAAATATGGATAATGGTTATAAGTTAAAAATTAATAATCGAACACCAATTTTCAATTTGAAAATGATGTTTTCACAAAGTTCTGTATGTAGAAATAATATGAATTTAGTGAAAAGAAACTTAAAAATATAAGAGCAAACAAGAACAATTTTATTATTATTAGGTACTAGGTAGTGTTTGTTATGAGGGAATGAAGGGTGGAATAGAATGACCCATTGTGAGGAAATGAAGAAAAATATGTTAGGTTGATCAAATGAATGGAATGACTCATTACCTAGTCCACTGCATTCTCTCTAAAACACCATAATTTCATTTCATTCATACCTTATGTTTTTTTTTTCATTTCACCCTCCTTCACCCTACATCACCTCCACCACAGTCCCACCACCACCATAAACACCCACCACCACCAACACCGCCGCCACCAACCACCACCATTGTTGTCCACCGTCGTTGCTACTGCCACCAACCATCGCCGTCAGTGCCAGCCACCCACCACCACTATCAACCATCGGCCACGCCCCTCAGCACCATCACCCGTCGCCTACTGTCACCGTTGCCCACCACTGCCACTGCCACCTGCCACGTTCACCATTACCGCCACCACCCACCTCTAACCACAATTATCTCTCGTTTCCCACCACCATCATCCACCATCACCGCCTAGCAATGCCACGACCGATACCTGCTTCCCACCACCATTGCCACTCACTACCGGTTTAAATTTATTTTTTTCTTTTTTTCCTACCTACCAAACAACGCAAAGTAATCGTTCATTTCAATCTCATGTGGTAACCAAACATCTCATTGGAATGGGAATAACTCATTCCATCATTTGTCCATTCCATTACACGTTCATTCCATTCCGTCGTCCATTTCATTATCTCATATCAAACAGATTATCATAATTATTATTATTGTTGTTTATATTCCAAGTCTGCTAACTGTTTAGAAATTAAAATTTCTCTTTCATCGATTGATATGGGAATAGCCTCACCCCCCCCCCCCCTCGATCTATTTACCGATTGAAGGCAATGACTCTTACCCCTGTGATAGGTGAATGGTTCTACAACAGCAAGCACATGAACTCGCTCTCATAGACAGGCTACGGGCTAGAGGGACGAAGACTCTAAAGCACAGACCGAAGCAGACGTAAGATAAAAAGAAGTACTTGACGCGGGAGAGAAGGTAGAAAGACTAGAGGAAATGGCTATGGCCCCTCCTGATACGATTATATCCTAATGTTGATAGACCCAGGATCTTTCTGTTCGAAGCTAGCCATTGACTGGTGCGGAGGCAGGCCACCCCTTAGTCAACACCACCGAATAGCTGCCAAGACCTGAAATACGACTAGGAAGATCAATAGAACCTAAACATAGGTATGCACTAGCTGGCTGGTCTCATTGAGTTTTATTTACAAAATTTTTGTATTGTTCATGTTACTTGATGTCTTTTAATAATACTAATTATTAAACTTATATAAACTTTTAGAGTACGTAATTCACACACTTTAAAACTACTACTAAATCCACACATATGTTTATCATATGACAAAAACCTTTAAATACATAAGAATGATATATTTACTACACACCTTGATGTAATATATATTTATTGGATACATAAGTAACAAGCCTATTTATAGTTCTAATTTAATTGATGTATAGGTAAAAACCATAAAAATATACAAACTTCACGAATGTGTATGTTCTTCAACTAAAAGATTCACTTGAGAAATGTCATATGTTGGAAAATAACTGTTCAATAAAATAAGTAATAATATAATAATTTCCAAAGTGTGGAAGCAAACAAATTTAAGATTGAGATACCTTGTTGACCATGTGTTTTAGGTTTTCCACCAATATCACAGCTATCTCACTATTCACACATTTCATGGTAGACACCACACTCGAGGGGCCTCCCGTTGCATTTATTGTCTGCGCACAAATTTATATCTACATAGTTATTTTTTAAACAAACATCAAACAAAACCCCACTAATATGGGTAATCCAATGATAAAAAAAAATCGTATGCGTATGCGTCCGTAATCATAAACATCATTGTCTAACCTAAGCCACCATTTCCTATTTTGTGAAAAACTCACCGTCTGAAAGCTCAGTGCAGTAAAATTGATTATGATTGGATTTGAACTTGAGACCTTGCAGTTTCCAGTTTACATATCTTCCTCCCCTTCGGTGCAAGTTGAGTTAAAGCTCATTGGCCATATATATCTACACAATTATCGAGTTTGCTTAAAACCACTATTAGTATTACATTGGAAAACCTAAAAAGTTCTATAATACACTTGGTATATAGGTTATAAGAACATTCAAGATAACTAGAGAATGAAAAAATAATAACTAAATAAACATATTGTATATCAAATTCAAAGCAATGTCTAATAATGTTTCACCGTTATAAGCATATTAGTAGTAGTGAAATAAATGTGTTCGTGTATAGGTGTGTGTTGCTGTGTATGTGTGTGTTGCTATGAGGCCAAATTTTATTACCTAATGGTGCTAGCAAATAGTAGTAATATTCATAACATGACTAATAATTTGCTCACGTTAACAATCATAATAAATTGTTTTCATATGATCGTATCTTCCTAGGTGAGACATACAAAATGAAACCTTGACAAATTGAATAAGCATATAATATTTTTTATTATAAAATAGACATCATATCCAATATCTCCTTAAGAAAATCTTCTTCAAATATTTGGTTCTCATGAGATATAGATATGACCGAATGTTAATTAATCGAATCTTTGTTCAAATAAATACGGCAATTTCTTTGTAATCACAAAATATCAATTTTGAACTGTTTACCAAACTAGTAAGAGTAGCTTCGATTCAATGATTTGTTTATGAAGAAACTGTTGGGTTTCAACGGTGGTTCGGAACGAAAACGGACAAACTATTTGAACCCGTTTTAGTAATAATTTCGTTTCGATAGTTATTAATCAATATTAATAAACAAACTCATAAACGAACTAAAAAAACGCAGCGGATAAATAAACGATAAACACGAACCAAAAACCGAAACCCAAAACCCGGATCCGGTAACAACAATATACGAGTACGATTAATAAAATAAACAACCATAGATTAGTTTTCGATATACCCCGGTTATCGAAACCGGGAAGACACCGAGGAGTAACAAGATAAGCTAGAGGGTAACACAATCAAGCAAGATCCAGTCCAAACGGCGATGTTAAGGCAACCGACGGTGGCTGCACGGCGGCAGACGGCGTCGGATGGCTGCGGACGGCGCTGGACGATGATTAGTGGTGTCGAACGGCAGTGGATGGCGTCGGACAGCAGCTACACTCAGTGCACAACAGCAGCAGCGAAGAATGTGGCCGGAAAATCGGGCTCGCCGGAAAAGTAACCAGGTCGCCGAAAATTCGCTACAGCTTGCGGCTGAACCAAAATTGTAACACCCCGTAACCGCAGCGGAAACGTACACGGGATGCAACAGACACATCTGATATCAACAGCATTGCTTATAAAGAAAATACCACTACATTAATTTATATCATATTACATTGTTGCTAATTCGTTACTGTCTAGGTGTTACACACGAGTTTTACCGATAAGACATTAATATATTCATTACAAAATATAGATCAGCAAGCTTCCAACAAGTAGCACAGATCATTAAGCACATATCAATCATTCCAACTTGGGCATACCTAGAAAACATGTAAAGAAAACGGGTCAACTACGAATAGTTGGTGAGTTTCACTAATTTACATAAACACTGACAGATCATTTTAATAATCATTTATTAAACAATGTAATTATGCGGGGAACTATGTTTCCCCAGAACATTTATAACCTCTTGGAACTAAGTTACCCCAGAACAATAATAACCTCTGGGAACTATGTTACCCCAGAACAATAATAACCTCTGGGAACTATGTTACCCCAGAACAATAATCACCTCTGGGAACTATGTTACCCCAGAACAATAATAACCTCTGGGAACTATGTTACCCCAGAACAATAATAATAACCTCTTGGAACTGTGTTACCCCAGAACAATAATAATAACCTCTGGGAACCATGTTACCCCAGAACAATCCCACACGATAAACAATTTATATATTCTATGCATCAAACCATATATATATTTAAATATACAAGTGTTTCCATACGATCGGTATGTACTTAAATACTTCAATAAATACATGCTTTCCGCCCCGGGAAAATATTTAAAACAGTTCAGTAAAAGGGGCTCGTGAAAACTCACCTTTCTGTGAGTCGGGACGTGATACAATGAACTGCTATAAGCCTGGATCTGTAATATAATATCTAATCGTTACTATATAATTCCCATAAATTAAATCCGTGTTAATCGGTACATCTGGGGACATTGTTAACCCAGTACTGTACTCGATCCGGGGACAATGTTAACCCCGTGACACTCCTAAGGACTCAGATTGTGCCATTACTTAGAGACGGACGGTCAAAATTATCATTTTTATGTTTTCCTTGATTTGCGTGCCTAGCACGGTCATCCGTTTTTAGTTTCAAAAATGAGTTTATTCACACCCGACCCAAAAATGGTGTTTGACTGTTACTTTAGTTAACGTGATGAAATTAGAGCTCGGTTTGGACACCCCGTTTGGCCGCGGGGCCCGTTTCCGTCATTTAGGTGCCGGAAACAGTAAAATCGGGTGAAATTACCCAAATCATCCGAATTATTTTCGGATGATTTTCTTTTATTTAATTTACTTAGTATTATGAAAATGGTCTATTTTTAGGTTTTTATATACCAGTCAGCTCGCTTATGCGAGTTTTGCCGGTTTACACGTTTTAAGCTTTAAAAATTTGTTTTTATGTTCTTTTTAGCACAAATAATTACCCGTTTAGTCTCGGGTCTTGAAATTTTGCAAAAAACTTATTTTGACAGTAATAAATTTTATAAAAATTTTCCAGATTTATTTTTTTTTATATTTACATTTATTTATCTATTTTTAAACACTATTAAAACACTAAATATGTCAAAAATACCAAAAGACTTTAGAAAAATCCCAAATTTTTCCGGGATGATCCCTGCCATCCTCATAACTCCCTGGAATTTTTCCAGAACCCAAAACTCATTTTTCAAGCCATTTTCACAAAAACCGAGCTAGAAAGCCCTAGAACTCGTTTTACCGAAAAGCCCCTTTAGACTTCTCCAACTGAGCTCAAATTTTGTGTGTGACTTTTATATGTTATAAAAAGCTTATCCTAAATTTTCCAGAATTTTTCATCAAGTTTAGCTATTTTTCACCATTTTTGGCCAAAACCGAGCATTAAATTCACCAAATATTCATCTTTTATCCAAAAATTACCAAAAATTCACAGATCTCATATTTTCATGTATAGATCTTCTCTGTGAAATTTCATGACCTGACTCTAAGCACTCTACAATCTGTCCAAAATCACTAAATCACACGAAAACCGAACTATCTTGTGTTTTCTAGCGTTAGATCGCAAAAATCTTGGTTTCTAGCCTTTGCTAGCCACTAGATACAACACTTACAAGCACAATAACACTATACCAAGCAAGTTACACCAACAATCAAACCATTTCTTTCATAGTGTCGGTTTTGATATAAAAACAAAGGTTTTAACCGTAAAAATCCGTTCTCGACTCTTTTTACTCATTTCTCGGACCAAGATCCCTTGTATACTTGTATACATCTCTTGATCATGCAAGAGTCGGTTTCATCTCGGGTTTTCACCCGTCTTTCACTTGGAAATTCATTTTCAAATATTCTAACCGTAAAAATTCGTTATTGACACTTTTAACTCGTTTCTTGGATCAAGATCCCGTGTATAACTTGTATACATCACTTGATCTAGCAAGGATCGGTTCCATCTCGGGTTTTCACCCATATTTCACTTGGAACCTCTTGTTCTTGCAAAACAACTCAAAATAAAGAAATCAACACCAAAGATCATGCATTATAACATGCTTATACCTTGTGTTCTTGGTTAAAATTGATGAGTTTGGATGAACACTTGAAAGAGTTGAGAGATTTGAGAGAGTTTTTGTTGTAAAAAAAAAGAAATGGAATGATATTATGCAACCATAGGGCCGATCGGTCCAAGTAAAGGTGGGGGTGGGCCCCACAACTTCAATATTAGCCACATATTCGGATTTCCGTAATCCGGATAATGTTTTGGATAATCTGGCTCAGTTCGTTTCTCGTTTAAACTCGTAATTCGGCTTAAAACGAGCATAAAATTGTCGTTTTTCGGGTTAAAATAAAATTTACATAAAACTGATTTAAAAACTTTAAAAACTTAACCCATGACATTAAATGACTTAAAACATTGTATTGTCGGTAATTGTGCATCTTTTTCGGCTTGATTGATCGTCTCTTGCTTGGTTTGATGTTAAATGTTTCGTTTATCGTACCGACGTACTAATAAATCGAAATCCTTTTTCTGTGCTATAATTCACTTATCCCGAAGCATTAATACTTCGTAAACATCACTAAACATTATATACTTCGTCTATAATGTAATTCCCGATTCTTTCGGGTTTCAATAATCGTTCATTGGTTAATTGTAATTCCAATATGATTCACTATATAATCGAGTATGATTCGTTCTATGAATCATATATACTCGTATACACGTACTATAACTCATATAATCAATACTAAATGACACGTAAATAGTATATACCGGCTAGGGTATACCTGGATTTGCCGGAATCGTTACATTCTCCCCCCGTTATAAAAATTTCGTCCTCGAAATTTTACACGTCAACTACTTCCTTTTGAGGAAATAGGTGGGGGTATTTCTTCCGAAATTCATCCTTTTGTTCCCAAGTAAATTCTGGGCCTCGTTGCGAATTCCACCTAACTTTGACCAACGAGATCTTATTGTGTCTAAGTTGCTTGATCTTACCGTCCACTATTTCAATGGGCTCCTCTACGAAGTTGAGCTTATCATTTATTTGAACACCCTCTAAGGGTAACACCGATGTCTCATCCGCCAGACATCTTTTCAAATTTGACACATGGAACACGTTATGAACTGCACTTAGTTCCTCAGGCAGTTCTAATTGGTAAGCTACCGGACCGATTTTTGCAGTGATGCTGAATGGCCCAATGTATCTAGGGGCCAACTTCCCCGCCTTTCCAAATCTGACCACTCCTTTCCAGGGTGATACTTTCAAATATACCTTTTCCCCCTTCTCAAATGACAACGGTTTTCGACGGGTATCGGCATAACTCTTCTGCCGATCCCGCGCGGCTTTCAGGTTGTTCTTGATTTCAAGAATCTTGCTGGTCGTCTCCTGGACCAGATCCGATCTAATGACCTGCGAGTCACCCACTTCAGACCAGCAAAGTGGTGATCGGCACTTCCGTCCATACAATGCTTCATAAGGTGCTGCCTTTATACTGCTATGGTAACTGTTATTATAGGAAAATTCAACGAGTGGGAGATGTTGATCCCAGTTTCCCTTAAAGTCCAGTACGCAGGCACGAAGCAAATCCTCCAAAGTTTGAATGGTCCTCTCAGACTGACCATCGGTCTGAGGGTGGTAAGCTGTGCTTAGGTCAATACGTGTTCCCAATGCTTCTTGGACAGCTTGCCAAAGTTTGGAGGTGAAATGGCTATCCCTATCGGAGATGATCGAGATGGGGATGCCATGACGAGACACTATTTCATTTATATAAATTTGCGCAAGTCTCTCAGTGTTATAATTACTCCTAATCGGAATAAAATGTGCCGATTTGGTTAGTCGATCCACGATTACCCAAATCGCATCATGTCCCCGGGATGTCTTAGGGAGGTGTGTCACGAAATCCATCGTGATTTGCTCCCATTTCCATTCGGGAATTTCCGGTTGTTGTAACATTCCAGAGGGTTTCTGGTGCTCCGCCTTAACTCTCGCACACGTCGTACACTTGCCGACGTATGTGGCTATATCCTTTTTCATACCTGGCCACCAGTAAAATTCTTTCACATCCTTGTACATTTTATCTGATCCCGGATGTATGGAATATTTTGATTTATGTGCTTCGTCCATAATTAATTCACGAAGGTCATGGAGGGTCGGAATCCAAATCCGATTTTTGAAATAGAGAATTTCGTCCACACGCTGTTCGAAATTCTTCTCGTTACAGAAAAGTCCCTCTTTTTCCAATTGGTCCCCTTTCAACGCCTCGCGTTGAGCGACTCGAATCAAATCCGAAAGGTTCGACTGGACTATCATTCCCAACGCTCGCACGCGTAGTGGCTTAACTCGATCTTTCCTACTCAAGGCATCGGCTACAACGTTAGCCTTGCCGGGGTGATATCGGATGTCACAGTCATAGTCACTCAGTAACTCGACCCACCTTCGTTGTCTCATATTCAGTTCTTTCTGATCGAATATGTGTTGCAAACTTTTATGATCAGTGAAGATGGTGCACTTTGTACCGTGGAGATAGTGCCTCCAGATTTTAAGTGCGAAGATGACTGCTCCCAGTTTTAGGTCATGAGTAGTGTAATTTTTCTCGTGAACTTTTAATTGTCGAGAAGCATAGACTATAACCTTACTATTTTGCATCAATACGCATCCTAACCCTCTCCGGGATGCGTCACAATACACAACAAAACCATTGTCTCCGTCGGGGAGACTTAAGATTGGCGCTTGGCACAATCTTTGTTTTAGCGTTTGAAACGCCGTTTCCTGTTCTTCACCCCATTCATACTTCCGATCCTTTTGAGTCAGGAGGGTTAAAGGTTGGGCGATGCTGGAAAAGTTCTCAATAAATCGACGATAGTATCCAGCTAAGCCTAAGAATTGGCGGATTTCCTTTGGAGATTTAGGCGCTTGCCAATTCTTAATTGCTTCAACCTTACTCGGATCAACGTGTATTCCTTGGTGGTTTATAACGTGACCGAGGAATTGCACCTCTTGTAACCAGAAGTTACACTTGGAGAATTTTGCAAATAACTTCTCCTGATCCAGGAGCTCTAAAACTAACTTTAAGTGTTGCTCGTGCTCTTCTTTACTCTTCGAGTATATCAAAATATCGTCAATAAATACAATGACGAATTTGTCGAGATAGGGTTTACAGACTCGATTCATGAGATCCATGAATACTGCTGGCGCATTTGTTAGCCCAAAAGGCATAACTAAGAATTCGTAATGGCCGTAGCGAGTCCGGAATGCGGTTTTTGGGATATCCTCCTCCTGAATTCTAACCTGATGGTATCCCGATCTAAGATCTATTTTTGAAAAGTAGCTCGCACCTTGTAGTTGGTCGAACAGATCATCGATTCGGGGGAGAGGATACCTATTTTTGATTGTCAACTTGTTCAATTCCCTGTAATCAATGCACATTCTAAGGCTCCCGTCCTTCTTTTTCACGAATAGAACAGGTGCACCCCACGGGGAATAACTGGAACGTATAAATCCTTTATCCAACAATTCCGGCAACTGATTGGATAATTCTTGCATCTCGGATGGTGCAAGTCGGTAGGGCGCCTTAGCAACAGGGCCAGCTTGAGGTAACAGATCGATTCTGAATTCGACCTGTCGGGTTGGCGGTAATCCAGGAAGTTCCTCTGGAAAAACTTGTGGGAATTCGCGTACCACGGGAATATCGTCCACCCGTTTTTCCTCAGGATCAGTGGCCGTCAGGCTCGCTAGATACGCCACACATCCCTGACGTATATATTTCAACACCTTGAGGTGGGATATAAATGGTATCATGGTGCCGGATTTTTCTCCATGCACTAATACCTCCTCGTCATCCGACACCCGGATCTTGACGGTTTTCTTTTCACAGTTTATTTCTACCCTGTTACGTGCCAACCAATCCATTCCCACTATCACGTCAAAACTACCCAATTCTACCGGTAACAAGTCAATCAGAAAGGATTGTTCGTTCAGAATAAAAGGGCAATTCCGAACTATCCGATTAACTATCATGGTTTTATCGTTAGCGACATCTACGGTGTAAGGTTCTATGGTTTCACCAATAGGAAGGTTTGCTATCGAAAGGAATCTAACGGAGACAAAACTTCTATCGGCGCCTGTATCAAATAATACAGAAGCGTAATGATCAGAGACGAGGAAGGTACCTGTCACTACGCTGGGGTCCTGGCACGCCTCGTTCGCCCCCATCACGAATGCTCGGCCTCGCGCCGGATTGGACGACGATGCCTGACCCGTGAGTTGTCTCCCGTTTCCTCCCTGGTTCAGTTTCGGGCAGTTCCTTTTGAAGTGATCCGTGCTGCTGCATTCGTAGCAAGCACGGCTAGTGGTCACCATCTGGTTTCCTTGCGGGTTCTGCTGTCGGGCTGGTTGAGTTCTAAATGGTTGCGCACGAATAGGTTGCGGTTGTCGGTTCAGGTTGTTCAGATTTGTCTTACAATTTGGTGCGTAGTGTCCAATCCTGCCACACCGGTGGCACACCACCTCTTTGCACACGCCACTATGGTGGTAACCACATTTCCCGCACTTAGGAAACGTTCCCTTCTGCGGTTCTTGCCTTCCGCCCGAACTAGTCATGGCATAGCTCTGGGCAGCGGGCCTAGCTCGTTTGCTTTGCTGCTTTTCCTGGATTCTATGATCATGTGTACCCCGTTTTCCCCCAGCGGATTCTCCTGTCACCTTTAGTGATCCGCTCCGCAAGAAATCATACGTGACAATGCCAGCCTGTGTCACTGCACTTTCATACGTCTGGTGTCCCCCCGCGTTGACTATACTCCTCACTACTGGAGTAAGTCCCCAAATATAACGTTCCACCCTCTTCGTCTCCGGGGTGACCAACCACGGTACTAATCGTGACAGTTCATTAAACCGATTGGTATAACCCAAGTGGTCTGCCCCCTTCATCTCCAGGTTCCACAACTCATTTTCCAGTTTCTGCAATTCATTCTTTGGGCAGAAATGTTCCAACACAAGAGCCTTAAGCTCCGTCCAGGTCATGTGGTTTGTCGCCGCCTGACCTCGAGTCTGTACTATGGTGTTCCACCATGTCAAGGCATGGTCGGTGAATGTACAGGTGGCGTACTTAACGACACAATCCTCGGGACAGTTGCTGATATTCACCACTGATTCTATTTTCTCTATCCATTTAACTAACCCATTCGGTCCTTCAGACCCGCTAAACTCTAATGGCTTGCACAACATAAAATCCTTGATCGAACATCCCCTGGATGCACGAATTGGTTCAGTACGGTTTGTCTCTACCGTAGGTATAGGGCCATTGCTGTCAGTAACGACCACTCTAGGCGGTGCGTCATTACTCGGAATAGTGTTATCATTCCTTGGAGGATTAGCATTTTGTTTCCCGTCATTATTTATGGGCGTTTGATTGCTCGGAGGGGTCGGATTGGTCGAGTTGTTAGTACTGGCGGCGATGCGTGATAATATATCCGGTATCACCGCCTCCAACTGTTGAGCAATCAAACGGCTCACATCTACTTCCGATATTTTAGTTGATCGTTTCGGTGCCATTCTACACAACATTAAGAAATACATATAATCAATACCATCTCAAATTATAAAACACAATACATATTTCATTCATTAGTAAACATTGATACATATTACACAAATATCAGTTTACATACTTTCCAGACAACATTACACAACTAAGTTTTAATACAAGGGCCCTATGTCGGTATCATCTCGACATAACCCGTAAAAGGGGTCAGTGCTTGAATGATACCCAAAAGTATCTATAATGATTATGCCCCAAAAGAGACCCACCCTAGGGGCCAGTGGTTGTATCATAACTAATCAAGATTCACTCCATGTTAGTATCACCACTAACTACTTACACAGAGTATCAAAAAAATGGTCCCTGTCTATCCCCAAACCCAAAACAACTAAACATGGTGGTAAACCAACCCCACCAACATCGCCACCAACACCACTATCACCGCCATCATAACCCGCACCCGACTCTCCACCCGGTCAAGCATCCATTGGGAGTATGAGCACTCCCTCTTCAGCTGGGCGATTGCATACTGATGATCCAGTATGCAATCACCTAAGTACATTCTCCTTTGGACTCCCACCGTCAAGGCGGCGGAGTGCTCGTTCACCTGTTCGGTGAGTGTCCGGAGCCAAGCCGCAGCATCCCGCTCTTGTCTCGGGAGACCCCACACCGGTAGGGTCGCAGGCTCGGGACGAGAGCTGGAGGACTCGCCCCTACGAGTAGCAGGTCGGGGTGGGGGCGAGATAGGTCGGACCGGTGGAATACTGATCCGCGCCGTGAGGCGGGGTCCGAATCCAGGGGGTGCAGGAGCGACCTGTGGTGCGGGTGGGGTCGGGGATCTGGCCATCCTAGCTGAGGAGGACTGGTCGGAATTCCTCAAGCTAGCCTCGGAAGGCTCGGTGCTGGATGCTACAAGAGGGCTCCCGGAGTCCCCGGAGCTAACCTCCTCCGGGTCCTCCTCGAACGACGCACTGGGGGTTCTTGACATATTACCTGCACACAAGTTAACAAACATATAGTTCTTCCCATAGTGTAAATCATAATCAAATTAATATGCACTTACTTATACAACTTGACTACATAACAATATTATCACATATTTGCACATATGTTGCCAATTTTACCTATTAAAGTCCCTCGTGACTTCCCCTGAATTCCCTCGTGTAGACAAGTCTGTTATTATGTTCCGGACCATAATAACCCACTTGTCCATCCAAGTTCATCCCGATCTCGTCACAATATATATTTAGTTGATATTCAAATCCTATAATATTTGAGCTACTGGTTATATTTTAGGTATCTTTTAAAGACATCCTAATTCTTTATAACCAATGGCTCTGATACCAAGTTCTGTAACACCCCGTAACCGCAGCGGAAACGTACACGGGATGCAACAGACACATCTGATATCAACAGCATTGCTTATAAAGAAAATACCACTACATTAATTTATATCATATTACATTGTTGCTAATTCGTTACTGTCTAGGTGTTACACACGAGTTTTACCGATAAGACATTAATATATTCATTACAAAATATAGATCAGCAAGCTTCCAACAAGTAGCACAGATCATTAAGCACATATCAATCATTCCAACTTGGGCATACCTAGAAAACATGTAAAGAAAACGGGTCAACTACGAATAGTTGGTGAGTTTCACTAATTTGCATAAACACTGACAGATCATTTTAATAATCATTTATTAAACAATGTAATTATGCGGGGAACTATGTTTCCCCAGAACATTTATAACCTCTGGGAACTAAGTTACCCCAGAACAATAATAAACTCTGGGAACTATGTTACCCCAGAACAATAATAACCTCTGGGAACTATGTTACCCCAGAACAATAATAACCTCTGGGAACTATGTTACCCCAGAACAATAATAACCTCTGGGAACTATGTTACCCCAGAACAATAATCACCTCTGGGAACTATGTTACCCCAGAACAATAATAACCTCTGGGACAGAACAATAATAATAACCTCTGGGAACTGTGTTACCCCAGAACAATAATAATAACCTCTGGGAACCATGTTACCCCAGAACAATCCCACACGATAAACAATTTATATATTCTATGCATCAAACCATATATATATTTAAATATACAAGTGTTTCCATACGATCAGTATGTACTTAAATACTTTAATAAATACATGCTTTCCGTCCCGGGAAAATATTTAAAACAGTTCAGTAAAAGGGGCTCGTGAAAACTCACCTTTCTGTGAGTCGGGACGTGATACAATGAACTGCTATAAGCCTGGATCTGTAATATAATATCTAATCGTTACTATATAATTCCCATAAATTAAATCCGTGTTAATCGGTACATCTGGGGACATTGTTAACCCAGTACTGTACTCGATCCGGGGACAATGTTAACCCCGTGACACTCCTAAGGACTCAGATTGTGCCATTACTTAGAGACGGACGGTCAAAATTATCATTTTTATGTTTTCCTTGATTTGCGTGCCTAGCACGGTCATCCGTTTTTAGTTTCAAAAATGAGTTTATTCACACCCGACCCAAAAATGGTGTTTGACTGTTACTTTAGTTAACGTGATGAAATTAGAGCTCGGTTTGGACACCCCGTTTGGCCGCGGGGCCCGTTTCCGTCATTTAGGTGCCGGAAACAGTAAAATCGGGTGAAATTACCCAAATCATCCGAATTATTTTCGGATGATTTTCTTTTATTTAATTTACTTAGTATTATGAAAATGGTCTATTTTTAGGTTTTTATATACCAGTCAGCTCGCTTATGCGAGTTTTGCCGGTTTACACGTTTTAAGCTTTAAAAATTTGTTTTTATGTTCTTTTTAGCACAAATAATTACCCGTTTAGTCTCGGGTCTTGAAATTTTGCACAAAACTTATTTTGACAGTAATAAATTTTATAAAATTTTCCAGATTTATTTTTTTTATATTTACATTTATTTATCTATTTTTAAACACTATTAAAACACTAAATATGTCAAAAATACCAAAAGACTTTAGAAAAATCCCAAATTTTTCCGGGATGATCCCTGCCATCCTCATAACTCCCTGGAATTTTTCCAGAACCCAAAACTCATTTTTCAAGCCAATTTCACAAAAACCGAGCTAGAAAGCCCTAGAACTCGTTTTACCGAAAAGACCCTTTAGACTTCTCCAACTGAGCTCAAATTTTGTGTGTGACTTTTATATGTTATAAAAAGCTTATCCTAAATTTTCCAGAATTTTTCATCAAGTTTAGCTATTTTTCACCATTTTTGGCCAAAACCGAGCATTAAATTCACCAAATATTCATCTTTTATCCAAAAATTACCAAAAATTCACAGATCTCATATTTTCATGTATAGATCATCTCTGTGAAATTTCATGACCCGACTCTAAGCACTCTACAATCTGTCCAAAATCACTAAATCACACGAAAACCGAACTATCTTGTGTTTTCTAGCGTTAGATCGCAAAGATCTTGGTTTCTAGCCTTTGCTAGCCACTAGATACAACACTTACAAGCACAATAACACTATACCAAGCAAGTTACACCAACAATTAAACCATTTCTTTCATAGTGTCGGTTTTGATATAAAAACAAAGGTTTTAACCGTAAAAATCCGTTCTCGACTCTTTTTACTCATTTCTCGGACCAAGATCCCTTGTATACTTGTATACATCTCTTGATCATGCAAGAGTCGGTTTCATCTCGGGTTTTCACCCGTCTTTCACTTGGAAATTCATTTTCAAAGATTCTAACCGTAAAATTTCGTTATTGACACTTTTAACTCGTTTCTTGGATCAAGATCCCGTGTATAACTTGTATACATCACTTGATCTAGCAAGGATCGGTTCCATCTCGGGTTTTCACCCATATTTCACTTGGAACCTCTTGTTCTTGCAAAACAACTCAAAATAAAGAAATCAACACCAAAGATCATGCATTATAACATGCTTATACCTTGTGTTCTTGGTTAAAATTGATGAGTTTGGATGAACACTTGAAAGAGTTGAGAGATTTGAGAGAGTTTTTGTTGTAAAAAAAAGAAATGGAATGATATTATGCAACCATAGGGCCGATCGGTCCAAGTAAAGGTGGGGGGTGGGCCCCACAACTTCAATATTAGCCACATATTCGGATTTCCGTAATCCGGATAATGTTTTGGATAATCTGGCTCAGTTCGTTTCTCGTTTAAACTCGTAATTCGGTTTAAAACGAGCATAAAATGGTCGTTTTTCGGGTTAAAATAAAATTTACATAAAACTGATTTAAAAACTTTAAAAACTTAACCCATGACATTAAATGACTTAAAACATTGTATTGTCGGTAATTGTGCATCTTTTTCGGCTTGATTGATCGTCTCTTGCTTGGTTTGATGTTAAAGGTTTCGTTTATCGTACCGACGTACTAATAAATCGAAATCCTTTTTCTGTGCTATAATTCACTTATCCCGAAGCATTAATACTTCGTAAACATCACTAAACATTATATAATTCGTCTATAATGTAATTCCCGATTCGTTCGGGTTTCAATAATCGTTCATTGGTTAAATGTAATTCCAATACGATTCACTATATAATCGAGTATGATTCGTTCTATGAATCATATATACTCGTATACACGTACTATAACTCATATAATCAATACTAAATGACACGTAAATAGTATATACCGGCTAGGGTATACCTGGATTTGCCGGAATCGTTACAAAAATACCCACCACCAACTCGTATAGGACGTCGGTGGTGGTTGTGGTGACCAGGGGACGGCTTTAATGAGTGAGTGATGGCCGGAATCGACTCGCCGGAAAACCGGTTGGCCGGAAAACGGCGCCGGATTAATAGTGGCAGCTAGGGTTTGATGGTTTTAAGTGTTACCATAAATAGAATAATATTAATCTATTTATAGGGAACATATTTAGGGTTTAACAATTAAACCCCATTGGGCTTTAAGCCCAAATGTTAAAACAAAGCCTAATCCACCAACCTTTTCTTTTACGTGATAGTGTCGGGCCCATTTAACGTTAACGTTTAAGTGGGTTTACATTTCGTTACCCCCGGTGTAACTCATATCGGGTCGCATCGGGTCGGTCGCGTTGACTTGACTTGAACCGACCATTAAATCCAAAAGTCTCCCACTTGGACGGATTTGGGTCACGTATCACAACGCTAACAGCCAGAGGCGTTCTAGCTACACATAGTTATCCCCAACCGAATATGACATTTTAAATCCATAACCAAAGTATCTTGGAATACCTTATTGCAAGATAATGAATTTATAGTAATCGTTGTCATCTATCCTTTCTGTATAAGACGTTAATTGAACAATGAGACATGGATCAAATCAATCTCATATGGCGTTCAATTATTGTAATTCTCGATATAGAGTCAAAGTGGTCCAATCAAACACACAGTTAGTTTGGGTGAGGCCTCACACTTTACCAGTTTGAATCAACGAGGGCGCCAATATGTCTAACTGTTACATTTTAATGTAAGAGTACAGAATCCCATCTTGACTACATACAACTCCCACTGAACTCCAGAACATTCCCAACCAATGCCTTTATGGCTGGCAGTTACGTAACAGCGGTTGACATGATCAAAGAATATTCATCGGTAAACGAAAGTTCTAATATGTATCTCAGGTCTAAGGATACTAAATGAGCATACTATTATCAAAACATCTTATGATCAAGATCCATGAAGATGATTTGATGCGAGTTACATCCAACGTCATTCAAAATGAGGTCTGTGAGTTTGGAAGTCAACTGCTTGAGTCCAAAGTCAGAATAGTCTTAATTCAGAATCGCTCCCACGAGTCTGACCGACTATGGATAACTTAGAATACAATATTCACGGATTAAACGTATTAAAATGAACACAGTTGTATTATTCAACGTTTGCATTTAACCATTAAATCAAAAGTGAACAGAGAAGTACAACTGATTAAACGTTCATACATCCAAATACTAAATCAAAATAAACCACTAGCAAGTCTAAGCCTGATAGCATCTGTATGCTGATCACGCTTGTCCTGAGTCATCGGCTTAGTGAACGAGTCAGCTAGATTTTGATCTGTGTCTACTTTGCTTATCACGATGTCACCTCGTTCCAATATTTCCCGAATAAGACGGAACTTCCTTAGAATGTGCTTGGTTCTGTGATGAGACCTTGGCTCTTTGGCTTGAGCAATAGCACCTGTGTTATCACAGAATATCTCGATTGGTTTGTGAATACTCGGAACCACATCGAGATCGGTGATGAACTTCTTCATCCAAGCAGCCTCCTTAGCAGCATCTGATGCAGCTATATATTCGGATTCGGTGGTAGAATCCGCTACTACACTCTGCTTGGAGCTCTTCCAATAAATAGCTCATCCATTGAGAGTGAAAACGAAACCCCACTGTGAGAGAGAATCATCTCGGTCAGTCTGGAAGCTAGCATCAGTGTAACACTTTACAGTGAGCTCCTCTTTCACTCCCCCAAACACCAAGAACATGTCTTTGGTCCTATTCAAGTACCTTAGAATGTTCTTCACAGCAGTCCAATGGGCAATGCCAGGACTCTGTTGAAAACGACTGGTCATGCTCAAGGCATACGAGACGTCAGGTGTAGTACACAACATAGCATACATGATAGAGCCAACCGCAGAAGCATATGGAATTTCTTGCATACGTTTAGATTCAATGTCCGTTGCCGGAGATTGCGATTTGCTCAACACGGTTCCTTTAGTCATTGGAACAGCTCCTTTCTTGGAGTTTTCCATCGAGAAGCATGCCATTACTTTGTCTATGTAAGTACTTTGACTAAGCCCTAGAATCCGCTTAGATCTATCTCTATAGATCTTTATTCCCAGAATATATGCGGCTTCTCCAAGATCTTTCATTGCAAAACAAGATTCCAACCATTGCTTAACTTCCTTATGCATAGGAATGTTGTTTCCAATGATCAGTATGTCATCCACATACAAGATGAGGAATGCTATAGTGCTCCCACTAGCCTTTCTGTAAACACAAGGTTCATCTTCATTCTTGACAAAACCAAACTCTTTGATTTTCTCGTCAAAGTGAAGATTCCAGCTTCGAGATGCCTGCTTAAGTTCATAAATGGACTTGTTCAATTTGCAAACCTTATTAGGATATTTTGGATTGACAAAACCTTCAGCCTGAACCATATAGACATCTTCAGAAAGATGTCCATTAAGGAAAGCGGTTTTGACATCCATTTGTTATATCTCATAATCATAGTATGCAGCAATGGCAAGCAATATCCTAATTGACTTGGTCATGGCAACGGGCGAAAAAGTTTCATCATAGTCAACACCTTGAGTTTGAGTGAAACCTTTCGCAACTAGCCGTGCCTTGTAGGTTTGCACATTTCTATGCATGTCGGTTTTCTTCTTGAAAATCCATTTTCTCCCCACTGCCCGACTATCGGGGGGTAGCTCAACCAAGTTCCAAACTTGGTTATCCTGCATGGATTGCATCTCTGCGTTCATGGCATCTTGCCATTTCTTGGATTCTGGATCCAAGATAGCAGATTTGTAGTTAGTAGGCTCGTCCCCAGACTCGGCTACTAATAAGACTTCGGGACCATCTAGATGACATAAGTATCTAGAATTTGGTACGGGAGTCCTACTACTTCTGCGAACGCTTGTGTTCACGTCGGATGTATCAGCAACAACAACTTGTTGATCAGACTCTCCAACTTCTTTAGCGGTTGGTTGTGGATCTTGAATTTCTTCAAGATCGATAATGTTATCTCCAGTTCCTCGATTGAGAAATTTCTTCTCAAGGAAGTGGCCTTTCCTCCTGACAGAAATCGTATTTGTATCAGGATGAAAGAAGTAATAACCGCTTTTATAATAGTATCCGACGAAAATAACTTTTTCGCCGCGGGGATCAAGTTTGTCATCAGACTCACTCGTGATATAAGCATCACATCCCCATACTCTAAGATAAGACAATTTGGGCTTATTTCCCTTATGCCATATCTCATATGGTGTTTTGTCTATCTTCTTAGTTGGAGCTAGATTGACAATGCGGGCGGCGGTCATAAGGGCGTATCCCCAAAAGGAGTGAGGCAAGTTGGTTCTACACATCATTGATCGAACCATGTTTAGCAAAGTTCGATTTCTCCTCTCGCTCATGCCATTAATTTGGGGTGTGCCAGGTGGAGTGATCTGTGAAACAATTCCATGCTCTTTTAGATGAGTGATGAACTCTGAGCTGAGATACTCTCCACCTCGATCTGATCGAAGTATCTTAATGGTTTTATCAAGTTGTTTTTCCACTTCGCTTTGAAACTCTTTGAACATTTCAAAAGTTTCGTGCTTGTGTTTCATAAGATACACATAAGCGTATCGACTATAATCGTCGATAAAAGAAACAAAGTATCTTTCATGGTTTCTAGTCATGGTTCTGAAAGGTCCACATACATCAGTATGTATGAGTCATAACAGATCACTAGCTCGTTCACTTTTATTAGTGAAGGAGTCTTTGGCGAGTTTGCCAGCTAAGCAAGATTCACAATCGTCAAAAGAGTCTGGTCCTGTGGATTCAATAATCCCTTCGGATTGGAGTCTTTAAACTCTTGCCTTGCTTATATGGCCAAGTCGGCAACGCCATAGAAAAGTATCATTGATGCTAGTCTTGATACATTTTGAAAGATGATATACGTTATTTTCAAGTTGAACATCAATCTCATAAATACCATTTCGAGGTTTAGCCTAAAAAAAGATATCATTTAAGTAAGCAGAAATAGCCATGCCATTAAGAACATACTTAAATCCTTGTTCAAATAACAACGAAACTGAAATGATGTTTCTGGTCAAGCCAGGAGCATACAAACAATTATTTAAAGGAAAAACTAGGCCAGATGGACAAGTAAAATGAAATACTCCAGTTGCCAGAACTGGTACTCTCTTCCCATCTCCAACGATGAGTTCCATGCTGCCTTTATTCAGTTTCCTCCACTTCTCATGCTCCTGCAAGACATTAACGATGTGGTAACCACATCCGGCATCAAATACCCATGTGTTGCTAGAGACAGTGAAAAGTTCAATAACGTATATGGAAATACCTCCAGAAGAGCCTTCACCATTGGCTCTCTTATTCTTGATCTCAGCAAGGTATTCGGTGCAGTTTCTCATCCAGTGCCCCATTTGGTTGCATTTGTAGCACTTGCGCTCCTCAAAGGGCGACGGCTTTTTCTTTGCAACTACCTTGTTAGTGTTGGTGGCAACATTGGCAGCAACAGTAACTTTCTTCTTGCCTTTTCCCTTAAAACCCTGATTCTTTTGTTTTGGCTTTTTGAAACCAGCTGATCGAATCATCAGAACTTGATTGGTCCTAGAAGGAATGTTCATCTCAGCCGTCTTGAGCATGTTATGAAGCTCCGGCACTGTCTTCACCCAACCATTCATGTTGAAATTCATTACGAACTGGTCGTATGAGTTGGGGAGAGAGTTGAGAATGAAATCAGATGCCATCTCATCAGGCATGGGATAATAAAGTTTCTTGAGCTGATCGATGTGCCCCTTCATCTTAAGAACATGCGCACTGACGGGAGACCCTCCTGCCATCTTGCAACTGATGAGTTGTTTCATGGTGTCAAAACGTTCTTGACGGGCTTGTTTCTGGAACATGCCCTTGAGTTGCTCAAGCATCTCATAGGCACCAAAGTCTTCCAAGCCTTTAGCAAGCTCAGAAGTCATGGTGGCTAGCATAATACAGGAGACCTCAGCCGAGTCGTCCTTATGCTTGTCAAGAACTTTTCGTGCAGCGGCTGTGTTGTTTTCAGGCTCGGTTGAAACAGATCCATCTAGAACATACAGGCGCTTTGCCATGGTGAGAACAAGTCTTAAGTTGCGGTGTCATTCGATGAAGTTGGTACCGTTCAGTTTATCCTTCTCAAGGATAGTCTTAAGGGCGTAGGGTGAAATTTCGTTTGACGACATTTGATTAATTAAGCAAAAGTAAATTTAATTAGTATTTTCGACGTTGTTGTCCTATTATTAATGACCCAATAACATTAATTAATTAGGAGTATGAGAATCTGGCTTCCAGTTATTAAAGGCAGTTATAGCACACAACATTAATAAGTGGTTAGGCAGACTGAAAATGATTGCCAATTCTGAATAGAGCACAACTCTCGGTTATGAGGCCTATAGAGACAACGATTGTCTGTATAGATACGTTTAGCCTCATCTTTGCCCACTTTAAGTCTCTAGACAGCTTTAGCATGTAACAGGAGAGTAAAGTAATAGTTGTCCTAGTACCGTGACGTGTGAAAGGGCCGGATGTGTCAACGAAGCGCTTTCACCTTGATGGGATAGGCTAGAAAACAAGTGCGGTGCTGTAGCTCCAAACACTCGAAATTTCGCAGTATGCCTCAAGTGTGACTTGTAGTAGGATTGGCATAAACTATTGGTTTTAAATTGGGATTAATTTTAAAATTACCAAATAGAGTAAAAGTCATATTTTGCTGTACTTATTACCGGGACGAATAGACGAACCCTTTCATCTCTTATGACACTTAGTTTTAAATAACCTATTAAAAACTAAGTTTGTCGCGATATGACTAACCAATTTTAAGTTAATAGAAAATCTATTAAGTTATTAGTTTTGGAAATCAAAACGTTTTTAATTTACAAAACAAAATTGGTTAATAAAATGTTTATTTTTCAAATTTATTTGGTATTAGATTGGTGATATTATAATCCTATTATAATCAATCCAAGCAATCACAATAGCAAATAATAATAATATGTAAATCCTTATGGCCAAAAGTTGATCGGTCTCGCTAGAACCAATTAGGGAGACCGATTGGGTCAAGGGGTTCACAACACAAAACAACCACAAGGATGGACTTCTTCGTGCATCCCGTCATCTTGCCCGAACTCCCACTAACTCCAAAAATCCTTGAGCTCGTCCTCGGTTATCTTCGCGTCTTCTTAAATACAAATATATAAACTAACATTTATTTGCCCTATTATAAATTTGAACCATCTTTATGGCCAAAAGAAAACCGAAAAAAAATAAATAATAACCGTTAACAACTTTTGAACCAACCATATGGCCAAAACAAGCTCAAACACCAGACACAACCAAACAAACATAGGTCGGGGCCGGATTTACATATTCAAAATAAACAAATTTCGGGTCGTTTTGACTTGGTCAAATAAAATAAACAAAACTTTGACCAACTTAAAATCACCCGAAAATAAATCTAGATCTGTAAACTTTAAACGATTTAAAGTTTAAGATGTAGATCCGGTTTTAAACGAACCGGAATCGACTCGTACGTTGTAACCGCGGCTCTGATACCACTGTTGGGTTTCAACGGTGGTTCGGAACGAAAACGGACAAACTATTTGAACCCGTTTTAGTAATAATTTCGTTTCGATAGTTATTAATCAATATTAATAAACAAACTCATAAACGAACTAAAAAACGCAGCGGATAAATAAACGATAAACAAGAACCAAAAACCGAAACCCAAAACCCGGATCCGGTAACAACAATATACGAGTACGATTAATAAAATAAACAACCATATATTAGTTTTCGATATACCTCGGTTATCGAAACCGGGAAGACACTGAGGAGTAACGAGATAAGCTAGAGGGTGACACAATCAAGCAAGATCCAGTCCAAACGGCGATGTTAAGGCAACCGACGGTGGCTGCACGGCGGCGTACGACGGCAGACGGCGTCAGATGGCTGCGGCGGCACTGGACGATGATTAGTGGTGTCGAACGGCAGTGGATGGCATCGGACAGCAGCTACACTCAGTGCACAGCAGCAGCAAAGAATGTGGCCGGAAAAGGGGCACGCCGGAAAAGTAACCAGGTCGCCGGAAATTCGCTACAGCTTGCGGCTGAACCAAAATACCCACCAACAACTCGTATAGGACGTCGGTGGTGGTTGTGGTGACCAGGGGACGGCTGTAATGAGTGAGTGATGGCCGGAATCAACTCGCCGGAAAACCGGTTGGCCGGAAAACGGAGCCGGAATAATAGTGGCAGCTAGGGTTTGATGGTTTTAAGTGTTACCATAAATAGAATAATATTAATCTATTTATAGGGAACATATTTAGGGTTTAACAATTAAACCCCATTGGGCTTTAAGCCCAAATGTTAAAACAAAGCCTAATCCACCAACCTTTTCTTTTACGTGATAGTGTCGGGCCCATTTAACGTTAACGTTTAAGTGGGTTTACATTTCGTTACCCCCGGTATAACTCATATCGGGTCACATCGGGTCGGTTGCGTTGACTTGACCCGAACCGACCATTAAATCCAACAGAAACATATGACTCTTGTATAGCCGAAGTGGAGTAGAGAAGGAGAAATTCATGGCTAAATATACGGTCTATGGGAGAGGTGGGTGATGTCGTATATGCATCTACGGTCAAATCTTGTATTACCAACCCGACAGCCATCCATGAATAGCTTTAATATGTCTGTTTTTAAACTTTTAAGAGTTTTAACCTTTTTATAATTTTGTAAGCAGATGCTTTTGGAAATGAAAAAAGGGTTCGCTTAGAAAACGTGCATATGTCTTGTTTTGTATTAGTTAATGTGTTTTAACTATAACCATAGAAAATGTTATGAAAAACTTATCTGAGTCTGCATACGACAATGTGAAGACCGTGTCAAGGAAGGCAAAGGACTTCGGTGGTTATCAAGACAAAAGTCCTTGACTAAAGACATCTTTTTATTAGTGAGAGATTTTTAAGGGAAATTCTCAAAATGACCCTTTTGTAGATAAAGAAATCCAAAATACACAATTTAAAAAAAAACGAAGAAAAACCCTCCAAATTTCGTTTGGGCGTCATATTTGGGAATCTATTAGACAAGATTCAAAATGATTTGAATCTTGTCGGCTCCCTCCAAATTTAAATAATTCTCTGGCAGAATTGTAGGAAATCCCATTTACTTCATCCATTTTTAGGGAAAGTTGTGTTTGTCATTTTCTTAAACATTATTTCTCTCTCTTATCAACTCTCTCTTCCTAATTTCTCCCAATCAAACTTAAAAAAAACCTTCAACCATGTAAACCAGATTGAGCTACGGCGATGTTTGAACTGTTTTCGGCGAACACAAATCAAAGCCAATGCATGAATTATCGGGCTTTGATTGGTGCTCGCTAAACCGGTTCAAACACAAATCGAAGCCATCCATTTTTGGAGGTTTTTGAAGGGAAATTGGGAAGAGAGAGAAGAGAGAAATAGTGTTAGAGAAAATGACAAAAACTTCTATTTAAAAATGGATTAAGCAGACGGAATTTTCTAAAATCTGGTCCGGGAAGACGAGATTACTTAAACTTGGACGGGGCCTTTTGAATCTTGTCAGGACGTTTCCTTATGTGACGCCCAGACGAGATTTGAAGGGTTATTTCTGATTTTTTATAAAATTTTGGGCTGTTTTGGGTTTTTCTTTCTATAAAAGATCATTTTGGGAATTATCCTGAGTTTTTACGAGAGACCTACGTGGGAAATTTAGATCTATGCAAGTTGCTACATGTTCTCCCTTTGCCCTTTAACGATAGAAGAACCGATGTAGATGAAACCTACCAAATATACCAGGCCAAGCCAATGTGTTAGCCCAATCCATTTAAATCCAATCTTCACAAGCTCAAGTTGAAGGAAGCCCGTTAGGGTTAAATGTACTAAACTTCCTATAAATAAATGACTCCTTTTCAGAATATAATCAGGTTCCTCTTCTTACTAATATTCTCTCCATATACTACTACTATTATACACATATCAAAAAATCGATGACTGGCTTGAGCTTCGGAGGGTGGTCCATAACCCTCGGTCTCTTACCCCTTCTAACTAGTGTTCGTGTTTTGCAGATCTGGGACGAGATGGAGAAGACAAGGTGCAATTGTTTTCATCTTCACCATTTGCCTAATATTCTTATAACGGGTTTTGCCAACTGGCACGAATATTTGTGAGCAAATGGTTTTTTTGAAGGTTAATGTGTTCGCCTGAGGTTCGTTGATTCATTCTGGCATGCTCCAACTCCCTTCACTATGAAAAATCTGGTTTTGATTTTAAAACTATGCTTTTGACTATGGTTGAGCAAACTTAACCGAATGAGACATTGTTAGTGTTCGTCTATTAAGCTTTTGTTGGACAAGCAAACGATTAACGGCCACTTTACCCAGCAAAAATTCATGTTCTTGTTTGTTCGTTAAGGAATTCAACTTGTCCATGTTCGTCCCATTCATAAATTTGTAACGAACACTAACGGACACAAACAAACGTGATACTGAACACTAAAGGACACTAACATACACAAAATATAAACCACACAAACATATATTAATCTGAGAATAATAATCATTAAATCAACAAAAATCACCGAAATTCGAGAAGTACACCACATAATATCCAGAAAAGCTTAACATGCTAATCATCAACATGGTTATATCAAAATAGTAATAGTAAAAAATAAATGTGAATTGGATTTTAATAATCCCAACTTAATACAGTTGGCCAATAATAATCCCAACTGTGATTATAACTGTCATTGGTCCCAACTTTCATCCTATTTGTTTGCATTGGACCTCCGTTAAAAAAAACTTAACAGCAGTAGGTTTTTTCAAATTTCAAACCGATATTTTAGGAACTTTGATCGGAAAAATGATACGAGTCGATTGATGTAAAAGTTACGTCTAAATGGTGGTTCAAACAACTAAAGGATGCTTCAATTCCGGTGTTTAAACTTTTAATTAACAAAAATCAAGCCGTTTGAAGCATCGTTTCAAGTTAAGTTTTACATCAATCGATTCACATTCTCATTCCGATCAAAAGCCCTAAAAAATCAATTTGAAATTTGGAAAAAAACTTAACGTCGTTAAATTTTGGAAAATTGGTTTTAAATAATCCAAACTATGCCCTATTGGTAAATATCAGTCTCAACTTTACACTTGTCTGCTGATGACCATCGTTTAAGTCAATCAAAAACCCAATTTAAACTAAATAGTTAGAGCAAGTAGGGTATCGTATCACAAGGAGTATGTAGTCAATGTAGTTCGTGTACAGATTTACTATTATGAAGTAACTAGTGTTTAGTGCTGATCACACAAGCAATTGAATTGAATTTAGAGAACTAAGCAACGAACAAGTAAACGAGTTTTAAGCAATTAACAAAGCAAATCACACCCGTGAATTCAAGTAAACAATCTACAGTAATCTCATGCAACCTAACAGATAAATTATTAATGATTAACTACAGACTGATTGGAGATGATTTGTGGGTGATTTGTGGGTGATTAGAGGCTGCAAGTCGATCGAATAGCAGGGAGAGGCGTGAGTTTGCTGCTGTAGATCGAACAGCAGGGAGAGGCGTGAGAGAGTGAGGCTGAGAAATGAAACCCTAGAAATTCAATTCTCCGCTTTTTTTAGAGAAACAAAATCAGAGAAATGGAAATGGTTTATTTCCATTTCTCACCTCTTTCTTTCATAAACAAACAAGATAATTCTTTCCAATTACATTTCTCACCCCTCAATTCCCTCTACCAAACACCCCCTTAGTGTTGGTCATTTCGTAAGATTTGAATTTCACGGCTTTATGCCATATAAATATGATGTAATGTAATGAATCACTTTATTGTGATTTTAGATCAACGACATTGTTATGAAAATCATTCAACCAATTGAAACATGAACCGGTTTAGCTAGCTATTCAACTTGATAGACACAACTGCATGTTACTAATCGGTTAAAACTAGGTTAAACACGTAAACCAAATGTTATGCTTCTAGTTATGTTTCTTGAGTCTCTTTCAATATCTTTGGCTTTGGTGTTCGTATTCCAAGCAAAATCATTGTCGGATGGTCCCAATTTTACAAACTTTATTCACTTTCACCTTGCTTTGTTACTTTATTCACAAAAGAGTAATTTTATTATTTTAGATTCACATCTTTACCATGCTTTGTAAACGTGCAAGTAAAAAAATATTATTTTTTTGGAACTATTTTTAATCGTTAATGCTCACAATATGATGAATTATTCACATGTTTATGTTCTCTATCTTCTACCTCATAAACATAATATGACTATATAAAAAATTGTGATTAAAGCTAAAAGCCTAAAATGCATTAATTGTTAATTTGTGTTAAATAGATTTATAGATTTTATGTTTTAGAGTTAGTAAATAATTAGTTATGTGGACGAATGGTTTTGGGTCAAGCATGTTTGATAAGTTACAACAATTTGTGCCTAGCCTGATTGTTAAAACATTAGTCGGAAATGATCTTTCAAAGATTACAGATGGTATTATTTCAAATTGTTGTTTGACTGGAAATGGTGGTAGCGGTTTTAGTCGACTAAAGATGTGTTGTCAAAGATGATGGTGATAATAGGCAACGATGGTCAAGTGAGATTTATCTAATAATTCTTATAACTTTTTTTATTTATTTTTCTCCTTTTTCCTTTTCCACGTGTTCACGTGGAAATATAAACGTTATATATGGATATTTATAAAAAAAAAGTTTAACAAAAGGAAGATAATGTGCTTTATTTGATATATTAGTGCATATGTCAGCCTGTCCGACCTATACATCACGTTTTTTGACGCAATACGATCCGTTTAGCCCTATACGCATCGTATAGCCCCGCCTCCCGACAAACACTTACGCTCATAAGCTGAAATTTTAAGATTATGATCATACGTCTCGTATAGTCTATACTAGTATGTGGTGTCAAAATAAAATGGTCATATTTAATACACTAACCTTCATTGTTGCTACAAGAATATGTGCTTTTACATATTCAACCATACACCATACATGCATCGTAACTACATCATACATCTTACACCATATATGCATCATAAACTACGTCATAATGTTGCCTTTCAATTTACTTTACAAGAAAAAAAAATCCAATAGGCAGTCATATATTTTATAGACAATCAAAAGATGCTCGATGCTTTTAATTAAAAATATTATTTAAACTATACTAGTATGCCATCATTTTCTTAAATTTATTATTTAAAATTTTATTATAGTTTCATGTGTATTTTGTTACACAAAAATGTTTTTCGTAGAGGCCGGCATGTTTGGGGGAGCTTTTTTTTTTTTGCTTCTTGTTTTTTGGAGTGGCAAAGTGTTCAAAATGGCCCTCCAAAAGCATCTAAAAGCTTTAATTTGGTGCTTTTAGTTGCTTTTGGAGGGGCATTTTGTACATTTTGCCCCTCCAAAAAGCAAAAAGCAAAAAAAATAAGCTCTCCCAAACACCCACTTAGTAAGCTAAAGCATGTGTTGTTTTTGTATACTTGTACTATAAGGCCATGCGTAGTGGAGAGGCTACAATTGGGGGCGAATTGTGACACGTGGCGCCCAGTCAGTAAAGAGTGAGAATTTGTTTTTGGGGTGTAATGGTGTAGGGCTACAAGTTGGGCCCACAGTATCTTTTTTATTATTTTCTTTATATAATTAAACTAATTAAATAAAAACCATTTTATTTAAATAATTAAATAAAAATGCATTAAAATTAAAAAAAAATACAAAAAAATACATCACTAAAAATATAAAAAAACATATAGCTCGGTTGGCGTTCATGTTTAGGTTCGGGGTCGGGAAATTGAAACTGATAGCTCGGTTGGTTTAGGTTCATCGGTTTCCATTGTAAGTTCACTTTCGTTGGTTTTGCGAACCATGGTGTTTACCGAAAGGAGGAAATGGGTGGTTCGGTTGGTTCGGGTTGTTTCTAGGATTCATTTTGCATATATACATATATATACACACAACATATATATATATATATATATCACACACAACATATATACATATACATATACACACACACAACATATATACATATACATATACATATATATACAATAGTAATATAATAATAATATATAATATAATAATAATATACTTCATCTTCTCCAGGCGATAAAAGAACTCCGCCCCCGCCCCAAATCGCCCAAAAATCGCCGGGGGGGGGGGGGGGTGTTCTAGCCCCTTCGCGCCCCAAAATCGCCTGAACTGGCGCCCAGTACACACAGCCTAACTATGTATAGCTATTTACATGTCGTGTAATTATTTATATACATTGATATACACATGCGTCATGCGTAATTATTAACAGTTGCATAAGTATTGATATAGGCCTATTGTATATTTATATACATTGACGTTGTGTAACTATTTATACATGTTAGGGAAGTATTTATTTACGTTGAGTAACTTTGTTCGAAATTAATCTTAAAATTTGGGCATGTCTTGAACCCTTTCTCCATATGTGATCTGACTATATCAGCTACGTAAATTACGTAATTAAAAAACAAACTGTTATTAAATAATAAGAATTGGAGTTTTCATGTTACATTATATGGAATTAAAGAAAAGCCCTTAAAATTTTTGATTCATCAAGTACAAATAGAACAATATTCAACTAAACAATGCAACCATTTGCTTACATTATTTTCATATGGTAATCAAGCAATATAATATATATAGTTTTACACGTAGAAATCCTAATAATTTATATTTCCTTTGCGATATCCGCTATGGATGTGTTCGTACCCACCACTGCAATCGCGACCACAACAATCACCACAAATCTTCCCAACTAAATACGCACAAATTACCTTAAATCTTCCCACCAACAAAGTTAGCTCAAAAGTGGCTATTATCACAATCCTTGTGAACTCTGTGGTTATATACACATTACTGGTGACCCCTATTGTGGACCTTTTAATCAGAACCACGTTGGTAGTGGCCCTAGCATTTCCCTTCTTTGGCTTATTAATGTCACTTATGGGGGCTATTCTAAATGTGACAACATCCTTTATGTTTCCATCCTTGTGCTATATGAGGATCTTAGGAATTTACAAGGCATTAGGTGTAATACCTTGTAAATTCATGAGATCTTCAGATAGCACAAGGATGAAAACATAAATCATGCTGCGACATTTAGAAGAGCTACCACAATTGACATTAATAACCCAAACAAAGGAAATCTTAGGGCTACTACCAATGTTCATATCACCAAAGTTGTTATGATTAAAAGGTTGAAGCTTCTTCTTCTCAGTATCTGAAATCGTTCTTCAAGGGTTTCCACAATTGGTGTCACCACCGGTGCGTATTTAGTTATGGGGTTCACAAGGATCTTGAAAATAGTCACTTTTGAGCTAATTTTGCTGGTGGGTAGATTCAAGGTAATCTGTGCGCATTATAGTTGATTAAAGTTTAAACCATTATTTCTCAACATAATATGTTTAAGTAATTCAAATTACATATTAGCTATCACATTTATACTCAAATGTGATCATTATGTATTTTGTTGAATCCTTATTTTATAAAACTAATCTCTTACAGCAGCCTTACGTGATCAACATTTAAATAGTCGCTTGGCGTAAATACATCATTGTTTTTATGGAATCATACAACCACCTTGTGTGTAACATCCTAAAATTTTAATGTTGAATAAAGAAAGTTACGTTTAGTGATTTCGCGTTATTAATTATTTAATATCGAGTAAGGAGCGGATCATGGACTTGGATTAATTGAGATGGGTTAAATGAGAATGGGCCTTAGGTCCATGGGATTTAAGGGATATAAATATCCCCTAAACCCCAAACTATCATTCATTTCACCTTATTTTCTAACACTCCAAAACACACACACCACACACCAAACCCCGCCGGCTGGCCGAGGAGAGGGGCGACCAGATCCGAGAGAGAGAGAGAGAGAGAGAGAGCGTTGGTTGTGATTAAACAAGTAAACGAGATCCAAACAAGCTCAAAAAGGTATGATTCTTGATCTTTGAAGTTTAAAGATCCAAGTTTTATAGTGTAGATACGACCGAAAATGGTTGGGAAACGTAGTGGGTGATGTCGAACCATAACAAGGGTGTTAAAATCGCCAAAATGCTTGATAGAAACCAAAACAGCGGCTGATCTGGGCAACTTCGCCGCGAACTGGGCAACTTCGCCTTCAAAGCGATAACTTCGCCTTCAAAGCGATAACTTCGCCTGAGGCCAAGTTCGCCTAATTGATAACTTCGCTTACGGCCAAGTTCGCCTAACTGGTAACTTCGCCTAAAGCCAAGTTCGCCTGATGACAACTTCGCCTAGAGCTAAGTTCGCCTGAGGTTTAACTTCGCCTAAAGCCAAGTTCGCCTAATAACTTCGCCTAGAGCTAAGTTCGCCTGAAGTTTAACTTCGCCTAAAGCCAAGTTCGCCTGATAACTTCGCCTAAAGCTAAGTTCGCCTAAGGTTTAACTTCGCTTAAAGTCAAGTTCGATTAGAAAATAAATTAAAAATCTAATGAAAAATGTGTTAAGACAGTTAATGGAAATAAAATTTTTCCAAGCTGACCTGGCAGCTCGACCCCAGCCAGGAGCTCTGCCCCTTGGACCCTGCTAGGGGATTCCGCCCCTAGACCCCGCTGCCAGGGGCGCTGCCCCCGGACCCCCGTTCGTTGTGGGTCATATAAAGATAGAAATACATTATAAGAAGTGATAGTTAATTGATACGTATACTTGTTATACAGTCAGCCGTGCACAACTGAAGAAAGGGATTACGATTAACGGTGAACGTAACCGTGTTCAGGTGAGTTCTAGCCCCATTCCTTGTTATGTTTTCGGGGCTGTGTGCATACTTGATGTGTTGTTAATACATTTATCCTAAGTGATAAGTGTATGCCATATGTGATATATGTGATATGTATGAATGATTGCTTGATGGTACGTGAACGATCTTCGGATATTGCACGTACTGTCAGGTTGTAACGTTATAAATAAGGTAAGTATGATATGTATGTTTATGTGTATGAACGTAATAAAGTTAATAAAAGAAGGAAATGACGGTTGTATGGTTGTATGGTTACGAAAAGGGTACCGAGCCCTAATAATACTCGAGGTATGATGTATGGTTGTATGGTAACGAAGAGGGAATCGAACCCTTCTAATATTCGAGAACTAGGGACCAGACCCTTATAATATCTGTGATGTTAGGGACCAGACCCTTATAATATCTGTGATGTTAGGGAATCGAACCCTTCTAATATTCGAGAACTAGGGACCAGACCCTTATAATATCTGTGATGTTAGGGACCAGACCCTTATAATTTCTGTGATGTTAGGGAATCGAACCCTTCTAATATTCGAGAACTAGGGACCAGACCCTTATAATATCTGTGATGTTAGGGACCAGACCCTTATAATATCTGTGATGTTAGGGAATCGAACCCTTCTAATATTCGAGAACTAGGGACCAGACCCTTATAATATCTGTGATGTTAGGGACCAGACCCTTATAATATCTGTGATGTTAGGGAATCGAACCCTTCTAATATTCGAGAACTAGGGACCAGACCCTTATAATATCTGTGAGGTTATAGGGCGAAAGGCTCTTTAAAACGTATGATTATGTATGTAAAGAAAGTATGAAGGTAAAAATGAAAGTATAAGCACTTAGGTGTGTATGAAGGAAAGTTAAGAGGTTAAGTATGAAATGTAAGAGTGTATTGTATGATTATATGATTAACTAGAACTCACTCAGCGTAGCTGACTTTTAGTATGCACGCAGGTGAGTAGGATGAGCAGCTCGCTTGAGGAGACACGTGGCACTGAACAAGAGTCTGGCATCTGAAGACTTATGATGTTTTAATTTTAATTTTAATGTTGAAAGACAAAGGATGTTTTGAGACAAGTTATGAATTATGTAATGTTTTATGAAAGTTTTATATTCCGCGTAAATGTTTTAATTAACTCTGATATTTAGAACTACGTTTATGAGTAAATCCAACACGAAAGTAGGGTTACCGGTGACGAGGCCTTACATTGTGTGATCGGTGCCATGGCGTCGTCGATCAATTGCATATGTGTAACAACTCAGATTTTTCGTTTAAGCTATTAATCCAATACCCGACTCGCTATCGTTTTTTTTTTTTTGATAAATTAATCAATAAAATATAATGTTAATTATATATATATATTATTAATTGATAAATTAACCAAGTTAGTGGTCTTGTGGCAAAGGGGGGTTACTCTCAACCAAAGGTTATGGGTTCAAGTCTCATTTGACACATGTTTAATCCTATTTTCCTAAATAACGAAGTCGGTTAAGTCGATTTTTGGTTAGTAATGATTTACCAAATCAATTGTGATTAATATCCGTAAATTTTGGTGCAAGAAAGATAAACGGGTTAGGGTTTATGTCAAAAACGGGTATGGTTCAAGGTAAACGGGTAATGCATTATATTTTTGGAAGATTTGCATGTTAGTCCCCTAAGTTCAAATAAGGATACAATAGGAGATTAAAGTATAGTTTAGGGTGAAAAAAGAATATAACTCAAAGTTTTGTTTGTAACACCCTTGGCAAACACAACATCGTCCCACTCTTAGGCCATCCTACATCGGTCGTTGATGTACATATAAATATACATCTTTTTGGCATCAAATAATCTCTAGAAACTGCAATTTCTATCTTATAACATAGCATAAAAGAGTACTTATCATAATAAAACATAATTTCAGGTGAAACCAAACCCCAAACAAAGAAACAAGCAAAAAGACGAAGAAAAACAGAAGAAAACACAAGAAAACAAAGAAACACGCCCACATGTCTAAAGAAACACGCCCCCAATGCTTCTGAAACAAGAAAAGACAAAATCTGAGGTCAAAAGCACGGGGCCGTGCCCAGCATGCACGGGGCCGTGGACGGGAATGAAGAAAAGACAAAGAAGAACTGAGCACATGTCACTAAAAAGCACGGGGCCGTGTCTACCAACCACAGGGCCGTTGCCACGTCACACAAAAGACAAAGCAAATCTGGCACATGTCATAAAAAATACACGGGGTCGTGCTCATATTGCACGGGGCCGTGCCTCACCATCCAGATTGCCTATAAATAGTGGCTCATGTTGCATTCATCAAGTGTGCCTTGAAAAGATTTCTATCCGATTCTCTCTAATAAAAACACACACTAACACTCACTTTGAAGATCTAGTGAAGAGTTTGAAGATTTGGAGGTCATCACCACTAAGCATCATCATCAACCATCATCAACTATCATTAAGAAGAAGGATTTATATACATTTGGTTAGATTGTTCCAAGGTTAATCATGTATTTGTTATTATCAATCATCTTAATGTTCATCATAATGCTCATTATGAGCTAAACTCCTTTAGCTAAACAAAATAGAACTAAACTTACGACTAATTACACATGCAATATGCAAGCTAAACAAAATAGACATGAGCTTACCTATAAAAGGAACGTTCTAACGAGCTCACGATGATTTATTTGTGACGCTTAGAACTAGTTGGACGATCAGGACAAGTGCTCCGATGAATGTTCTGATTGGGATGATCAAGAGGACTATGGGAAACAATAATATAGTGAAAGAGTTAATTAAAGTAATTATTACTAGTAAAAAAGACGAAGAAAGCTGGTTGGAAGTTTCCATTATTTGCATGGTATTGTTCAGTTTTTGGGGGTGCGTGTTAATTTAAAAAGTAACATGTAAATAAATTTTGCATTCAATTCTTTCTCTGTAATGTACTTAAAAATAACTTGTTTTCATATAATAATTAGTAAAAATAGTGTTTTAAATAATCTTCGTATTACTCTTTCATAAGTGTGTGGTGTCACATTAATTACAATGATTATGCATTCTCTGTTCGGGATTTACCCACTCTGCATCTCTTGATACCACGTACTTGATAACAAAAAGAGAAATGTCTTGCTTGGATATAGAGGTTGGTAGTAAAAAAAGTCCTATAAAATCTATAAAAAAGCATTCGTGGGTCATTCAGAACTTCCTCAAATTTCACCCGCATAACATTTTTATCACAAACATAACTCAAGTAAGAGGAAGAAAGATGAAAAGCTTCAAAGACTATCAATGGGTTACTTAAGACTTCCTCAGAAGTCATCCGCAAGGTATTCCCATCACCCGCGAGATGACAAAAGGGTGATGTTAGCAAATCAGTTGTAAATAACTTTCTTCTAGAAGATTTACATGAATATTCTTTCTTGAAGGACACGTGACATAACAGCCAATTAAAGGAGAACACCTGGAAAGGTTGTTATAACCGTGCACATGGCCTTTTATCCCACCTTATCAAGAGCGGACACATGTACAGTTTATTACAAAGAGCATCTTATTGAAAAGGACAGATGTTCCAATAACATTCCCCTACCATTCGGCTATAAATACTCACTTTATCATCATGAGGTATTCATTCACACTTCACATATTACATCAATCACTTAAGTACTTTTTCTCTCTAAATGATGTTACTTATTCTCACGCCGGATGGTGGTTACGGAAAGACCCCCACTTTTGTCCTTCCCATAACGAGCTCACGGTGTTCTGTTTCGGAGGTTTCCATCACCGGAATTGTTGAATTCACTCATATTGTCAAATCAGTTGTTAGTATACCCGTATCCTGTGGAATCATCGGTCTAACATATTCGGGTTTAGATCTGTGCTTCTTCATTGGAACTATATTAATCACTTGTTGATGCATCTGGAAAACGATGAACGAAGCTATATTCAACTGAAAGTTCTACAAGCTCCCCGAGGTGGTTGAGAGGATCAAGACTTTGGCTTTTCTATGGATTAAAAATATGTCCTCTTTCAACTTTTTGTCTTGGAAAAAGTTGTGTAACTTTTTGTTTAAGTCTTATTGTGTTGTTTTAGCCTTTAGTGTCTTGTTATTTTTGCCTTTTTAATGAAACTTGTTCATATTAAAATATTTCAAACATTAATGTATTAGTAAAAAGAGTGTTTAAAATATCTTCCTAGCTATGAAATAATTTCAAAAAACTAGACAAATTATAATGGATATGGAATATTGTTAATTTCTTTTTCCTTTGTATATTTACGGTAAAAAAAAAGGAAACAAGGAATCCTAGGAATTTTTTTGTCGCGTATTTGTACTGAATTTGGGATTATTGTTGGTTTTCAGCTAAATTTACAACTTTTTTCTAGTATTATCACTAGGCAACCTGGAACCAAAACTAAAGTATGTTATTATAGTTTAGCTGGTTTTTAATGTTGTACAAAGACTCGGTAAATTTATTTACTATTATTTATATTAAAAATTTTTGTTGCTTTAGAATTAAAACTTTTATTATTTAACACTAATTATACTGTATGAGATGAAATTTAGGAATTCATTTAAAATTAATGAAATCTCCTACTTTATTACACATACCGATTTGTATTTATACTCTCTAATAATACCTACATTATTTTGTTACTTGTCACCCTTATTTTAATCCTTATTATTTAAAACCTATAAAGAAGCTAATCCTCCCATTCTGCACTCAGATCCAATCCTCCCACTCTAATAATGCAGTCTGCAAAGTGGGAGGAATAAATCCGGGTAATCCTCCCACTCTGCTACCGCATCAGAGTGGAAGGATTAAATCTGGGGAGGATGAGCATCGTTAGTGTACGTCTTCATCGACGATCATACAATAAGATGTCGTAGCATATTTCGAAAAGGTAATTAATTTTGGTATGGTGGTAACTAATTTCCGGTAGCTTGTTAGTGATCTTATGAGAAAATTGATATAGGGTTCGTTACTTTTTCTTAAATTTATTCACAAAAAAATAAAACTAAAAACGGACATGGGCTTACCTTAAAAACAAACGTTCTAACGAGCTCATGATGATTTATTTATGACGCTCAGAACTAGTTGGACGATTAGGACAAGTGCTCCGATGAATGTTCTAATTGGGATGATCAAGAAGACTATGGGAAACAATAATGTACTGAGTGAATTAATTAAAGTAATTATTACTACTAAAAATATGAAGAAAGCTCGTTGAAAGTTTCCATTACTTGCATGGTATTGTTCAGTTTTTGAGGCTGCGTGTTAATTTAAAATAGTAACATGTAAATAAAATTTTGCATTCAATTCTTTCACAGTAATGTACTTAAAAATAACTTGTTTTTGTATAATAATTAGTAAAAATAGTGTTTTGTATACTCTTCATATTACTCTTTCATAAGTGTGGTGTCGCATTAATTCCCATGATTATGCATTCTCTGTTCGGGATTTACTCACTCTGCATCTCTTGATACCACATACTTGATAATAAAAAGAGAAATGTCTTGCTTGGATATAGAGGTAGGGTAGTAAAAAAAAACTCCTAAAAAACCTATAAAAAAGCATCCGCGGGTCATTCAGGACTTCCTCAAAACTCACCCGCAGAACATTTTTATCACCAATATAACTCAAGTAAGAGGAAGAAAGATGAAAAGATTCAAAGACTATCAATGGGTTACTTAAGACTTCCTCAGAAGTCATCCGCAGGGTATCACCCGCGAGATGACAAAAGGGTGATGTTAGCAAATCAGTTGTAAATAACTTTCTTCTAGAAGATTTACGTGAAGATTCTTTCTTGAAGGACACGTGACATAACAGCCAATTAAAGGAGAACACCTGGCAAGGTTGTTATAACCGTGCACATGGCCTTTTATCCCACCTTATCAAGAGCGGACACATGTACAGTTTATTACAAAGAGCATCTTCTTGAAAAGGACAGATGTTCCAATAACATTCCCCTACCATCCGGCTATAAATACTCACTTTATCATCATGAGGTATTCATTCACAATTCACATATTACATCAATCACTTAAGTACTTTCTCTCTCTAAAGGATGTTACTTATTCTCACCCCGGAGGGTGGTTACGGAAAGACCCCCACTTTTGTCCTTCCCGTAACGAGCTATCGGTGTTCTGTTCGGAGGTTTCCATCACTGGAATTGTTGAATTTACACTCATATTGTCATATCAGTTGTTAGTAGACCCGTATCCTGTGGAATCATCGGTCTAACATATTCGGGTTTAGATCCGTGCTTCTTCATTGGAACTATATTAATCACTTGTTGATGCATCAGGAAAACGATGAACAAAGCTATATTCAACTGAAAGTTTTACAAGCTCCCCGAGGTGGTTGAGAGGATCAAGACTTTGGCTTTTCTATGGATTAAAAATATGTCCTCTTTTAAAAATACTTCCTAAATTTTATAATATTAAATAAAGAAAGATTTCGTTGAATGGTCCGGCATTTAATAATATTAGCTAATATTAAACAAGAACGGATCATGGACTTAGATTAATTAAGATAGATTAAGGGTAATGGGCCTTAGGTCCATGGGCTTTAAGGGATATAAATATCCCCTTAAACCATCCTAAAACCCTAACTATCATTTCCATCTTTCATAAATCTCTACACACTCAAAAACACACACTTACACTACACCTCTTACGGCCGAGAGAGAGGGAGCGGATTCGAGTCCAAAAATCAAGCCGACCACTATTAGATCTTCAATATACGAGATGACTAAGCAAACCGCCACCACACGAACGTATAAAAGGTATGTTTTGATCCTAAAGATTTCGTTTTTACAAAAGTTTAGTCTTGAAACTTAGAACGAGAGTAGATCGGGTATAAACGAAACATAAAGTTGTAAACTTGATGATAAATACGAGTGTAATGAACCCGAAAATGGAAACGGCTCGGTTAATGAACCCTTAACATTAGTATTGAACGTTTTTACCATAAAGGTCCAAACTTTGCGTCATTCCGGGCTAAGTTTTATCCAAAAACAACCATAGGAATGATCGCGGGTTAGTCAAATACCATACCCATGGATTTCTCGGTAAAACGATGATGATTTTGGGGATTTAGGATGAACAGTGGCGGCTACTGCACAACTTCGCCTGCAGGCGAACTTCGCCTGCAAGCAAGTTCGCTTGCAAGCAAGTTCACCTAATTGATAACTTCGCCTAAGGCTAAGTTCGCCTAATTGACAACTTCGCCTAAGGCTAAGTTCGCCTAAGTGATAACTTCGCCTAAGGCTAAGTTCGCCTAACTGATAACTTCGCCTAAGGCTAAGTTCGCCTAATTGATAACTTCGCCTGGCATAAGTTCTCCCTTGACAACTTCGCCTGGCATAAGTTCGCTTAAGGTGTAACTTCGCCAAGTTAACTTCGCCTGATGATAAGTTCGCTTAACACTAAGTTCACTTACAGTAAGTTCGCTTATTGTTAAGTTCGCTTAATGATAAGTTCGCTAGAATTAGCAAATTAGAAAATAAATGAAAAACCTAATGAAAAATGTGTTAAGACAGTTAATGGAAATAAAATTTTTCCAAGCTGACCTGGCAGCTCGACTCCAGCCAGGGGCTCTACCCCTTGGACCCTGCTAGGGGCTGCCGCCCCTAGACCCCGCTGCCAGGGGCGCTGCCACCGGACCCCCATTCGTTGTGGGTTATATAAAGATAGAAATACAACATGAGTAGTAGTAGTTAATTGATCCATGTAAATATTATACAGTTAGCCGTGCACAGCTCAAGAAGGGAATAACGATTAACGGAGAGCGTAACAGGATTCAGGTGAGTTTCTAGCCCTATTTATGTGTTCTGTTTTCAGGGCTGTGTGCATACCCAATATGTTTGTTAATACGCTTATCCTAAGAGATAAGTGTATGCCTTATGTGAATAATGTGAAATGTATGAATAATTGCCTGAGGGTACGTGAACGATCTTCAGATATTGCACGTACTGTCAGGTTGTAACGCTATGTACAAGGTAAGTATGATATGTATGCTTATGTGTATGAATGTGATAAAGTTAATAAAAGAAGGAAAGGATGGTTGTATGGTTGTATGGTTACGAAGAGGGTACCGGGCCCTAATAATACTCGAGGTATGATGTATGGTTGTATGGTAACGAAGAGGGAATCGAACCCTACTAATATTCGAGAACTAGCGAACCGAACCCTACTAATATTTGAGGAAAGAGGGTACCGAGCCCTAATAATACTCGAGGAAAGAGGGTACCGAGCCCTAATAATACTCGAGTAAGGAGGGTACCGAGCCCTAATAATACTCGAGGAAGGAGGGTATCGAGCCCTAATAATACTCGAGGAATGTAGGGCGTAATGCTCTTTATAACGTAAGATATGAAAGCAAGTTAATACAAAAGAAAGTATGAAAGTATGAATGAAAGAATATAAGTTTATGTGTATTGTATAATGTATGATTAACTAGAACTCACTCAGCGTAGCTGACTTTTAGTATGCACGCAGGCGAGTATGATGAGACAGCTCGCTTGAGGAGACACGTGGCACTGAATAAGATGCTGGCATCGGAAGACTCAAGACGTTTAGGTCTAACGTTTGTTTATTTTGAAAGACAAAATGATGTTTTAAGACAAGATGTGTTTTGTTATGAAATGTTTTATGAAAGCTTTTATATTCCGCGAATGTTTTAATTAACTCTGATATTTAGAACTGCGTTTATGAGTAAATCCAACACGAAAGTAGGGCTACCGGTAACGGGGCCTTACAGCATGGTATTCCCATCACCCGCGAGATGACAGAAGGGTGAAGTTAGCAAATCAGTTGTAACTAACTTTCATCTAGAAGATTTACATGAAGATTCTTTTTTGAAGGACACGTGACATAACAGCCAATTAAAGGAGAACACCTGGAAAGGTTGTTATAACCGTGCACATGGCCTTTTATCCCACCTTATCAAGAGCGGACACATGTACAGTTTATTACAAAGAGCATCTTATTGAAAAGGACAGATGTTTCAATAACATTCCCCTACCATTCGGCTATAAATACTCACTTTATCATCATGAGGTATTCATTCACACTTCACATATTACATCAATCACTTAAGTACTTTTTCTCTCTAAATGATGTTACTTATTCTCACGCCGGAGGGTGGTTACGGAAAGACCCCCACTTTTGTCCTTCCCATAACGAGCTCACGGTGTTCTGTTTCGGAGGTTTCCATCACCGGAATTGTTGAATTTACACTCATATTGTCAAATCAGTTGTTAGTATACCCGTGTCCTGTGCTTCTTCATTGGAATTATTTTAACCACTTGTTGATGCATCTGGAAAACGATTAATGAAGCTATATTCAACTGAAAGTCTGCAAGCTCCCCAAGGTGGTTGAGAGGATCAAGACTTTGGCTTTTCTATGGATTAAAAATATGTCCTCTTTCCAATTTTTGTCTTGGAAAAACATGTGTAACTTTTCGTTTTAGTCTTATTATGTTGTTTTGGCCTCTAGTGTCTTATTAGCTATGCCATTTTAATGAAAGTTGTTCATATTAAAATATTTCAAACATTAATGTAGTAAAAAGAGTGTTTTAAATACCTTCCTAACTATGAGATAATTTCAAAAAACTAGACAAATTATAATGGATATGGAGTATTGTTAATTTCTTTTTCCTTTGAATTTTTACGGCAAAAAAAAGGAAACAAGTCTAGAATTCATAGGAATTTTTTTGTCGCATATTTGTACTAATTTTGGGATTATTGTTGGTTTTCAGCTAAATTAGCAACTTTTTTCGAGTATTATCACTAGGCAACCTGGAATAAAAACTAAAGTATGTTATTATAGTTTAGTTGGTTTTTTATGTTGTACTAAGACTCGGTAAATTTATTTACTATTATTTATATTAAAAAAATTTGTTGCTTTAGAATTAAAACTTTTATTATTTAACACCAATTATATTGTATGAGATGAAAGTGAGGAATTCGTTTAAAATTACTGAAATCTCCTACTTTCTTACACATACCGATTTGTATTTATACTCTTTAATAATACGTACACTATTTTGCTAATTTTCACTCCAATATTAATCTTTATTATTTAAAACCTATAAAGGAGCTAATCATCCCACTCTGCACTTAGATTTAATCCTCTCACTATGATACTGCAGTCTGCAAAGTGGGAAGATTAGATATGGGTAATCCTCTCAATCTGATACCGCAGCAGAGTGGGAGGATTAGATCTAGGGTGGATGAGCATCGTTTGTGTACGTCTTCATCGACGATCATACAATAAGATGTCGTAGCATATTTCTAAAAGGTAATTAATCTTTGTATGGTGGTAACTAATTTCCGGTAGCTTGTTAGTGATCTGATGAGAAATTAGATATAGGGTTCATTACTTTTTCATAAATTTAAGGACAAAAAAATAATACTAACTTACAACAAATTACACATGAAATATGCAAGCTAAACAAAACGGACATGGGATTACCTTAAAACCGAACGTTCTACGAGCTCACGATGATTTATTTGTGACGCTCAGAACTAGTTGGACGATGAGGACAAGTGCTCCGATGAATGTTCTGATATGGAATACTGTTAACTTCTTGTTCCTTAGTACTTTTACGGTGAAAAAAAAAGGAAACAAGTCTAGGAATCCTATGATTTTTTTATCGCATATTTGTACTGATTTTGGGATTAGATCCGTGCTTCTTCATTGGAATTATTTTAACCACTTGTTAATGCATATGGAAAACGATGAAAGAAGCTATATTCAACTGAAAGTTCTGCAAGCTCCCCAAAGCGTTGGAGAGGATCAAGACTTTGGCATTTCTATGGATTAAAAATATGTCCTCTTTCAAATTTTTGTCTTGGAAAAACTTGTGTAAATTTTCGTTTTAGTTTTATTGTGTTGTTTTGGTCTCTAGTGTCTTGTTAGTTGTGCCTTTCTAAAGAAAGTCGTTCATATTAAAATATTTCAGACATTAATGTATTAGTAAAATGAGTGTTTTAAATACCTTCCTAGTTATGAAATAATTTCAAAAATCTAGACAAATTATAATGGTTATGGAATATTTTTAACTTCTTTTTCCTTTGTATTTTTACGGCGAAAAAAAAGGAAACAAGTCTAGGAGTCGTAGGAATTTTTTTGTCGCGTATTTGTACTGATTTTGGGATTATTGTTGGTTCTCAGCTAAATTTGCAACTTTTTTCGATTATTATCACTAGGCAACCTGTAACCAAAATAAAGTATGTTATTATAGTTTAGCTGGTTTTTTATGTTGTACAAATTAGACTCGGTAAATTTATTTACTATTATTTATATTAAAAAAATTTGTTGCTTTAGAATTTAAACTTTTATTATTTAACACCAATTATACTGTATGAGATGAAATTGAGGAATTCAATTAAAATTACTGAAATCTCCTACTTTCTTACACATACCGATTTGTATGTATACTCGCTAATAATACGTACAATATTTTGCTACTTGTCACTCCTATATTAATCCTTATTATTTAAAACCTATAAAGGAGTTAATCCTCCCACTTTGCACACAGATCTAATCCTCCCATTCAGATACTGCGGTGTGCAAAGTGGGAGGATTAGATCTGGGTAATCCTCCCACTCTACTACCGCATCAGGGTGGGACTATTAGATCTGGGGAGGATGAGCATCGTTAGTGTACGTCATCATCGATGATCATACAGTAAGATTTCGTAGCATATTTCGAAAAGGTAATTAACCTTGGTATGGTGGTAACTAATTTCCGGTAGCTTGTTAGTGATCTTATGAGAAAATAGATTTAGGGTTCATTACTTTTTCTTAAATTTATGCATAAAAAAATAAAACCAAACTTATGACTGATTACACATGAAATATGCAAGCTAAACAAAACGGATATGAGCTTACCTTAAAAAACGAATGTTCTAACGAGCTCACGATGATTTATTTGTGGCGCACAGAACTAGTTGGACAATCAGGACAAGTGCTGCGATGAATGTTCTGATTGGGATGATCAAGAGGACTATGGGAAACAATAATGTAATGAGAGAATTAATTAAAGTAATTATTACTACTGAAAAAGTTGAAGAAAGCTGGTTGGAAGTTTCCATTATTTGCATGGTATTGTTCAGTTTTTCGGGGTGCGTTTTAATCTAAAATAGTAACATGTAAATAAATTTTGCATTCAATTCTTTCACTATAATGTACTAAAAAATAACGCGTTTTCGTATAATAATTAGTAAAAATAGTGTTTTAAATACTCTTAATATTTCTCTTTCATAAGTGTGTGGTGTCGCATTAATTCCCATGATTATGCATTCTCTGTTCGGGATTTACTCACTCTGTATCTCTTGATACCACGTACTTGATAATAAAAAGAAAAATGTCTTGCTTGAATATATAGGTAGGGTAGTAAAAAAGTCCTAAAAAACTATAACGGAGCATCCGCGGGTCATTCAGGACTTCCTCAAAACTCTCCCCTGGAACATTCTTATCACCCGCATAACTCAAGTCAAAGGTGAAGTACACGTGACATAAAAGCCAATTAAAGGAGAGAAGAGCTGGCAAGGTTGTTATAACCGTGCACATGGCCAGTTATCCCACCTTATCAGTAGCGGACACGTGTACAGTTTGTTACAAAGAACATCTTTTAGAAAAGGAAAGATGTACCAATAACATTCCCCTACCATACGGCTATAAATACTCAGTTTATCATCATGAAGTATTCATTCACGTTTCATATATTACATCAATCACTTAATTACTTTTTTCTCTCTAAAGGATGTTACTTATTCTCACGCCGGATGGTGGTTACGGGAAGACCCCCACTTTTGTCATTCCCGTAACGAGCTCACGGTGTTCTGTTTCGTAGGTTTCCATCACCAGAATTGTTGAGTTTTCACTCATATTGTCATATCACTTGTTAGTTGACCCGTATCCTGTGGAATCATCGGTCTAACATATTCGGGTTAGATCCGTGCTTCTTCATTTGAATTATTTTAACCACTTGTTGATGCTTCTGGAAAACGATGAACGAAGCTATATTCAACTGAAAGTTCTACAAGCTCCCCGTAGTGTTGGAGAGGATCAAGACTTTGGCTTTTTATGATTAAAAATATGTCATCTTTCAAATTTTTATCTTGAAAAAACTTGTGTAACTTTTCGTTTTAGTCTTATTGTGTTGTTTTGGCCTCTAGTGTTTTGTTAGTTGTGGCTTTTTAATGAAAGTTGTTAATATTAAAATATTTCAAACATTAATGTATTAGTAAAAAAGTGTGTTTTAAATACCTTCCTAGCTATGAAATAATTTCAAAAATCTAGACAAATTATAATGGATATGGAATATTGTTAACTTCTTTTTCCTTTCTATTTTTACGGGGAAAAAAGGAAACAAGTCTAGGAATCCTAGGATTTTTTTGTTGCGTATTTGTACTGATTTATGGATTATTGTTGGTTCTCAGCTAAATTTGCAACTTCTTTCGAGTATTATCACTAGGCAACCTGAAACAAAACTAAAGTATGTTGTTATAGTTTAGCTGGTTTTTTATGTTGTATAAAGGCTCGGTAAATTTATTTACTATTATTTATATTAAAAAAATATGTTGCTTTAGAATTAAAACTTTTATTATTTAACACTAATTATACTGTATGAGATGAAATTGAGGAATTCATTTATAATTACTGAAATCTCCTACTTTCTTACACATACCGATTTGTATTTATACTCTCTAATAATACCTACAATATTTTGGTATTTGTCGCTCCTATATTAATCCTTATTATTTAAAACCAATTACTAAATCCCTAAAATAATTCATTATCATTTGTTTGTTAATTAAGAACTATTAAACACTAGTTTCGATAACAAAAATAACTAATTATGATGTAGGTCCCTTGGAACCGGATCTATACAAGGGTTTTCGGATCGGATCTGGATGAGTCGGGCGAGCAGAAATCGACTTGAATCACCAATGTGGAAAACCAAGACTAGAAACATAACTAGAAAGATAGAAAATAAGAACATAAGCTGTCAACCAAAGTTTACTTGGATTTCTTTAGATAAATGGAATACAAAAAGGGTTCTAGAGAAACTTAAAGAGAGAACCCTTACATAATGAAACCAGTTTATAAGTTGGTGCTTCATGGGGTTCTAGTGGGCCTACGGGCTAAATCACTAGAAACCCTGGCCCATGTACAAAACCGAGCGGCCTACCAACTAAACTAGTGAACTATAAACCAAAACATTGATATTTACAGTGATCACAATTATGATAAAGACATAAAACAATATCAAGACTGAAAGTTAAAAACGACATTAACAAACTCTTGTTGACGTCAGCCATGCTCTAACTTATCTCCCAAGAAAGCTTCTTTTAGCCGCCAGCCCAAATCACGTTTTCCACACAAGCATCTACAACCCACTGAAACTGCATGCCTTTATTAGTAAATTCAACAACAATCAAAATCTTTTTTATGTGTAATCTTTTCATGTTTTTTTTCTTAGAGATTGATCATTAGTTTCGAACAATCTCTTTCATCTCACGATCTTCCACTATAGGTTCACATGTCTCTCCATCATATGATTATCACCATCTTTTCATCTTTGTTAGAAAATTCATCTTGTAAAATGTAACAGAATAACCTTCAATGACTTAACAAAGTAACCAAAGCCTTTCATGCAGATGAATCAATTATGTTTCTGTCAACAATACACTTGGCTTTCTTAGCTTGATTTTCACAAATTTATTGGATCTGCACTCGGAGCGAATGGTTTCACTAATAGTATTAGTGTAACATCCTAAAATTTCAAGCAATAATATTTTAATGTATTTCTTATGATAAACGAGTTTACTTGACTTGACAAAGGAACAATAAAATATTAAGAGGGAATTAAGTAGGCTAATTAAAAAGGAATGAAACATGGACCAAAGAGGAAAGATGGGCTTAGGGTCCATAGGCTTAAGGGAGTATAAATACCCCCCTTAAACCCTAAACCTTTCCATTTCCATCCATCTTATCCATTTTACACCTTAAAACACACACTTAAGCCAACCCTTCCTTCCCTAGCCGCCGGCCACCCTCCGATTACGCAAATGAGCATCGTAGCTTAGGATCCTCAATCATACAAGCAAGATAACAAGTCCAAGATCGTATACCAAGCAAACCGTAACCTAGAAACATCAAAAAGGTATGTTTCGATCTTAAGTTTACGCTTTTATTAACATTTAGCCTTGAAATTTAGAACGGGATTAGATCGGGTGTAAATGAAATGTAAAGTTGTAAACTTGATAATAAAACGAACCTAATAAACCCATAAACCTGTGCGGCTCGATTAAAAGAAAACCCTAAGATCTAGTTTGGAACGTTTTAGCTTAAAGTTCCAACCTTTATGCGTTTTTTGAGCCGAATCTTATTAAAAATGACCAAAGGAATGATCGCGGGGTGACTAAAATCATAACCAAGGATTAAACGATAAAACTGAGGCGATTATAGAGGTTTTCGGATGAGCCGTAGCTGCAACTGAACAACTTCGCCCGCAAGCTTAAGTTCGCTTGCAAGCAAGTTCGCCAGGGAAGTTCGCTCACTGTTAAATTCGCTGGACGTTAACTTCGCCTCTTGATAAGTTCGCTGAGCAAGTTCGCTGCTGTATAACTTCGCCAGATACTAAGTTCGCCTGGCTTATGTTCGCTTAACATATAACATCGCTACTGACAACTTCGCTTGTTATTAAGTTCGCTTAATGTCTAACTAAAAGTAATCCAGTACTAGACCACGAATCGGGCTAACGAAAGAGTAGGTGAATAAAAAAATAACTTAAAATCCTAGTGAAAAATGTGTTAAGACAGTTAATGTAAATAAAATTTTTCCAAGCTGACCTGACAACTCGGCCCCAGCCAGGGGCTCTGCCCCTTGGACCCTGCAAGGGGCTGCCTCCCCTAGAACCCCGCTACCAAGGGCGCTTCCCCCGGACCCCCGTTCGTTGTGGCTTATATAAAGATAGAAATACGATATGAGTAGTATTAGTTAATTGATACATGTAAATATTATACAGTTAGCCGTACACAGCTCAAGAAGGGAATAACTATTAACGGAGAGCGTAACATGATTCAGGTTAGTTTCTAGCCCCATTCCTTGTTATGTTTTCGGGGTTGTGTGCATACTCGATGTAATTAGTTAATACACTTATCCTAAGTGATAAGTGTATGCCATATATGTTTTATGTGAAAGTTATGACTGACTGCTTGTCGGTAGGTGAACGATCTTCGGATATTGCATGTACTGCTAGGTAAAGTTTTGATGATAGGATTATTGTATGTGAACAATGAATGATGCATGTATGTATGCATGAACTTACGATTATGTATATAGAGAGGTATGGTATGAAGGTTCGGAAGAAAGGGTGACCGGACCCTAATAATATCCGAGGATGGAGGATACCGGACCCTAATAATATCCGAGGATGAAGGGTGACCGGACCCTAATAATATCCGAGGATGGAGGGTACCGGACCCTAATAATATCCGAGGTATGTAGGGCGAATGCTCTTTATAAGGTAAGGTTAGTTATGGATGTATATGGAGGATTGATGGACATGTTAAGTATGTAATGCGTACCTACGGGCACGTATATGTGTATGTAAAGTAAGTTTATGATTAACTAGAACTTGCTCAGCGTAGTTGACTTTTAGTATGCACGCAGGCAAATAGGTTGAGGCAGCTCGCTTGAGGGGACACGTGGCATCGAATAAGAGGCTGGCATCGGAAGACTCAAGACGTGTTATGTTTTAATTACTTAGTTTTTGAAAGACAAGTTGTTTGTTTAAGACAAGTTTTGGATTGTTATGAAATGTTTTATAAAAGTTTTTATTTTCCGCGAATGTTTTTTATTAACTCTGATGATTAGAACTATGTTGATGAATAAATCCAACACCCAAGTAGGGCTACCGGTAACGGGGCCTTACAATTAGCAAGATAATTATCAGAACGGTTGATTATTTTTAGATTTGATATTTCAATCAGTTCACACGCAGATTGAGTCCAAACTCCTTCAAAACCAAGAGAAGGAAAATACTAACAACCGTCGATACATTTAATAATATATAATTTTAAACAAAAAGTTCAAGTTTTCAACTTGTCTTAGAGTATACAAGTCCAAATACGTTATTTTGCAAAACACAATTTCACTACTCTCAAAGCCTTCTCAAGTACCTAAAAAACCATGTAAAGAAGTTTCATAACGATGGTAAGAGAGTTATCATGTATTAAAAATGAATATTTAATTCAGCGTTTCTCCTCTGATATAATATTTACACAAAACCCCTTTGTCTTTTCACGAACTTTATTTTTGTCAATCCGTTCGTTTTTTCAAAAAGTTTTATTTAAAATCAATCCCTTAGTCTTTTCATGAAATTCAAATCTTAATTAAAACACTTTCGTCTTTTCATGAAAGTTTATTCGTCTTTGGCAAATTAGTAATTTTGAACTTTGCTTTACCAAACTGTGCTGTAGACGATGCTTCAAAGGTTGTGACTACTGCCTTAAAAGTTGTATGTATTGCATTGTGTTTTGCACCTCTTCATTTGGCTTACACGTATCTGCAGTGTTCTTTGCCAATTGTCCTCTCACTTCCATTTGAAGAGATGTTTTCTCTCTCTATTCCCAACGATTTGAGGAAGTGTCTCTCTATCTTCATTCATGTCTTCTTTGCAAATCTTCATGAAATCCGATCTCTTCCAATCTTGGCTGTTGCCATTTTGGAACCCTAGACGACGGTGGTAGCGGTTCCTCAATCGAGTTTGGTATGCATTCTTTGAGGTTATTAATAAACTACTTTTGAAGCATTAGAGTTTAATTTTATTTCACCTTTGAAGTTGAAAGATATTCAAATTGGCACTTTAAGGCCATGTTTGGGATTCCTTATTTACACTTCATTCTAACTTATTTAAGGAGTTTTTCATAAGTTACAATATCCTAAGTTATCAAAAATCCCTTTTTCTTCTTTAAAAACTTAAAAAAGTCATATTATCCAAACACCCTTTTAACTTACAAAAGTCAATAAGTTATAAAGAGATAAAAATAAGGAATCCCAAACACCCCTGAGATTCAAGAATATACAATTTGGGGTTTTCTTAACATAAATAGTTGTATTGTTGTTCATAAAGCTCTATTGATTGTTCTTCTCGCATTGTGTATTGTACACTTTTACATCTTCCACGTGTTACGACACCTGTCTCAGTTTTACTTCTTTTTGCTATATACCCTAAAATAAAATAACACCTCTGATTATCTGCCCTGAATCACCGCTTCAACCTTTTGACGGAGAAAACGTAAACCCTGTGGTTTGTGTTGATCGGTCGGAATTTCGTTTTTCAGGTGATGGTGAGGCATTTGAGATCTCCGTTGTTTGATAAATATTTCCCGAGTCATCACCGAGTGAGCTTATATTGTTTTTTTTCTTTGCTCTTTTTGTTGGATAATCTTGACATGACGGGTTACGGGTCAACTTGGTCAGCTGGTTATTTAGTGGTTTATTTATTAATTAAGTATTAAATTAAGTTTGAATAAGTTAGTCAAAGTGAACGTTTGGGTTGTAGTTGGAGTCTCACGATTCTTTAGGAAGTTTCCTATTGAATAGGTGGTAGCTTGTTGCAGTAGTAATTTTCTGTTTTGAAAGAGTCTTGGTGTACGTTGCATGTAAGCCTATATAAGACTAAGGGGTGTGGGGGCTCCAGCAGAGCCAAGAACCAATAATATTATGACGTGTGGCAGAGAGAGAAACTGGATAAGGGGGGTGTTGGAGCCCCTGGCTCCTGGTGTGGGTAGCGCCCCTCTAGTGCCCCGCTAGCGCCCCACATCCTCTCTCTCTTCTCCCGCTACCATGCTCACGGCTATCTCTAGCGCCCCTCTAGCGCCCCTGTTGGTGTGGTATTAGCGCCTGGGGGCGCGAGCGGAGGGGCTCTAGCGCCCCCTTTGAAGCCCCCACACCCGTGAGTCTAAGGCTCTATTGAGTTGTTAAATAAAAGTAACCAGCAGCCTTTTGTTTTGCTTTTCAATATTATACATTTGCTTTATGAAAATTAGCAATCTTTGTTTATTCTTTTATTGTACTGAGAGTTGTGAGTGTTTGTGTCAGCCAAGGTCTGATCCAACACTTTTGTTATTCGAATCTCATAACCTGATTTGAAGATCAGATGTCTCAAACATGGCAGAAAGTCTATTGTCTAGATGGAGCAAAATGTGTTAGGGATATAATATATTGTTGTTTGTATGGTTACAGGGTGGAGGCTGAGTCGTTAAGGTGTTTTGTCAGCCAAATATTGTCATTTGGTGCCTTCTCCATGTTGGTCCAGTCATTGAATCAAACGTTTGCGGTTTTGTCTTTGGTATCCGTTGCCGATTTCAATTCGGAAACCTAGGTGGCGATCGGTGGGTTCGCTGCTGGCATTACACGGTTAATTTTGCAACACTGGCTAGTGGTGGTTTGGTGTTGGTAGTAATCTGATGCGATGTTACACTTATTTGTAGGGTCGAAAGCTTTTGACATAGGCTTATGTTCTCCATTCGTTACTCTCTTTCAACTTTGCGAGAAGGTGTGTACTTAAGATTTCGTAGTTCGTCTTGAGTTTGGTTGTCTACTTCATCTGAAATGTGTATATAACATAAACAAGCATGTTTGTGTGTATTTCTTTAGTCAATTGAGATTTAAACCAATGCACTAATCGGTAGTAACGTGGGTTGCGTATGGAGTATAACTTGATTGTACTTCTGTTCACTACATTTTGGAAATAGTATATGGTTTTTGTAGTTGTAATTGCTTTGAAATATTGTTGCAGTTTCTATTGACAAGTTATTTTTCCCTAACCACATTCAACAATGTAATTATACAATTCAACTTGCACTACCTTCTATTGTCGAATAGATAAGTGTTGGTAATTAGCATTAGAATAATAGTCGCTAATTTTAATTTTGCGTTACCCTGTTCTAGCAAAGTTGCCATTATATACGATTTTCAGGCATTCACCAAAACATTTACGGTTTTCTTTTTCGTTTCTCACATACCCATGGAGTTGCCAAGCAACTGGATAGTTTCATAACCCCCGCAACGCGGGAGGTCGAAACACTAGTTATTTATTAAACAAAAATTTGATTCATAAGCTTGCTTGCAAGAAATATGACATATGCATGATGAAAAAAGTTTCATAAGCAATGCAATACGATATTTCAAAGTATTTTTCACAACTTTAACTACAAATTTTATAATCAATACGTAATTATTGATATACGCATATTGTATATTTCTATATGCTGTGTAACTATTTATTTATACAGGATGTAAATTAATTATTTACGTTAACTATGTTCAAACCTAATCTTAAAAGTTGGGCCTGTCTGAAACCCTTCTTCCATCACCATATCTTTTTTGGAATGGTTAGTTAGAGCTCATTTCAACCAACGCAATGGCCCATTAATTTTCCATGACGGTATTTTGTTGGGCTTTGAAAAATTGAATTTGAACATGAGGACTTGCAGTTAGAGGTGTGCAAGTACAAAAAAACCTGGTTTCACCTAAATCGGTTTCTAAACTGCAAATTTCAGAACCGGTTCCCCTTAAGATATACCAAAGCGGTTTTAAAACCGAACCGGTTTGAGGAAAACCGGTTTATAAACCAAACTGGTTTGAGTCAAACCGGTTTTGACCAGCCGTTGATCGAACCTGTTCGGTTTGGATTTAAAACCGGTATTGTACACCTCTACTTGCAGTCTTGCACTGTTAGAAGTTAAAACTATAAAAACCTTAAAACGTTTCTTATATGTTGCTTTAGCCACATAATTAATTAATAGTTGGTTTCGAAGAAACCATTAACATTTACAAAGTATTAAATTTACAATTTTTCGAGGTCTTTTTCGAAACAATTTTCTTTTTATATTATTTGATGTTAAGGTCCTGTAATGAATGTGTTACTAGTCTACAAGTTTAGTTACTTTTGCTAGATTTACAATGGTTCACTATATAGTTCAAAATCCTCCTAGGCAGTCCAGTTTAAAAACATTTTGTTACATTTTAGTCGCACATTAATTCTTTTCTTACGGCCTTCATTTTAAAATCCTCCAGTTTGTTTTTTTTTCTTGTGTTTGGTTCGTATACAAACCAAACCGAGACGGTTGTTCACTCACGTTTGCTTGTGTTTGGTTTGTTTACAACAGAAAAGGAACACCCGCTCAATTTCGGGTCATTGGTGTATAGTTTTTATGTTAAAAAATTGCGGGCAACACAAAACCGATACCGATGTTGGTATTATGAGACTGATATCGTATTCGTTTTAATGGCTTTGGCTGATGTAAACACATATCGAAATGAGATAACTTTTTTACCATTGTTAATAATATGTTTTGTTTTACGTAATACAAATCGGTATCTATATATTCACTTGCACGTCACTCACAACTTTATGTTGTAATTTTATTTGATTAGAGTAACAATATCGTAAACATTATTTTATATTTTATGTATATACCAAATTTCGAATACAAAAAATTATCGCTGAATGTGTATGTTACGCCCACTAGTTTTATGGCATATTTCATTTTGAAAAAGCCTATAAAACGTTTAAATGTTTCCGAGTTTTTGGTTTTGTTAAAACATATTTAACAAATACTATACGTTTATAATGTATAACGGAAAATTCTCAAGATGGTCTAAAATAGCATAGAGAACCCCATGATAGCTCAATTAACTTAAACATTCCATAATTGTCTTTGTGAAAATGGATGAGAGCGACACCTTAGGAATCGTGCTGACGGTTTCAACCTCCAGAAAAACATACGCGAGACCAATCAGAAATTGTGGATGTTATCCGCCGCGATAACGAGTCCATATAAGATTTTATCACCAGGTTCAATGACGAAAGCTTGAACATTGGCGGAATCAGTAAAGACATGCTTCGTGGTGCCTTCCGCAAAAACATCAAATGCGACGATTTAGTCCGCACGCTTACAGGCAGAGATGGAATGCCAAAAGAGTGGGACGACCTTATGACTGCGGCAAAGGTGTATGCTAACACTGAGAAAACATTGAGGAATGGTAACCCGAAACAAAAATTTAAAGTTGAATTTCAGAATCCAAGACCAAAAAGACAGGCGAAAGGCCCTATCTGGTCAAGGCTTCAGCCAAGTGCGGAAGTGTCAAAACCATTTTATGCAAGATCCCTCATAGGCAACAAGAACAAAGCGGGACCCGCAAACCAAAGTCCCAACAATTGGACTCCTCTTTCAAAGACTCCCTCTGAAATTCTCACTACAGAGAATATAAAATTTAGAAAGCCACAGCCACTAACAAGAAGATCATTCTTGGATGCTACCAAGCACTGTTCGTATCATGACGACATTGGTCATAATACGAATGAATGTAGAACATTGAAAAATGAAATCGAAACGGCTGTGAAATCTATAAAGCTAAAACACTTGGTAAAAAATGGAAAACCGGACAATGGAAAAGCACCTGTTCGGGACATCCAAGGCCCGAGTAAGAAGCAAATCAAAGATTTGAACGTTCATATGATACAAGGAGAGTTCCATACAGGGAATAAAAGAAAAGAGTCTGATGATGAAGAATGGAAGAATGAGCCAGTGATCTTCCCTCGAATTAAAGGGGGTCCGAACAGTAAGAATCCCCTGATCATCACTGCTCTCTTCGGGCACTATCGTTCTCATTACGTCTTCTTCGACACCGGTAGCACATCAGATATCATGTATGAACAATGCTTTGATCGGCTTGACGAAGAAGATAAAGAAAGATTGAAACCCATTCACGCTCCAGTGTCAGGATTTGGAGGAGAAATAATGCATCCGCGAGGTGTAATTTCATTCCCAGTCACCCTAAGTGATGGAATTCATTCAAGGACCAAGGAGGTCGAATTTCTGGTTTTTCCAGCAACATCGAAACATGACATTATCCTTGGGCGAGAAGCGATTGGTGATTTCAATGCTCATCGAAACATGACATCGCAATAATTCATGTTAACAGGCACTGCTTTGCAACCGAGAGTTCAAAACCTAGCAAGATTTCAAAACAAACTTTGAGAACTGAACCGGAAAAGTGGGTTTTGAACAAAGATTTCCCCAGTCAAACTGTAACAATTGGACCTGCTATCTCCGAGATAGTACGAACTTTCTTGAAACAGTTATTATCAAAAAATGTCGATGTTTTCGCATGGCAACCTGCGGACATGACAGGTGTCCCGCGGAACACTGCGGAACACAAACTAAGGGTAAACCCGTTCTTTACGCCAATTGTTCAAAAACAGCGCAAGATGGTTTCGGAACAAACGAAAGCAATGAATGAACAAGTCCAGGACCTCTTGCAGGCAGGGATCATCCGTCCAATCCGTTACCAAACTTGGGTCGCTAACCCTGTTATAGTCCCCAAAAGCAATGGGGCATGGCGGATGTGTATCGATTTCAAGGACTTAAATAAAGCATGTCCCAAGGATTGTTAACCTTTACCCGAGATAGACCTCAAGGTTGATGCTGTAGCACCATTCAAATTTAAATGTTTCCTGGATGCCTACAAAGGCTACCATCAGATCCGCATGGCAGCGGGCGATGAGGACAAAACAACATTTCGCACCGATCAAGGCACCTTTTGTTACAAAATGATGCCTTTCGGACTGAAAAATGCGGGAGCCACGTATCAACGATTGATGGACATAGCATTCAAGAGTCAAATTGGTCGAAATCTAGAGGTGTATATGGATGATCTCGTAATCAAAAGTGTTGAAGAGGATCAAATGTTGAGAGATATCGAAGAAACATTCAATACTTTGAAGAGTATCAACATGAAGTTGAATCCAGCCAAGTGTTCATTTGGAATGGAAGAAGGAAAATTTCTGGGAGTGATTATCACGGACGAGGGCTTCAGAGCTAATCCAGATAAAGTTCAAGCCATAGCCCGCATGCCTTCCCCGTCCTCCCTCAAGGAAGTTCAGACACTCAATGGGCGTTTGGTTGCTTTGAATCGATTCTTGGCAAACCATGCAACCAAATCTCACCCATTTATCTCAACACTAAGAAATTGCCATAAGAAAGCACATTTCAATTGGACTGCGGAAGCAGAACAAGCTTTTTTGGAGGTTAAAAAATGTTTGATGGAGCTGCCCACGTTAACAGCACCCTGTGCGGGGGAACCTTTAACGTTATACCTATCAGCGTCAGACATTGCCATTGGGGCCGTCCTCCTGACAGATCGAAAGAATATTCAAACACCGATCTACTATGTCAGCAGAACATTATCGGACCCGGAAACAAGATACTCCATGCTTGAAAAACTTGTTTTGGCACTGGTTTATGCTGCCCGACGCCTCCGCAGGTACTTTCAAGGGCACCCCATCAATGTTTTAACCGGATACAAGCTCAAAAATGTTCTCAGTAAGCCCAAATTATCTGGCCGACTGGCCAAATGGGCCATCGAACTAGGTGAACATGCAATAGAATACAAACCTAGGCCAGCAATCAAAGGGCAGGTGTTGGCGGACTTCGTGACAGAAGTTCCGCATCACAAAGAAAAAGAATGTTTAATCAAGCAACAACCCCAAGCACCTCCGGAATTGGGACAAATTTGGTCCTTATTCACGGATGGAACTTCAAGCAATGAGGGATGTGGCGCAGGCCTCGGGCTGGTCAATCCCGAAGGCCATGAGTTTACATATGCCATAAAGCTGGACTTCAAAAGTACCAACAACGAGGCAGAATATGAAGCTTTCTTGGCAGGCTTGCGGATAGCCAAAAAGCTCGGGGTTAAACATTTAGAAGCCCGAGTGGATTCCATGTTGATTGCGGGACAGATCAATGGTAAATACGAAGCAAAAAACGATATCATGGCTTCATATGTGTCACAGGCAAAGGATTTGATGCTTCAGTTCTCTTCTTGCAAAGTCATTCATATAAAGAGAAGTGAAAACAAATCAACGGATACTCTCAGTAAATTGGCTTCAACGAACTTCGAACATTTCGCCAATGACATCCGCATTGAAGTATTAGATCGCCCGTCTGTTCCGCAACATCAGGTTTTAGTGATCCAAACAGGAGTAGAATCCTGGATGACACCCATTATGGCATACTTGTCATCTGGAGCACTTCCGGAAGGAAAAGCAGCGGCCCGGAAGATAAAGCACAAAGCCTTGAACTATCAGATTCTTGATGGTGTTTTGTACCAACGTTCTTTCCTCGGACCACTACTTGGATGTGTGGATGCCGAGGACGCGAATTACTTAATCAGAGAGGTGCATGAAGGCATTTGTGGTCTTCACGCGGGTCCGCGGATGGTTGTAGCAAAGGTAATGAATGTTGGGTATTACTGGCCGGGGATGCATATGGATACTGTACATGAAATCATAAAGTGTGATTCATGTCAACGCCATGCTCCTAACACGCTTCGACCAAAAAACGAGTTAGTCCCATCACTTCAGCTTGGCCGTTCCAGAAATGGGCAGTTGACATAATGGGACCTTTCCCTGAAGCCCCCAGACGTATCAAGTTCCTGATAGTAGCCATCGACTACTTTACAAAATGGGTGGAGGCCAAACCAGTTGCTTCTATAACAGCAGCGAGTGTCAAAAAATTCTTGTGGGAATTCATCATATACCGTTTTGGCCTCCCTCTAGAGCTCGTTAGTGACAACGGGACACAATTCGCGGACAGTGGGTTGCAAGAATGGTTAAAAGAGTTACACATTTCTCAAATCTTCACCTCTGTAGCCCACCCGCAAGCGAATGGTCAAGTCGAAAGAACAAATCGGATGATCAAAGAAGGAATCAAAATGAGGCTGGGAATAAAACGAACGGGATGGGTGGACGAATTGCCCCATGTACTATGGGCCTTCCGCACTCAAAGGAATTCCAGTAATTCCGAAACCCCCTTCAGTTTAACATATGGCACAGAAGCCATGATTCCCGCCGAGATTGGTATCCCATCCGCCAGAGTCCTTATGATTGAAGATAATGATCATGAGCTCCGGATGAACCTTGACCTCATCGAGGAAAGGAGAGAAATGGCATCAATCCGCGAGCATAATTACAAAAGACAGTTGCAAAAATATTATGACTTGCGGGTTCAAAGATGTGAATTCGATGCGGGAGACTATGTCTTCCGCAATAACGAAGCCTCCGGGCAAGTTGGCCCCTGCATGGGAAGCACCTTATAGAATCCAGAAAGTTCTGTCTAAAGGTGCCTATACACTAGAAAGGTTGGATGGGGCGGAGGTCCCTAGAACTTGGAATGGGGCCCAACTGAAGAAATGTTACAATTAGTGGTTTGTCTTTTGGCTTGCGTGCCTAACTAGATGTTAAAAACTTTGTAATTTCATTTCTTGTAATTCGGCTTATGCCTCAGTTATGAAAATTTTCATTTCAGTCATTTGAGACTTGTATTGTCACATAATCCTTTATTTGTACACAAAGAAGATCCTCTGAAAACACTTATATTATATAAAATATATATATATATATAAACAAAGTGTGACAGATGCAATAACAAAGCCTTCTTTATTCATACAAAAAGGGATTACAAAAGATGGAGGAGCCTAGTTAAAAAGAAAAATCTATCTATGACGCGGCCTCTTCATGTTCCGCAGTATTGCCTCCCGCATCTTCTTCTTCTTCATCTTCTTCGTCAAGTTCAAGAAGAGTCTTTAGTTGCTGAATGCTATCTTCCTCATCAGCAAGCACGGATATCTGCTCCGTCAAAGAAAATTTCAAAGAATCAAAGTCCTTTGATTTCTGTTTAAGGATGGCAACAGTATCTTGGCCAGCCAAAACATACTCCTCAGGAAGCCTAGAGGTTGAGCCAAACTGATAACCTTCTTGAAAACCCAGTTGGCGACCAGCCTGCTTCGAAGCTTTGACAAGGATAGCAACACAATTCCCAAGCTCATCACTAGCCCGAACATCGGCAATGACCTGATAGAACAATTACAAATAAGTAACTCTAAAAGTACTTGGAACATTTATGATGAGAATAAGGCACATACCTTGGGAATAGCTTCCGCCAATAACCATTTTTGGTCCGCCTTGGCCTGGATAAGTTCCATCTTGTGCTTGGCACATTCCAAGGCTAGATCGCGGTTTCTGGCGTTAAGATCAGTCAAGCGCTTGTCTTTGGCTGCCGATTCAGCTCGGAGGATCTCCAGTAGTTTGGCTTGTTCGTCCAGTTGTTTTTGGAGAACAACCTTAGCCTCTTCAGCAGCAGACCGCGCAGCCTTTTCCGCTTCCAGAGCCTGGCCGGCTTCCCTAGCTTCATTTATAGCCTTAAGGGCTTCTCCTTTGGCATCAGAAGCAGAAGCCGCGAGTTCATCCCATTCCTCATTCCTCGCTAGCCAGTCTCTGGTTATTTCCTGGCTAGTAGAAAGGGAATTCGCCAAATAGTAAGAACGGGAGTTCAGCAATTCTTGGTGAATGCTAAGGCGACGCTTCTCCCTTTCACCGCGGGGAAGACACCCCCCAGAAATTCAAAACATGTGTCCATGTCACGGAATGTCGAATTCTGACGTATGGACCAGTTAGGTTGATGAGGGGTAGGTTCTTCCTTCCCAGGAGAGGGAGAAGTTGGGGAAGCATATGGAAATGTGCTCACACCCCCTTGATCCCGGAAGCAGTAAACATTATGAGAGGGTGACACCTTAGTATGTTCAGTTGTGTCACCCCCCCTTCTTCTTCAGTGGGGAGTCGTCCGCCACACTACCGGATTTTCAACAGTGTTAGGAGACGGTGGTGGCGGACGAACAGGTGAATCCTTCAAACCAGAAACACCTTCAGAAAGGTTATCTAGGTTCACTGAAAAAGCATCAACAATGGGTTAGAAACATTTCAATTCAATACGGATAAAAAATAAAGTAAAATTTGCATACCCAGTGAAGGGTCATCCGCATCAAGTTGTTCCAATCGGTCTTCCAAGGCGGAAGGATTAGTCTTCTTGGACTTCTTCTTCTTAGAGACATTCTTTACCGGATGAATCTTTCGTTTGCCCGCCGCCTTGGAAGCGCCCGCGTTAATAGCTGGACGTTCACCCCCGACAGTAGCATCATTGGGTCCCGGACCCTCAGCTTTCGCACTAGCGTCAACATCATCATGGCTCGTTTCCTGATTAGCCATGGCTCGTTGACGGGTAAGACCTGCAGTTGAGCCCACAGCTTTATTAGCATCAGTTGAATAAACTTCTTCGCAAAATGATGACTCCTCACTAGACGAGAAGAGAACAATCACTCCGCTAGAAGTAAGAGCAGTCATAGGTTTGGGTTTCAAAATGCCCTCACCTTTCTGGATGCATTCTTTAACGTACGCCTCACCTTTAGCATACATCGCCTCGGACACTTTGGGTTCCGGGCGGAAAGCTGTGGGGAACACGAAATTAGATCGGGTGCGCTCAAGAAAGGACGCGTCCCTTTTGTCGATTGGGCGGCGCACCATCATTCCCCCCCTTGCGATCCAACAAGGTGCTAAAGGCAGAACCTTCACCTACACAAAAGCAAGGAAACAAATTAGAAAACTCTTAAGGACAAAACAGAGATATCAACAAACTTACTTTTGTCGGTCTCCTTATAGTACGGTTCCAGAGTTGGAAATGGCCACAATCGGCTCATCCTCGCACTCACCATTGCCCCTTCGTGGATTGGGCGCATGGGAGTCGGTATGGAGATCAGCGTTTTATACCATGCCTGATCTTCATGGGCGGAAGCCACAACCACTGGCATAGCCTCTTTTTCCTTCCGCTTATGCATCGCGAAATGAATAACATCCTCTCGGATCCAGAAAAATTTAGGTCTCCAGCCATGGAGGCTACGGAGCCATTCCGTGCCTATAACCCTCTTCTCCACAATCGCAAAGCTATACCACCCATCGCGGAAGGTCATCCTGTAAAAAACGGAAAACATGCCAACAGATGGGTCAAGGTTGCGAGTCTGGCAACAGAATTCGAAGTGTCGAATCCTTAACATCCCGAAGGGATGGATCTGGGAAAGATGAACACTATAAGTTGTTAAGACCGATTGGACAAATTTAGTAATCGGAATCCGGAAGTTCCCCGTGGTAAAGTGGTCTATGTATACAGCCATTTTCTTTGGAGGTGGGTTAGTAGCAATAGAGCCACTAGAAGGAAGTTTCGGTTCCCACTCCGTCGTCAATCCATAAACATTAACGACATCATTATAGTCTTCTTCTTTAAGGCTAACGGCAACCTCGCTGATAGTGGGAGTACTTTTCTTTTCTTTAGTCATCTGAATAACAAAAAGATGAAGATATTTCAGAAAGGTAAGAAATTTCAGAGAGTATTAAAAAGTCTTCAATGTCTAAGAGAAATCTGAAAGTGATAAAGGTTGAATGGAAGTCACAAGGGTTATATTTATACCCACCGCAATTAATGCGATTCATAAACTGCCAGAAGAGAGAGAAACCGCGGACCGCCAGATGACTGACACGTCAGGCGGGAAATTCAAAGATGATGAAAACAGGCTGTCAAAGGCGTCAGAAACGTCTTATCAGTTGTCCTCAATAAGTTTCTCTCTCCTCCACGTCAACATAGTTATCTAAACTTCCAAGTATTGCGAAAAAGTTGTAAATTTCAAAATATCTTCCAAAAGATATTTCCATCAAAAGGGTAGAATATCCACAAAAGACAACATAAATATTCCTCTTTAATGATCCAAAAAATTACAAGAAGGAAAAGGAAAAATTTACAAGTTATAGAAATGGTAAATCTATCCTAAGGGTTTGAGGCGGACGGGTCTTCCGGAGTCTTCATAGACGTATCTTCCGAAGAATCGTCCTTAGAGTCCTCCCCAAGATAGGTCTTCAAAATTTGTAGGCCATCATCTGCGGATGAAAACTCCGGAAGCATTTGCTGAAACGGAAACACTAGGTTGTCATGTTCTTTTACTCGTGTAACTCGGGCTTGCTTAACATCAACTCCATGAAGAGGATGATCTTTGAATGAGCGGTTACTCTGGGCGTACTTCATCCCTTCATGAAAGCCCACAACACGCCCAAGTGAAGAAGAAGCAGCCATCGCATTGGCAAAGCTGTCATTCAGCTCCTTACCTCCTTTGATATGGCGGACAACCTATTAAAACGAAAACATAAGTTCCCAGTATCAAAAAGTGAAAGTAAAATAACAAGTAATAGAGATTAACTTACAGCATCAAAGCCTCGAGTAAGGAACCATTGGCGGTCCTGTTCCGCATGTTTCGCCCGCGCTCGGAACTCCTTAACTTCCGCAGTAGCTTCCTCATGGGCTTGAAGGAGAGAATCATAAGTAGTCTGAATTTCAGCAGCACTCTGATCCTTAAGTTTGGCCTGCTCCATCTGCAACTTTAGCTCTGCTTCAAGATCATGAATCTGTGCGCCTTGAAGGGCCACTTAGATTTCTAATGAAGAGTTAGCTTCTTGAGCACGAGCCAATTCATCTCTTTCCCTCTGAGCTTTAGCTCGAGCAGCCTCAAGAAGTGTAACGATTCCGACGAAACCAGGTATACCCTAACCGGTAGACGATAGTTACGTCATATGTAATGTCGGGTACAAGAGTTACCATGGTAATTATACGAGAATACATAGTTCATTGTATTGATTGTACGTGAATATATAATTCACCGTATTGAATATGCGATCAAACGATCGATAGTTATGGAAACCCGAATGAATCGAGGGTTCAATTATAGACGAGATATATGATATTTAGTGATGTTACGAAGTATTAAAGCTTCGGGATAAGTGGATTAAAGCACAGAAAAAGGATTTCGATTTAATAGTACGTCGGTACATTAAACGAAACCTTTAATACCAAACCGAGCAAGAGACGATCGATCAAGCCGAAAAAGATGCGTAATAACTAATAATATGACGTTTTAAGTTAATAAATGTCATGGTTTAAGTTTTTAAATCGGTTTTATATAAATTTCATTTTTTAGCCGAAAAACAACCGTTTTGGCCTCGTTTTAAGCCGAATTAAACATTTAACCGAGAAACGAACTGAACCAGATTATCCAAAACATTATCCGGATATCCGATATCCAAATGAGTGGCCAAGAATGAAGAGGTGGGTCCCAACCCACCCCCTCACTACCTCCGGTCGCAACTCACCCCCCCAAACACACTTCATTTTCTTTTTTTTACAACACAATCCATCAAACCTTTAATTCTCTCAAGATCTTGAATCAAAAACCGACAATTCTAGCAAGAAAAACCGAGGTAAAATCGTGTTATATACGTTTCCATCTTCGTTTCTTGAGTTTGTTTGCAAGAAAATGAGGTTTCAAAGATGAAAACCGATTCTTGCATGATCAAGTGATGTATACAAGTTATACAAGGGATCTTGGTCCGAGAAAGGAGTTAAACGAGCCAAGAACGAATTTTTACGGTTAAAATCTTTGTTTTAGTATCATAACCGTAACCATGAAAGATATGGCTTGATCGTGAGTGTAACTTGCTTGGTATTGTGGTATGTTGTTTGTAGGCTCTGTATTTAGTGGTAGATAAGACGAAAAGACGAGTTTGTAGCTTGTAGTGGCGGAAAACGAAAGGTATATTCGGTTATGTTCGGTTTTGGGAAATTTGGACAGATTGTTGATGCTTTAGAGTTAGGTCATGAAATTTTACAGAGGTGTTAAACACATGAAAATATGAGTTCTGTGAAATTTTGGTAATTTTTGGATAAAGGATGAATATTTGATGAATTTAATGCTCGGTTTTGGCCAAAAATGGTGAAAAATAGTTAAATATCATGTAAAATTCTGGAAAATTTCAGATAAGCTTTTCATATCATGTATAAGTCACACACAAAATTTGAGGTCCGTTGGAGAAGTCTAAGAAGGCTTTTCGGTTAAACGAGTTCTAGGGATTTCTAGCTCGGTTTTGGTAAAAAGGGCATGTGAAAGAAGATTTTGGTTCTGGAAAAATTACAGGGGACTATGTGGATGGCAGGGGACATCCAGGAAATATTTGGGATTTTTCTAAGATCGTTTGGTATTTACGACATATTTAGTGTTTAAATGGTGTTTATAAATAGATAAATAAATTTTTAATATAAGAATTAATTCTGGAAATATTTTTATAAAATTCCCCACTGTTAAAAAGTGGTTTGTGCAAAATTTCAAGATCCGAGAGTAAACGGATAATTAATCGTGCTAATTATCAAACTTTTAAAGTTAAAACGCGTAAACCGGTGAAGTTCGCTTAAGCGAGCTGACTGGTGTATAAAAACCTTAAAAATGGACTATTTTCATATAATTGAGTTAAACAAGTAAAAATGAAACATCCGAAAATAATTCGGATGATTTGGGTATTTTTAACCGATTTAACAGTTTCCGGTACGCCAAAGACGGAAACGGGTCCCGAGGTCAATCGGGGCGTCTAAACCGAGTACTAATTTCACCACTTTAATTAAATTATCAGTCAACAACGATTTTCGGGTCGTGTGTGACCAAACTCATTTTGAAACATAAAATTTGATAATCGTGCTAGGCACGCAAAACGAGAAAACGACTAATAGAAATTGTGACCATGGAACTCTAAACGACATCACAATCTGAGTCCGGAGAAGTATTTCTGGGTTAACATTGCCCCCGGAACAGGTGCAGTACTGGGTTAACAGTGTCCCCAGATGTACCGATTGATAAGGTTAAAGATTATATAAACAATAATTGCATAATAACGATCGTAGGGATCATATTACAGATTGGACGTGTTAACTGATATTGATTGTTGTTACCTGCTTGCATGTGCTAAGGTGAGTTTCACGGGCCCCTTTTTACTGAAATGTTTTAAATATTTTCCCGGGGCGGAAAGCATGTTTCTATCAAAATGTTTAAGTACATGCTGATCGCATGGAAATGAATGTATTTATATAATGTTTATTGTACGGGAATCGTACGGTAATGTACTAAAATGGTAATTGTCTGAGTTGTTTATATTGAAAGGTCCCGCAACAGTGTTCTGGGTTAACAGTGTCCCCAGAGGTTATTGGAAGTGTTCTGGGTTAACAGTGTCCCCAGAGGTTATTGGAAGTGTTCTGGGTTAACAGTGTCCCCAGAGGTTAGTAGAAGTGTTCTGGGTTAACAGTGTCCCCAGAGGTTATTGGAAGTGTTCTGGGTCAACAATGTCCCCAGAGGTTATTAAATGTGTTTATGGGTTAACAGTGTCCCCAGATAATATTATATTATGATATGGATTTATCATGGTTTACTAAAATTGTGAAACTCACCAACTATTCGTAGTTGACCCGTTTTCTCACATGCTTTTCAGGTACAACTAAGATAAAGTGATTGATTACGTGCTAAGTGCTTGATGTGTGTAAGGTTTGCGTGCTGGACGTTAGGATACATTATAACAGATAGAATTATGAATCGTATTGTATGATGTGTGTATCACCTAGACGGTAATGAAAGATGAGATAATGTAATTTTGAAGTATATTAATGCATTCGGTTTTCTTTATAAACAATGTGGTTGATATCAGAGGTTTCTGTTGCATCCCGTTTACGTTTCTGCTGCGGTTGCGGGGTGTTACAGAACTTGGTATCAGAGCCATTGGTTATAAAAGAATTAGGATGTCTTTAAAAGATACCTAAAATATAACCAGTAGCTCAAGTATTATAGGATCTGAATATCAACTAATAATTTATAGTGACGAGAGCTGGATGAACTTGGATGGACAAGTGGGTTATTATGGTCCGGAACATAATAACAGACTTGTCCGCACGAGGGAATTCAGGGGAAGTCACGGGGTACGTTAATAGGTAAAAATGGCAACGTATGTGTAAAGTATATAGTATTATTTATACGTGTTAATGTGTATATATATATATGTACATATCTTGTGGGTACATGTATTGAGAAATGGGACCCGGGGAAGGAAATAATAAAAAGTACCAAGGATGCTGAGATTTCTAGAGCATCAGTTGATGATAAGTCTGACTTATCGGGCCATAGTTATGATAGTACCAAGTTAGATCTCCCGTTTGACATTAACCAGAAATATCTAGTAACCGTCACTCCCAACCAAAATTGATGAATCCCTTACCCTACCAACACCGGTACCGTATATCCTAATAACCCCAGATGTTCACCCGAACCGTCGACCCTCACGTACGAACGGATCCGTACCTGAACCCATTCTTATTTCATTAAAGTAAAGGAGTAAATAAATAAAATAAAATAAAATAAAATAATATATTGAAATATATATATATGTATTGCTCACTCACAAACATATGAGACGGACCAACTTCAGATCGAGAATTACCGATTTTAGCAAACCTAGAACGCCTGAGGACATTGACTGAGCGAGTGTAGAGTTTCCCATAATAGTAATTAATAATATTTGAAGGCAACCCATGTTGCGCAATTACCTTGAACCTTGCAACTCCCTATGTTATCCTTACATCCGTTAGATGTTTACGCCATGTATGCTCGAATAGAATGATTACCTATACCCAAAGAAGTGTTGGAATCATTATAGCATAGTTGGTTGTTCGTTCGTAGGAGGTATACTGTGTATGCCGGATATACGAATAAACACGGATATTATAACTCCGTGGTATGTAATCGTTTGGTGCTCACGGTGAGCATGTATCGGTTATGCTAACATGCAGAAGGATATTGAAATCAAGTATATTAAACGTTGATCTTTGTTGAGAAAGATCTATATGTCGGCTGGTGACAAGAGTATGAAAAATGTTTAAACATTAACCGACGTCAGGTTAAGTCCGTATGTTATTATATTTATGGGACATATATATGCTAGATGCCGGTATGTGTAATATGTATGATAATATTTGGTGTGTATGTGTACCTGCTGTTATGATTGAGCTGGTGACGAGCTATACGGTGAGATTAGTATTGATTACTGCGTACGGGATGAGTACGGCAGAATGACATAAAAAGAATAACTCCAAGGATGGAGATTGATATGATTCAGTTGATTGCTCAAAGATAGCAGATGATGATACCGAATGTCGTATCACAGATCACTGCTAGTGTTGATGCGAATGTGATCGCAGAATTATAGATCGAGCAATCACATGAATATGAATATTTCAATTCTTAGTGGTATTACTAAGAGTGATAATGTCCCACCGGATACTATTATGACTACAAGTATTAGTTATACACTAAACATGAATAGTAGTCGTAATGAATTAGATCCGGTATGAAGGATATGTTTGTTGGTTGTGTTAAGGAAATTATTAATAGTTTACTGATGGTAAAGAGAGGAATAGATTAGCGAGGGGATAGAAAAGATCGAAATGGTTAAGGATATTGGTAAGAGGATAGAACATTGTGTAGTGAATTATGCTACAGATATGTTGGTAGATTATGTTGTATCGTGATGGAACACGATGGTACAAAATTATAGTTAGAAAATTATTGCTCAGATGATATGGTCAGGATTTAAAAATTCTTGTGCTAGAGCACTTTATTTCGAGTAATTAAACTCAGAGATTGGAAACTGAGCTATGAAAGATAGAAATGTTGTGTGCTGATCACTTAGAACACGCTAACCGTTTGAAGGAATTGTCATGTCTGGTAACATGGCTAATTACTCCTGAAACTAAGCGAAGTGAGCACTATATTGGGGACTAACTCCATCGATTAGGAGTATAGTCAACCCTGTAAAATATACAACATTTGGAAGGGTTGTGTCACAAGCCAGCATTGATATGTTCGACTTTATGGGAAGCGGAATGGAAGGACGTTAAGTGAGACGTCGAGTGCTAAAGAAGAGAAATGATAAAGGTATAGTGCAAAATAGACTTGTGAATAAGTAGGTATGCCCTACAATCCAGAATTATACCAAGACTAGTTCTGGTGTGAAAACATGAACCGCATGAAGGGTCCTTCCCTAAATGTGGAAAATATGGTTATCGGCAGGAAGAAGAATGTCGAGTGATAGTAGGCCACAGGTGTGGTAAAGATGGAAGTAATGCCCCAATTGTAGAACCAATTGAAGCCATGTGAACCGGCAACCCCAACCCATTAGTGTACAACCACTCCGAACCCAACAACTTCAATAATAATCCATTCAAAGAAATCAAATTATGCCAAACAGTTGTACTTGCTATGAATGTGGCAGTACAGAACGTTTCAAGAGAAATTTCCCAAAGTTGAACCAAGGTGTCGTTGAAAGACGAACCTCATGACAAGCATCAACCTCTGATCAAGCAAGGAGCCGTACTTATGTGAGTAATTCGAATAAAGCACGTCATGATCCAAAGGTGGTATTAAGTATGTTGTAGTTTTAAATCAATATGCTTCAGTGATATTTTTACGGTCGTCGATAGAAGTTAGTTCCTGCTAACCTCCTATCATTTGGAAAGATACCGATTAGTGAAACTATAGAACCCTATACTGTAGAATCGCTAACGGTAAATCCCTAATGGTTAACTAAATTGTTCGGAATTTTCCTATTATTCTGAACGATTAACCTTTCCTTATTGACCTACGACCAGTAAAGTTATGAAGTTTTGACGTAACAGTTAACATGGATTGGCTAATTCAACATGAAGCTGAAATCAGATATGAAAAGAAGATGATTAGAAGCTCTCTTTCGGGCGGGGAAGCGATTAGATACAGAGAAAAGTGTACGGTGTTATGTTACCACTCTAATCTCATCTTGAGATGTTATAATATTTACGATAAGAAGACGTGGTGTATTTAACAAACGTGATTGCCAAAGTATTTAAAAGAAAACATATAGAAGATATCCCTATGGTACGCGAATTTCCACAAGTTTTCCTAGAAGAACTTCCTGGATTACCGCCAACCCGACAGGTCGAATTCAGAATCGATTTAATGTCTCAAGCTGGCCCTGTTGCTAAAGCATCTTACCGACTTGCACCAACTGAAATGCAAGAATTATTGGATAAGGTTTTATACGACCTAGTTAGTCACCAAGGGGTGCACCAGTGTTATTTGGGAAATGAAGGATGGAAGTGTTAGGATATGTATTGATTAGGGGGAATTGAATAAAGTGACGATCAAAAATAGGTATTCACTTCTTCGAAGTGAATGATCTGTTAAACCAACTGCAAAGGGCGATTTATTTTTAGAAAATTGATCTTAGATATAGTTATCACCAAATGAAAAATCCAAGAGGAGGACGTTGCAACAACAGCGTTTCGGACTCGCTACGGCCATTATGAATTCTTATTCATGCCGTTCGAGCTAACAAATGCGCAGGCAGTGTTCATGGAACTCATGAACCGAGTCTGTAACTTTATTTTGACAAATTGTCATAGCATCCATTGATGATATTTTGATATATTCGCAACGTAAAGAAGAGCACGAACGACGGTTAAGGAAAATTGTGGAAGTGTTAAAGAAAGGAGAGTTGTACGCTAAGTTTTCGAAATGTGATTTTGAATAAAGAAGGCATAATCCCTTGGTCATGTTGTAAAGCAACAAGGATTTCACATAGACCCAAATAAGGTAGAAACCATTAAAATTGTGCCGAGCGCCGATTTTAAGTCTCCCCGATGGAGACGATGGTTTTGTCGCGTATTGTGACGCGTCGCGTAGAGGGTTAGGATGCGTGTTGACGCAGTATAATAAGGTCATAGCCTATACTTCCTGACAGTTAAAAATACACGAGTAAGATTTCACTACTCACGACTTAGAACTGGGAGCGGTTATCTACGCACTTAAAATGTGGAGACATTGTCTCTACGATACGAAGTGCACCATTTTCACCGATCATAAAAGTTTGCAGCACATATTTGATCAGAAGGAACTGAATACGAGGCAACGAAGATGGGTCGAGTTGTTAAGCGATTATGACTGTGACATCCGTTATCACCCTGGCAAGGCTAACGTCGTAGCCGATGCCTTGAGTAAGAAAGATCGGGTTAAGCCGTTGCGAGTGCGAGTGCTGGGGATGATAGTCCAGTCGAACCTTCGAACCTGATTCGAGTCGCTCCACGTGAGGCGTTGAAAGAGGAACAATTGGAAAAGAAGGAATCTTACGGCAATGAGGAGAATTTCGAACAGCGCATGGACTAAATTCTCTACTTCAAAAATCGGGTTTGGATCCCGACTCTCCATGACCTTTGTGAATTAATCATTGACGAAGCGCATAGGTCGAAATAATCCATACATCCGGGATCGGATTTGACTATTGATGATACGGATATCTGAAAGGATTTTTATTAATGGTCGAGTTTGGAGAAAGATATGGTCACGTGTGTTGGTGAATATTGAGTTATGCAAGAAATAAGTCTGCACACCGAAAACCCTTGGGAACCCCACAATGACAGAAAATTCACCAATGATAGTGGGAATAAATTACATTGGATTTAGGGATGCAAATTCCCAAGTTATATCAAAGGCATGAGGAAAATTGGGTAATCGCGGATCGATTAACCAATCCTCGCATTTCATTCCAATCTATGACGATTACCACAATGAATTCTTGCCTAATTTCCTGATGGTGAAATGGTATCTCGTCGTGGAGTGCCATTTTCAATTATCTTAGATCAAAATAGTCATCCTACTTCCATTATTGGAAGGCGGGGAAGAAAGCATCGAGAGCTTGAAGCTTTTTTATGGGTGAAGTAATTATCACCAAATTGGTTAAATTGAAAATGAGCGTCAATCAAGCCATAAGATTCGAATTGATTCGAGAAACAACCAATCGGATTTATAATATTTAAGATGAGTTGAAAGCATCGCGAGATTGGCAAAGGATTTATGCCAACATTCATAGGAAACCATTGTCATTGGAAAGAGGTGACAAGACATTTTTAAAGGCATCACCTTAGAAAGGTGATATGAGGTTTGCCAAAACCGAAAATAGCTCCTTAATATATTGGGCCTCATGAGATCATCTCCATGATTGGTCACTTAGTTTATGGATTAAAGTATTCCAGGGGCTAAGTACTATACATGATATTTTGCCATGTATACGGATTGAAAAGTGCCTAAGCGATGAGGCAACGAAAGTACTAGTAATAGAGGTACTCATAGAAGACATGTTTGATATCATAACTAATTCCGTAGAGATAGTAGACGGGAAAACTAAACAGTTTGGACATACCAAGCGTTATTAATTAAGATTAAGTGGAAATTCACAGCGAGGACCAGATTATACTTGGTAACGCGAGGGTGAATTCTGAAGGAAAAACCCCCCACCTTTCTCTCGAAAGGAGATAGTGGGCGTGTAAAATTTCGAGGACGAAATTTCTTAACGGGGGGAGAATGTAACGATTCCGACGAAACCAGGTATACCCTAACCGGTAGACGATAGTTACGTCATATGTAATGTCGGGTACAAGAGTTACCATGGTAATTATACGAGAATACATAGTTCATTGTATTGATTGTACGTGAATATATAATTCACCGTATTGAATATGCGATCAAACGATCGATAGTTATGGAAACCCGAATGAATCGAGGGTTCAATTATAGACGAGATATATGATATTTAGTGATGTTACGAAGTATTAAAGCTTCGGGATAAGTGGATTAAAGCACAGAAAAAGGATTTCGATTTAATAGTACGTCGGTACATTAAACGAAACCTTTAATACCAAACCGAGCAAGAGACGATCGATCAAGCCGAAAAAGATGCGTAATAACTAATAATATGACGTTTTAAGTTAATAAATGTCATGGTTTAAGTTTTTAAATCGGTTTTATATAAATTTCATTTTTTAGCCGAAAAACAACCGTTTTGGCCTCGTTTTAAGCCGAATTAAACATTTAACCGAGAAACGAACTGAACCAGATTATCCAAAACATTATCCGGATATCCGATATCCAAATGAGTGGCCAAGAATGAAGAGGTGGGTCCCACCCCACCCCCTCACTACCTCCGGTCGCAACTCACCCCCCCAAACACACTTCATTTTCTTTTTTTCACAACACAATCCATCAAACCTTTAATTCTCTCAAGATCTTGAATCAAAAACCGACAATTCTAGCAAGAAAAACCGAGGTAAAATCGTGTTATATACGTTTCCATCTTCGTTTCTTGAGTTTGTTTGCAAAAAAATGAGGTTTCAAAGATGAAAACCGATTCTTGCATGATCAAGTGATGTATACAAGTTATACAAGGGATCTTGGTCCGAGAAAGGAGTTAAACGAGCCAAGAACGAATTTTTACGGTTAAAATCTTTGTTTTAGTATCATAACCGTAATCATGAAAGAAATGGCTTGATCGTGAGTGTAACTTGCTTGGTATTGTGGTATGTTGTTTGTAGGCTCTGTATTTAGTGGTAGATAAGACGAAAAGACGAGTTTGTAGCTTGTAGTGGCGGAAAACGAAAGGTATATTCGGTTATGTTCGGTTTTGGGAAATTTAGACAGATTGTTGATGCTTTAGAGTTAGGTCATGAAATTTTACAGAGGTGTTAAACACATGAAAATATGAGTTCTGTGAAATTTTGGTAATTTTTGGATAAAGGATGAATATTTGATGAATTTAATGCTCGGTTTTGGCCAAAAATGGTGAAAAATAGTTAAATATCATGAAAAATTCTGGAAAATTTCAGATAAGCTTTTCATATCATGTATAATTCACACACAAAATTTGAGGTCCGTTGGAGAAGTCTAAGTAGGCTTTTTGGTTAAACGAGTTCTAGGGATTTCTAGCTCGGTTTTGGTAAAAAGGGCATGTGAAAGAAGATTTTGGTTCTGGAAAAATTACAGGGGACTATGTGGATGGCAGGGGACATCCAGGAAAAATTTGGGATTTTTTAAAGATCGTTTGGTATTTACGACATATTTAGTGTTTAAATGGTGTTTATAAATAGATAAATAAATTTTTAATATAAGAATTAATTCTGGAAATATTTTTATAAAATTCCCCACTGTTAAAAAGTGGTTTGTGCAAAATTTCAAGATCCGAGAGTAAACGGATAATTAATCGTGCTAATTATCAAACTTTTAAAGTTAAAACGCGTAAACCGGTGAAGTTCGCTTAAGCGAGCTGACTGGTGTATAAAAACCTTAAAAATGGACTATTTTCATATAATTGAGTTAAACAAGTAAAAATGAAACATCCGAAAATAATTCGGATGATTTGGGTATTTTTAACCGATTTAACAGTTTCCGGTACGCCAAAGACGGAAACGGGTCCCGAGGTCAATCGGGGCGTCTAAACCGAGTACTAATTTCACCACTTTAATTAAATTATCAGTCAACAACGATTTTCGGGTCGTGTGTGACCAAACTCATTTTGAAACATAAAATTTGATAATCGTGCTAGGCACGCAAAACGAGAAAACGACTAATAGAAATTGTGACCATGGAACTCTAAACGACATCACAATCTGAGTCCGGAGAAGTATTTCTGGGTTAACATTGCCCCCGGAACAGGTGTAGTACTGGGTTAACAGTGTCCCCAGATGTACCGATTGATAAGGTTAAAGATTATATAAACAATAATTGCATAATAACGATCGTAGGGATCATATTACAGATTGGACGTGTTAACTGATATTGATTGTTGTTACCTGCTTGCATGTGCTAAGGTGAGTTTCACGGGCCCCTTTTTACTGAAATGTTTTAAATATTTTCCCGGGGCGGAAAACATGTTTCTATCAAAATGTTTAAGTACATGCTGATCGCATGGAAATGAATGTATTTATATAATGTTTATTGTACGGGAATCGTACGGTAATGTACTAAAATGGTAATTGTCTGAGTTGTTTATATTGAAAGGTCCCGCAACAGTGTTCTGGGTTAACAGTGTCCCCAGAGGTTATTGGAAGTGTTCTGGGTTAACAGTGTCCCCAGAGGTTATTGGAAGTGTTCTGGGTTAACAGTGTCCCCAGAGGTTAGTAGAAGTGTTCTGGGTTAACAGTGTCCCCAGAGGTTATTGGAAGTGTTCTGGGTCAACAATGTCCCCAGAGGTTATTAAATGTGTTTATGGGTTAACAGTGTCCCCAGATAATATTATATTATGATATGGATTTATCATGGTTTACTAAAATTGTGAAACTCACCAACTATTCGTAGTTGACCCGTTTTCTCACATGCTTTTCAGGTACAACTAAGATAAAGTGATTGATTACGTGCTAAGTGCTTGATGTGTGTAAGGTTTGCGTGCTGGACGTTAGGATACATTATAACAGATAGAATTATGAATCGTATTGTATGATGTGTGTATCACCTAGACGGTAATGAAAGATGAGATAATGTAATTTTGAAGTATATTAATGCATTCGGTTTTCTTTATAAACAATGTGGTTGATATCAGAGGTGTCTGTTGCATCCCGTTTACGTTTCCGCTGCGGTTGCGGGGTGTTACAAGAAGGGAATTTTGGTTTTCACAAGCTTCTTTCCATCCCCGGGCAGCCTCAGCATTGCGATCCTGCTCGTTTTTCAAGGCGATTTCCGCATCAGATTGTTTCCATTTGGCGATTTGGGCAGCAACGCGATGTTCCTCAGCCTCCTTCTTGGCATACTCCGTCGCCCGACGAGCCTCCCCCACCTTTCCGCTTAAAGTACGCCATTCGCTTAAGACTTCCTGGCTACCAGCCAAAGCTTTAGCCAAATGGTAAGCCACATTCGTGTGAAGATCATGGCGGGAAAGGTCACGTTGATATGCCATCTCAGCAGGTGGTGCACAGTGCTCAACGAAATCCATACAAGTCCTAGCTTGGGAGAACCGGGATCCGTTAGTAATGCCCCATGAAGGAACAAACAGATCATGTTTGTCCCCCAAGCCTGTATCCCCGTAGTAACGAGAACCCGAAGGTTTAAGGCGAGCTGGGGTAGAAAAAGGTTGTTGTGGATGAGGAGAATCCACACCCCTAACGTTTTCTTCATTCACAGCAGGATTGTTCTGCTGATCACCAGTACCACCTCCAGCCTGGAAAAGGTAATCAAAGCGGGTGTCACGACCAGACTGATTGTCAGGACCTTCTGTTGAAGTATCAACCGGAGGAGTCGAAATCCCCTCATTTACAATAACCCCAACCTGGGGGAAAGTTGGCTGATCCTCCATATCAGCAATATCAGGCAGAGTAGATGGTTTATCCTCCGCCTCTCCCCTTGTCAAAGGGGATGATAGTTTTTCAGTATGAGGAGTTGGAGTAGATAGCTTCTCCGATATATCTTCACTAAAGATCAGCGGATCTGCCTAAAAAGTTGTACTTAGCTAAACATTCATAAAAAAGAATACAGTATTAAAAGGTCAACATGTACCTTCTACAGTGTCAATACGATCGGCAAGACTATACTGTGGCTTCTTAGGGCGATGAACTTTTCGTTTCTTCTTTGATGGTCCTGCCTCAGAATCTACAGTCTTCCTGCCCCCAGAACTTGCCTGAGAAGCACAGAAAGCTCTCTTTTTCTCCAATTCCGTCAATAACGATGAGACAGAGGAAAATTCAGGCATATCTTCCTCAAAGTCTCCCTCCTCTTCGGAAGCAGAGAAATCAGAAGTATCACCATCATCATCGTCTAATGATATAATGGCGATCATCCCGTTGGGAGTAATGGCAGTAAGAGGTGGAGGGTTTAGAACATACGCACCTGTTTCAAAGGTGGCATTCAAAGTTACAGGTTCAGCTCGAACCTTCTTCGGAAACAGAAAATGGGACTTGGTTTTGTCGAGTATAGGTTGATCCCCCGCCTCGCGGATACTCTTGCGGACACAACCCCTGTTTTCAAAAAGGGCATTGAACATAGAGCTGCGACCTGGAAAAGATAGAAATCGGATCATAAAAACATTCAAGAAAGAAAAAAGATAGAAACACAAGACAACGTACGCTCATTCAGATCTACAAAAATGGGTTCCATAAACTCTGTCGGCCACACCGGACTCATGCCTGCCCACACTAAAGCTTCTTCCGGCAACGCACGCATGGGTGAGGGCTCCATGGTAAGAACGTGATACCACTCTTGACCCTCATGAGTAACTGTGATAACCTCAGGAAGGGCGGAATTCACAGGGCGACGAACCATTGATAGAGGCACAACATCCTCAGATACCCAAAAGAATTTGTTGCGCCAATCAGTGGATAACTTTTCAACCTCATACCCAAGGCTCCGGTCGGAAAATCCCTGACACGTATACCAACCGTTCCGGTTGGCAAGACGGTAAAAAACCGAAAATCGATCAACATGAGGCACTATGTCTCGTGCTATACATACAAATTCATAATGACGGATTTGCATCATAGCAAGCGGATGCAGTTGGGATAAATGAATCCCATAGGCGGTTAAAAACCTCTAAAAAAATTTCGTTATGGGTAAACGGAAATTCCCATGAACGAAATAGTCAGAGTACACAGCCATTTTCCCAGGCGGTGGAAAACTGGCTATGGAACCAGGGGCTGGGAATTCCGGTTCCCACTCCGGTGGAATGCCATACGTCTCTAGCAACTTTTCATAATCAGAATAGTCCCATGAAACTTCTATCTCGTCAACCTCAGTTTGAACGTTCGACATTTTAGAGGATTTCATGAATAGATATAAGAAAAGTTCAGAGGAAATTAAGAAGATAATTAGGAGAAAAGAGCGATAAAACTCCAAAACGAAGGAGTTTCTCCCTATTTATACTCATCGCAATTAATGCGATGGGATATGAACAGTAGAGAGAGAAAAATACCACCTAACCAGCGATTGACACGTCACGCGGGAAATTCGAAAAAGAGAAAAAACTGCACAGTCGGGTACAGTGACAGCCGTCAAAAAATTTCCATCATCTGCTCACGCGCCTGCAAGTGGTCAACTTGTCCTTTTTCATGATTATCCATACAACAGAAGATATTTTCTACCTAACCTCCAAACAGCAAAAATCCCCAACATATATTAAGTCCAGAATTTCACCCGCACAAAAGACTTCACGCGGAAGAAACACTGGACTGGGGGACTTGTAGAGGTAGGGTACCAAAAAGACCCATATACCCTTAAATACCACCCGTGGGTCATAAAGAACCCTCTTGAAAACCACTCGCGGAACACTTGGGTCACCCGCATGTCACGAGTAAGGAGTTACGTCCTCATAATACACGCGGAAGCATCCTGGCGTCCTCAAAAGTCGTCTGCAAGACAGGACATCTGTCCGCTTTAACAATTGGAGGACAATGCCAGTGGGACAGCTGTCACCACTCAAGTATTCTATAGAGGAAAGTTCATGACTCTTACTTGGGGAATACGTGACATGTTAACCAATGAACAAAGGACACCTGGCCAGGTTGTTATAACCGTGCACATGGACAGGGCATGATTCGTCCTATCATTGGGAGACACGTGTCCAGGTTGTTATGCCCATGCACATGGAACGTATAGCTCAACCTATCACAAGAGGACACGTGTCCAGGCGGTTATCAAGGATCTTCTAGAAGAGGACAGCTGCCCCAATCATCTTCCTTCATCCTTCGGCTATAAATACCTTGTCAAATGGTATGAGGTATTCATTCACTCACATATATTCTGACTACACTTAGTCTTTGTACTTCAGTATTTTTTTCATTACGAACGTTACTGATTCTCACGCCGGAGGGTGGTTACAGGAAGCCCCCCTCTTGTCCTTCCTGTAACGAGACTCACGGTGTTTGTTTTGCAGGTTCCGGTCACTGGACTTTAGGGAGCCTTACTCATATCGTGGTTGTAGTTATCGTATTGTACCATGTGGACTCATTGGATCCAGGACCCATACCCGGGGAGTTGATCCGTGTTTCTTCACCGACCATTTTAAACCAAATTTGTCTGAAGGAAAGATGTTGACCCCGACCATTTTGAACTCAACTTCGGTGTTGACGAACATATCCCCATATTTAAAGTTTGCAACTTTTGTATATAGTATAATTTAATTTAATTTTACTCGTATTAGTTTTCTTTTATAACTTTAAAAATGAAAGTTTTTATAAACTTCCGAATATATCGTTGTAACGTGCTTATTTGTTATAGGAAAATTGGTTTTTATTGATCCCAACTGTTTTATTTTTTCCGGCGCTGGTCCCAACTATCATTTTGGCTGGCAACGTTCCCAACTTTCACATACGTTGATTCCACCAGTCCGCGACTAACGGAGGTAAAAGCTGATGTGCCGTCCTACTTGTCAAAATCTATTGACATGGGCATCCTACGTGGATCGGTTGTGTATTATACATACTCCCCAAATCCCCAACGTTTGAATACATCAAAATCCCCAAATTACACTAAAGCCCTAATTGAATCAATTTCACTCTCAAGCCTTAATCACTATAGCCCTAAAGCCCTAATTGAACCGAAGAGGGAGTATTGTGCAAAAAGATTGTTGATTTGGATAAGAAGTGTGCTGCAAGTTTGGATAATGAAGCGGAGATGAACAGTAGAATTGATGATTTGGTTTAAGAGAGAAAGGAAACCGAGAGGCGGATTGAGTGTTTAGTTAATGAAAAGAGTTTGGTTTCGAAAGATTTGCAGGATGCAATGAACGAGTTGCATTAGCAGAAGCTTGCATTTTAGCAGATTATTGAACAAAAAACCGAACTGGAGAATGTTAAGAGACATGTGGAGAGTGAAATTGTCAAGAAAGACGAACAATTGAGTGCGTGTTAAGACACGATTTCTTTACTAGAAAAGTCAAATTCCAAACAAATTGAGAAAGTTAAGGAGTTAGAGATCGAATCATGAAGCTACAAATGTTCACTTGATCAAGCTGTAGTTGAGAAAAATGAAGTTAACAAAAAACTTAATGATCAAAAAGCCGTAACAGATGATTTAAACCAGACGATTTCATCAATGAAAATGGAAATTCAAGATTTGAACCTAAAGTTATCAGCAATTTGGGGATTAGGGCTTTAGTGTAATTTGGGGATTTTGATGTATTCGAACGTTGGGGATTTGGGGAGTATATATTCACGTAGGATGCCCATGTCATCTGATTTTGACAACTAAGACGACACATCAGCTTTTACTCTGTTAGTCAGGACTGGTGGAATCAATGTATGTGAAAGTTGGGACCGTTGTCAGCCAAAATGATAGTTGGGACTAGCGCCGGCAAAAATAAAATAGTTGGGACCAATAAAAACCAATTTTTCTTTGTTATATGAATAGTGTCAATGACCCTCAATCCACGTGGTTGATGTGAGACACTATAAGATTTTATTTAAAAATAGTGAGAGCACTTGGTTTAAGTCTCACACGTGACATAAATAAATAAATAAATAATGGGTTTCAGCTTAGTCCAATGGTTTTTTCACCTTAAGTGAGTTGTCACATGGGAGACTTAGGTTGCAAATAATGACAAACTTAAATCCATAAATTTGTCATTTCCTTATTGGGGTTTTATGCATTAGGCGTGTGTGGCAAGCGAAGAGAAGGAGCCAAAATAATTTTTGGAAAAAGGAATATTCGTAATTGAAATTTACTTCTACTAATCTATTTTATGTTTAGAACCAAATGCCCATTTTTTGTTAAATTTTTCTTCATTCAAGTTTCATATTTGAGAGCTTAGGTTATGATTATAGGGTTGTTCATGAACTGAACCGAATCGAACGCTGGCATGCTCATACTTGGTTTGGTTTGAAAGCGAGCCGAACCGAGCGGATTGAATTTAAAGAAACGAGCGATATCTTTATGCTTGAACTTGGTTTGGTTTTGAAACTGAGCGGCTTGGTTCGGTTTGGTTTTGCGTAATTTCGTACAAAGTTTCCAATTTTAAATTTCTAAAACTTCAAAATATCATTAATTCAAAACTTTCAACTCTAAATTGTCTAAACTCCCACCTTTAAAATGTATAAAACTCATAACAACAAAACATATATAAAACGAGTGACTATGGTTTAAATTTAAACTTTGAATTCAACACAAAAGAGAGAAATTTTAAAAACTTTAAAAAATAGTATACTTTTATATATATACATAAAGTTTATATATAAAACTAATAAATAAAAAATAATTCGAGCAAAACGAACCGAACTAAACCGAGCAAGGCTTTGCTCGTGCTTGGATTTCTTTTAAACCGAACCGAGCCAAAATCGAACGAGCATTTTTCAAGCAGAATTCGAACGAACGACAAACGAGCGGCGAGCAGTTTGGACAGCCCTAGTTATGAACCCTTATTACCTTATATGAATTTCTGAAAAAGACTGTTTTAAACCCATCATTTAAAATTGCTAAAACTGATTTTAGTAATTAAAAAGAATGTGTACGAGTTATTGATACATTTTGGCTAGTGTTGATGCAGATGCTGTTGAAGTGGTGATTTTATTATTATCAAAATATTTTAGGTAATTAGGATTCATTAATAAATCAAAGGAGAAAATACTCATAAGACCATCCGTAGTAGCTCGCCATTGTGGCGTTGTGACTCTGAAACGCCGGAACCCCCCCTCCTTTTTTCCTTCGGCGATTTCGAAGCTGCGTTTTGTACAAAACACGAGTTCGGCTCGAGTTTAAATAAAATTGTGTGTAGGGAGTGTAGAGAGAGGAGGATATATGAAATTATTTGATGCAGCGGTAAAACGATAACAAAGATCAAATCACGTTGATTCTTGGAATACCCGTGATGAACTTCTCAAAACCCCTAAATCCCACCCAAATGTCAAGGAAATTGAAGTAAAAAATCTTTATTATCAAAATTCAAGTCTGGCTTTTCAGATTACGTTAGCAACATATAAATAGAGTTTCTAATACGAATGGGTCCAAAAAAGGCCATGGGCCAAACACAAACCCAAAATGAAAAATGCAAAAACTGACAAAAAAACATAAAAAAGCCCTTAACTTTATTTATGAGGCGTTTTTGGGCTTCGAACAAGGGCCACACCGCCTTAGGCGTTTGCCACAACGTGCTCCTCGTCTCAAGCTTCGATTTGACTGGTCATAGGCTTGAAACGGAGCTTCGTAGGCCAAGTTATGTCCATTTTCGTGGACCACCTTTGGAAGCACGATCATGAACCTCCAAATATAAAATGGCACGCTCTTCAATACTTGGGCCTCCATTATTGTAGAAGAGTTGTGCTATTTTGCCAACCACAACACTTTTGCAAAACTCTGCATTGCTGACAGGATACCACATGGCGCAATCTATCAAGATAGGGCATTTTGACTACAAATGGTCTAATAGAATGTATATTAATACAAGTAAGAAGATGCTGAGTGCACAATTAATCAAATATAGTTTATATTATGATACTAATGCACCTAACTAGCTAAGTAGTTCAAATGGGCGAAGCCCACTAAGCAACAAGGATTAAGGGTCAACACCACGGAATGATCCAAAGGGGTAACCGTCCTTGATGGTAGAGGTGCACAAATCTGGTTTTGTAAATACCCGGGTTCGGGTATAAAATCGGGTTCGGGTATGACGGGGTATTGCTAATAATCAGGTCGGGTTTGGGTAGGGTATTATCTCTAAAAACCATACCCTATGCATCGGGTTCGGGTCAGGTATAGAACCGGGTATTCTAAAACCGAGTATTTTAATACCCTATTATCGGGTATTGAAAAAACCCTATCTACAGGTTTTTCGGGTTTTTTTCAGGTATTTTTTGGGTATAGATTGGATTTTTATAAAAGTTTGCATATTTTAGGAGTATTTTTCGGGTATTTTTAAGGTATTTTTCGGGTATACATCGGATATTTGAAATACCCGGTTTCGGGTATTGGAAAAACCCGGTTCCGGGTATGGAACCGGTTCGGGTTTTCGAGTATTACCGGGTACAAATCGGGTCCGGTTCGGGTTCGGGTTTTAGTGCCAAAATGCATACATTATCCGTACTCTACGGGTAGGGTCGGATATTAAAAAAAACCGGTTCCGAGTTTTTATTTCGGGTCCCGTTCCGAATTCAGGTTTTGTGTGCACCTCTACTTGATGGGTTTAAATGGGCAAAGTCCATTCTGAGGTTAAAATTTCTTTGAATTTGATTGTTAGTATTAATTAAAATCACCAACATATATGTCACTGGTAGGCCTGTTATCATGAACTGTACGTGAACATTTGGGAAGTTCATTTATATTCAGTCATTTAGTTAAATGAATGAATATGAATAAAAATTTTATGATAAGCACATGCTCCATGCGTCCATTTGATTATTATGTTCACTTATTGATAAAATTGTAGATGAATCATCTACTCCATGTTTTATATTTATTCGTTTGTATTCATTTAAGTGAGTTCATTTATGTTTGTTGTGTTCATTTACGTATGTTCATATATGTTCGTTTATCTTTGTTTAATCATGTACGTTTATGTTCGTGAACTCTTCATTCAGATTTTTAATGAACAAACATAAAAGAACACGACACATGTTCCTTTTTTAAACAACAATCGAACATGAACACATATATTTGTCCGCTTAAGTGTTCGTGTATATGTTTTTGTCCGTTTAATATTAAATGAACGAACACGAACATGTCCATACTCGTGCTCGTTCGGTTCATTTATAGGCCTAGCCGCTAGAAGTTGTTTCAGAATCGTGAAGTTGTTAGAAGTTTCTTGAATTTAATGATAGGTATTAACTAAGAAAATCGCCCATGTATGTGTTCGTTCGATTCGTTTACATGCCTAGCCACTAGAAGTTGTTTTGGAATTGTGAAGTTGTTAGAAGTTGCTAAGTAAAAAAAAAAATTATTTTTTGGAACAATTTTTAATCGTTAATGATCACAAAAATGATGAATTATTCACATGTTTATGTTCTCTATCTTATACCTCATAAAGATAATATGATATAAAAAATTGTGATTAAAGCTAAAAGCCTAAAATACATTAATTGTTATGTTAAATAGATTTTATAGATTTTATGTTTTAGAGTTAGTAAATAATTAGTTATGTGGACGAATGGTTTAGGGTCAAGCATGTTTGATAAGTTACAACAATTTGTGTCCTGTCTGATTGTTAAAAGTTAAAACATTAGTCGGAAATGATCTTTCAAACATTACAGATGGTATTATTTCAAATTGTTGTTTGACTGGAAATGGTGGTAGCAATTTTAGTCGACTAAAGATGTGTTGTCAAAGATGATGATGATAATAGGCAACGATGGTCGAGTAAGATTTATCTAATAAATCTTATAACTTTTTTTATTTATTTTTCTCCTTTTTCCTTTTCCACGTGTTCACGTGTGTTTATATATATGGATATTTATTAAAAAAGTTTAACAAAAGGAAGATAATGTGCTTTATTTGATAAATTAGTGTATATGTCAGCCTGTCCGACCTATACATCGCGTGTTTTGACGCAATACGATACGTTTAGCCCTATACGCATCATATAGCCACGCCTCCCGACAAAAAGTACGCTCATAAACTGAAATTTTAAGATTATGATCATACGTCTGGTATATGTGGTGTCAAAATAAAATGGTCATATTTAATACACTAACCTTCATTGTTGCTCCAAGAATATGTGCTTTTACATATTCAACCATACACCATACATCCATCATAACTACATCATACATCTTACACCATATATGCATCATAAACTTCATCATAATGTCTTCTTTCAATTTACTTTATAGGAAAAAAGATCCAATAGGCAATAAAAAGGGTGACATCGTCATATACTTTTTAGACAATCAAAAGATGATCGATGCTTTTATTATTTATTTTTTTTTTGAATGGCAAATTGGCTATTTCTTAAACTCCTAAACACCTATATATACATAACACCACCACAGCCCAGGTTCGATCCTGGGCATCCACCAAAGAAGGGTATCCCTCCTACCTCTAGGCCAAAGCCTAAGTGGCATCGATGCTTTTAATTAAAAATATTATTTAAACTATACTACTAGTATGCCATCGTTTTCTTAAATTTATTATTCAAAATTTTTATTATAGTTTCATCTGTATTTTGTTACACAAAAATGTTTTTCGCAAAGGTCATCTAGTAGGCTAAATCATGCGTTTTTTTTATACTTGTACTATAACTATGTATAGCTATTAACATGTAGTGTAATTATTTATATACATTGATATACACATGCGCAATTATTTACACAATGCATAAGTATTGATATAGGCATATTGTATGTATATATATTGACGTTGTGTAACTATTTATACATGTTGGGGAAGTATTTATTTACGTTGAGTAATTTTGTTCGAAACTAATCTTAAAAGTTGGGCATGTCTGGAACCCTTCCTCCATCTGTGATCTGACCATATCAGCTACGTAAATTACAAAATTAAAAAACAAACTGTTATCAAATAATAAGAATTGGAGTTTTCATGTTACATTATATGGAATTAAAGAAAAGCCCTTAAAATTTTTGATTCATCGAGTACAAATAGAACAATATTCAACTAAACAATGCAACCATTTGCTTACATTATTTCCATATGGTAATCAAGCAATATAATATATATAGTTTCACAGGTAGAAATCCTAATAATTTATATTTCCTTTGCGATATCCGCTATCAATGTGTTCGTAGCCACCACTGCAATCGCGACACCAACAATCACCACAAATCTTCCCAACTAAATACGCACAGATTACCTTGAATCTTTCCATCAGCAAAGTTAGCTCAAAAGTGGCTATTATCACAATCCTTGTGAACCCTGTGGCTATATACGCATTGTTGGTTACCCCAATTGTGGACCTTCTAATCAGAACCACGTTGGTAGTGGCCCTAGCATTTCCCTTCTTTGGCTTATTAATGTCACTTGTGGGGGTTATTCTAAATGTGACAGCATACTTTATGTTTTCATCCTTGTGCTATTTGAAGTTCTCAGGAATTTACAAGGCATTAGGTGTAATGCCTTGTAAATTCCTGAGAACTTCAGATAGCACAAGGATGAAAACATAAATGATGCTGCGACCTTTAGAAGAGCTACCACAGTTGACATTAATAACCCAAACAAAGGAAATCTTAGGGCTACTACCAATGTGCATATCACCAAAGTTGTTATAATTAAAAGGTTGAAGCTTCTTCTTCTCAGTATCTGAAATCGTTCTTCAAGGGTTTCCACAATTGGTGTTGTAACAACTCGGATTTTTATATCATTATTTTAATAATCGCTACCCGACCTGCTTATACGTTCGGGAAATTTTATCAATAAAAATTATCGCGCTTATCGAGTAAACTAATTATTATAATTTTTATTTACATATTTTAAAATATATATCTCTTTCACGTTATGGCTATTTTAACCCAAACTAAAACAATTACCCATTATGTTCCCACTTTCATTCTCCAGGGGCTAAAGTGTAAATATATATTATTATTATTATTGATTTGATCCACCTGACCCGTTTACCAGCAACCCGTAACCCGTATTGAGTAACCAAGACCCGTTTATCATTCTTGGACCACAATTCACGTCGTAAACTTGGAAATCAAATCAAAAAGTTGTCAATCTTGCCTATTACGGCCTAACCAACACTCTTTATTTAGTTAAGTTGATCAATAATATTCATATTGATAAATCAAGTAACCCGCCATATTTCATTCGCTCTTCTACCCTCTATAGTTATCAAGAACGCAATTAAACACACCTGCACCTCCCTCACAACTAGGCGACCTAAAGCCCTAACACTAATTGCTTTAAGTTGCATCGCAACCTGCTGTTCGTACACGTCTAGGGCCGTCGGGTTCCGTTTCATTGTTCTCCATCAATCCATAAGCGAAAAAGGTAATTGATTACAGCATATGAATCGTGTTAGTCATAGATCGTTAACCCTAAGGTTAATTTACCAAAAATAATTGGGATTAACGGATTATGAATTAGGGTTCATATTCCAATTTGGGGCTATTATCGGCATCTGTTTATAATAAATTGTCTTCGTTTATTACTTAATTGACAAGCTAGTTCAACTGGTTTGGGGGTGTGCTTCGACATGGTGGTCGTGGGTTCGAACCCGGCCCAAATTTTTGGGTTTTATTATTTTTATGTGTTTTGTTATATATTTTTATGTGTTTTGTTATATAATTAACTTCAATAATTAATAAATTTATGTTAGCTATTAAATAAATGTTTTTTTATTAAACTCTACATTTGTAACCCTCGTTCCTTGTCGTTGAACGTTTTATAAATTTGCTTATATTTATTTTATATAAATATATATATTATATTTATAATAAACGTATTGAACAAGATTTTTCTTTAAAAGATTCAAACAAAATATTTATAACTTGCTACATACTATATCTAAATTATTACTCATTATTATTATGATTATTTATATATTTGCACTCTATGTATCTAAACATTTATTTATTTAAATATTATTATATAAGTGTATCTCATATCATATTTATTTAAGTTATTTTATTTTATTTTTATATTAACTATATGTTGATAATACATCGAGTATAAGCAAAGACGATTTTATACATAATAAAAGTAGTGATTGTTTTGTAAATAAATGGTAATCAATATTAATCTTTGTAATAATAATTACCATAGATATCGATTGATCAATTAATAAACGTTCTAATCTCAAACCTAACTCAAATCATATCGAAATCTTAATTCATTAAATCATGTTATATCTTTTATAATTAATCTTATTATTATTATTATTTAAATAGGAATCCTTGACGGTATATCCCGAGGGATTTACCTTTTCTCATCATCCTCATTTGTATTTCGTTCATCTGATCAGGTGAGTAACCACTCCTCTTTTTACATATTTTAAATCCTTTTGGGGACCTATGCGTATTTAAAGTATTAATCTATTATCTAGTATTCAAAACCGCACTGTTTAATCCTTGTGTGCATATCAGTTTATGCTTAACTTGCTATTTGCTTATTTGCTTTACGTGAACCGCATTCGGAGAGGTTCAATATAATCTCAGTCTAGTATGATCATACGACCGTCGTAATGGTCGGCGTCCGACGCATTAACAATGGTTTCACCGACACCTCATTTTTAATAACCAATGCACATTCGCATGGCATCGGTTTAGCCTTTTTTTATGGTTTGATTGATTGTGTATGTGATATAGCTCAATTGCTTATTCTCACAGGAACAGTTTGCATATTTCTTTATCAATTATATAGTTGTCACACCCGGCCCTGAGCGGCGGAAACAGCCGGGCGCGCACGAGTGGGGATTGATAATTAAGCACGGGCCATTGCAAAACATTCAAAGATTTTTATTGCGCATGAGAAGTTTAGTACAAACACATTACATTGTTCAAAGATTACAAAAAAAAACATCCAAGTATAAAACTGAAGATTTCCTCGCCATATCCCCTTGCGCGGCGGGTAACCGTGCGCATCGAGGGGATAAAACCAAAATCTTCCAAAAAGCTTGTTTTAGATGTTCAGCGTGTGGTGCTCTAAGTGTGACTCCATGCGCTACCTAGTTATCTCCTGAAAGACACGTAAAAACATTTGAATCAGTATAAACTGAGTGAGTTCACAAGTTTTAGTAACTTGATAAATCGTATTGCATCATAATCATTCTGAAACATAATTCTGTTAGCATCATTAAAACACATGCTTGGTAAAACATAGCTCTATCAACATATTCTGATAAAATCGTTCCGCGGGTTACGCGCGAACATTTCTGGGAACTGTGCTCGTCTATGCAAAGTGGCGCTGCCACTACGAGCGAAACAAGTAATACCGTCCCGCGGGTCACGCGCGAACGTTTCAGGAACATGTGCTCGTCCATGCAAAGTGGCGCTGCCACTACGAGCTAAAATAATGTATTATCGTCCCGCGGTTTACGCGTGGACATTTCTGAAAAACCGTGCTCGTCCATGCAAAGAGGCGCTGCCTCTACGAGCTAATTAATAATTCCGTCCCGCGGGTTACGCGCGGACGTTGTGCCGGAAAACAAGGCGCTCGTCCATGCAAAGAGGCGCGACCCCTACGAGCGGGCTCAAACCCATAGTACTGCCCCATGACCATACTAGGCACTCGTCCATGCAAAGAGGTGCGACCCCTACGAGTGGGTGGATCAAACCAGCAGTCCCTACCCTTAGAGTTCCAATGGTAAAGTGATCACTTACTCGAGTTCTAGCGCACATACATCGAAAACCTTAGATAACCGTTTGCATTGCTCATCATGAAACATAACTTAAACACATAATCATTTGCTTAGCTTGTAAGTATACCATGATAAAACATTATTTAAATACGTGTCCCTCGCCCCGAAAACAGTTTAAAATAGTGAAAACAGTGAAAATAGGGGCTGTGAGACTCACCTGTGGTTCTTTGTTAAGAGATTAATCGAGATTCGGGTTTTCTTGGTGTTGGCCTCGGAATCGAAGGTCTAGAATACGATTAAATAACAAGTATATATATTAAGATCAAGTAATAGGAGAATATAAGGGTTGGATAGTAGGTCTCAAGGTTATATTCTCGGCTTACCTAGTAACAGGATCGGAGCTGGAAACAACGGATGCTTGGGAAAGGATTAGTGCAAGTTTGTAGTTCTTTGAAGTGTGTTTTGGGTGATAATTTAGGCTACAAATTTATAGGCAAACTCAAGGGAACATAATCCCTTGCTTTAGGGAATTGTAATCTTTTGAAATGATGATAAAGTATGGAAATTATTATTATTTATTAAAAAGAGTAGAAAAGTAGATTAAAGATTCTGATTTGATATGGACAGGACATGCAGGGCTGTGGCTGGTGAGAGTGGGTGGCTGGCAGTTGACTTTTACAGTTTGCTTTTTCAGTGCTTTAGACAGTGTACAGTAAAAAGTAGAAGTTTTCTGAAACACGCTACCGCCCTCTTTTGGGCGGGGACAAATTCCTTAAATCTGACCATTTTGACTAAGTGTTCTGCGCGTATAACTTGGTGCGCATAGCTTTCTGCGTGTAGGACATTTCTTTGCTGCGGGTAGGTGCGTAACCTTCTCGCAGTTAGGGACATTGAGTTTCATTTGTAGATTCTCCAGGTGGTCTTGGTATTTCAACATAGTGATCAGTCATGTTGAAGTCAATTCCATCTTGGAGCTTCAGGCAAACTAGCTCTCAATGTTCCCGCCATGCGGGGAGGTTAGTTCCTTTCCGTACGCGCATAAACGATGTAGGATGCACCCGCCTTAGCATCATGCGGGATGGTCAACCCATAGACAACACAACGTTTAAGTTACATGAAAACATAAAGCCAAATCATTCACGCATGGCGCATATAACATATGCTCACGCAGGTTCTTAATATGGTGCGCTTGCGCAGGGCGCACATAACACATGCACGCGCTGACTAACATGGCGCGCTCGCGCAGGGCAAACATAACAAATGCCCGCGCTGATTCTAACATACGCTCGCGCCGGGCGCACATAATGTGCCCGCGCTGATTTCTTAACATAGTGCGCTCGCGCAGGGCGCACATAACGAATGCACGCGCTGACTAACATGGCGCGCATAATATATACAATCACCTAATTATTAGGTTGATTACTTAGTTTAAGGGGTTGGGAATTTACCGGGTGTCACATTCTCCCCTCGTTAAACGAATTTCGTCCCGAAATTTAGGAGACGTTGCTGGCAGAAGCCATGTTCTGAAAGAGGTGTGGGTATTTTATGCGCATCTGATCTTCTCTTTCCCAAGTGAATTCAGGCCCACGCCTTGAGTTCCATTGAACTTTTACCAACTTGATTCTGCTTCTGCGCAACCTTTGTTCTTTCCAATCGGTTACTGCTATAGGCTCTTCTACGAAGTGCAGCTGTTTGTCAATATGAATTTCTTCCACCGGTAAAATCAACGTTTCGTCAGATAAACATTTCTTGAGGTTGGATACATGAAACGTATCATGAACTCCACTGAGTTCGGCGGGTAGACGGAGTTTATAAGCAACTGGACCGATCCTCTCCAGGATCTCAAAAGGTCCAATGTAGCGCGGATTCAACTTTCCTCGCTTGCCGAAACGGGGGACTCCTTTCCATGGAGAGACTTTCAAAAGTACTTTATCCCCTACTTGAAACTCCAATGGTTTCCTTCGCACATCTGCGTAGCTCTTCTGTCTGTCGCGCGCTGTCTTAAGGCGATCCCTTATCTGAAAAATCTTGTCTGTTGTTTCTTGGATCAATTCTGGACCAGTCATTTGCTTTTCACCCACTTCAGCCCAGCACAGTGGGGATCTACACTTGCGCCCATACAAAGCTTCGAACGGCGCAGCCTTAATGCTTGTGTGATAGCTATTGTTGTAAGAAAATTCAACCAATGGGAGATGAGTATCCCAGCTACCTTCGAAATCGATTGCGCACGAGCACAGCATATCTTCCAATGTCTGGATTGTTCGCTCGCTTTGCCCATCCGTTTGAGGATGATAAGCTGTACTCATATCAAGGCGAGTACCTAGAGCTCCTTGTAACGATCTCCAAAACCTTGATGTGAACCGACTATCTCTATCAGAAATGATGGACACTGGGACTCCATGCTTTGAAACTACTTCTCGAATATACAGTCGGGCTAACTTTTCCATTTTATCAGTTTCTTTAATCGGCAGGAAGTGCGCTGACTTAGTTAGCCGATCTACAATAACCCATATCGTGTCGTAACCCCCAGGTGTCCTTGGTAGTTTGGTGATGAAGTCCATAGAGATTTGTTCCCACTTCCACATGGGAATTTCTGGCTGTTGAAGCAACCCTGATGGTTTCTGGTATTCAGCCTTTACCTTCGAACACGTCAGGCACTTACTGACATACGTCGCGATGGCGCCTTTAAGATTGGGCCACCAATACAGCGTTTTAACATCTTGGTACATCTTGTCTGCGCCAGGATGTACGGAATATCGCGTCTTGTGAGCTTCGTTTAAAACTTGCTCGCGCAATCCTCCCTTGAGAGGGACCCATATGCGGTTGGCAAAATATCGAGTGTTCCCTTTAAGTTCCAAATTCTTAATCATACCCCCAAGGCATTCGTTTTTAACAAACTCTGGTTTCAAGGCTTCTTGCTGAGCGTCTCGGATGCGGGTAGAGAGATCTGCGTGAATGGTCAACCTTAGAGCCTTGACTCGTAGCGTTTTTATTCGCTCCTTTCTGCTTAGCGCGTCTGCTACCACATTCGCTTTCCCCGGATGATACTTGATCTCGCAATCATAATCATTCAACAATTCAACCCATCTTCGTTGCCTCATGTTTAAATCCTTCTGATCGAAAATATGTTGGAGGCTCTTATGATCCGTAAAGATTACACATTTCGTACCGTAGAGGTAATGGCGCCAAATCTTTAGCGCGAAGACAACAGCTCCAAGTTCTAAATCATGCGTTGTGTAGTTCTTCTCATTGGTCTTAAGTTGGCGCGAGGCATACGCTATAACTTTGTCTCGCTGCATAAGGACACATCCGAGTCCCTGGTGTGAAGCGTCGCAGTAAACAACGATGTCATCTGTCCCCTCGGGCAGGGATAAGATTGGCGCACTACATAACTTCTGTTTCAACATTTGAAATGCCGCTTCCTGATTCTCGCCCCAAATAAACGCCTTGTCTTTCTGAGTTAGCGCGGTCAGAGGTAGAGCTATCTTGGAGAAGTTCTCAATGAAGCGTCGATAGTAGCCAGCTAGTCCAAGGAATTGCCTCACCTCAGTTGGGGTTTTTGGCGCTTCCCAGTTTTCGATGGCTTTAACCTTAGAAGGATCGACGTGTATTCCTTTCTCGTTTACAACGTGACCGAGAAAGTGAACTTCTCTAAGCCAAAACTCGCACTTGGAAAACTTCGCATACAACTTTTCTTTCCTTAACAATTCCAAAATCATTCTCAGGTGTTGCTCATGCTCGGCCTTGGTTCGAGAGTAAATCAAAATATCATCTATAAACACAATCACAAACTTGTCCAAATATGGTTTGCATACACGGTTCATCAGATCCATGAATACAGCCGGCGCATTAGTTAGCCCGAAAGGCATCACTAAGAACTCATAATGGCCATATCTGGTTCGGAAGGCTGTCTTTGGCGCGTCTTCCTCATGGACCCTAAGTTGGTGGTATCCTGACCGTAGATCTATCTTCGAATAATAACTGGATCCCTGCAACTGGTCAAATAAGTCGTCAATCCTCGGTAAGGGGTACCGATTTTTGACTGTCAGCTTGTTCAGCTCCCTGTAGTCAACACACATCCGGAACGAACCATCCTTCTTCTTTACAAACAGTACTGGAGCTCCCCAAGGTGAAAAGCTTGGGCGTATGAAACCCTTATCCAATAGTTCCTGTAACTGATTGGATAGCTCTTGCATCTCAGATGGAGCTAAGCGATAAGGCGCTCGAGCTACTGGCGCAGCTCCTGGGACCAAATCAATACGAAACTCGACTTGTCGCGGCGGCGGCAATCCGGGCAGATCTTTAGGAAAAACTTCTGGAAATTCGCGCACTACTGGTAAGTCTTCAATTCTTCGCTCATCTCCTTTCTCTACTACATGTGCCAGGAAGGCGTAGCACCCTTTCCTTAGGCACTTACGCGCCTTTAGGCACGAAATCAGTTTCGTCGCAACTCCCTTTCTTTCCCCTTGAATCATCAAAGTTTCTCCGTTCAACAGTGGAATCCGAACCTGCTTCTCATGACAAACAATCCCCGCGAGATTCTCGACCAACCAATCCATACCTACCACAATATCGAAACTTCCCAAATCTATTGGCAACAAGTTTATATTGAACTCATGACCCCCCATGACTAATACACATTGCTCAGTCCTTTCATTCGCGCATAACTGCCTACCATTGGCTAGTTCTATAGTATAAGGTTTGTCTAGCCTACTGGTCGCTAAGCCCAGGGAGTTTTTAAACTCATGGGATATAAAACTTAGGTCAGCGCCAGTATCAAATAAGACAGATGCATAATGACCGTTAAGCAAAAACGTACCGGTTACCACATTCGGCTCTTCCTTTGCTTCACCCGCGCCGATCACAAAAGCTCTCCCGCGAGCTTGGTTTCCTTTCTGTGGGCAATCCCGACTGAAGTGTCCAGGCTTCCCGCATGCGTAGCAGCTGTCGCTCGATCCAGCTTCTCTGATGCGACAATTCATCGCCTTGTGTCCTGGTCTGCCACATTTGGCGCATTCGATTTTTGCGCATTCACCCTCGTGGTGATACTTGCATTTGCTGCACCATGGGCGAGGCCCGCTGTATCCTTTCCTTGATGGTTCCGCGGCTTGAATCGCGTAAACCCTTGTGCTTTCCTGCTTCTTGGGCGGTGGCTGCTTGAAGTCTGATCCTCGGTGGGAGTTCCATTTCCTCTTGGAGTCAGAGGTTCGCTGCTCGTTCAAGCGAGCGGTCAACATACCCGCACGAACCGTATCCCTTGTAAGGGTGATGGCTCGCGCAACCGCCTCGTCAAAGGTCGGAGGTGCGGCGGCGTTGAGCGGGACTCTAACGACAGGAGGTAACCCAAAGATGTACCTCTCGATTTTCTTTTCTTCTGTGTTTGCCATGTCTGGCACCAGCTGGCAAAGCTCGTTGAAACGATTGGTGTAGGCATCGATATCCGTTCCTACCATGGTGTGGTTCCAGAATTCTTGTTGCAAGCTCTGAATTTCTGCGCGAGAGCAGAACTTTCTCATCATCATTTCTTTCAATTCTTCCCAGGTCTTGTGAAGAGCAACTTCTCGCCCCAAAGTCTTTACTTGGAGCTTCCACCAAGATGAAGCTGCTTCTTGGAACATGCAGGTCGCGTAAAGGACCTTCTGGTTTTCACTACATCCGCTGATGGAGAGAACTGTCTCCATCTTGTCAATCCAATTGTAGAGCCCAATGGCTCCTTCGGTGCCTTTGAACGGCCAAGGCCTACAGGCCATGAATGTTTTATAGGAGCATCCTTTGTCCAAGGCTCCTGATTCGGGTTCTGGGGTCTCGTTCTCTTGGCGACCCTGACTAGATTCGGCCTTGCTGGCCTCATGCGTTGCAATCGCCTGCGCGATTATTTCTGCGAGCTCCTCGGGTGTCATGGTAATTCCCTTGGCTCTGGTTGGAGGCATTCTTTTCATAACAAGAAAATATAACAAACTTAGCGCATGTACTCAGAGCACATAATGTTCTTATCTCTAGACACTGACCCGTGTTCCTAAGTGCGTGTGTGATTTTTCTTTTGAAATATTCTTTGAAAAATATTTCATGCGATTCCCCAAAGGTTATAGTCTAGGTTAAAAAAACTTCTTTTCCTAGTTCGCTATAACCAGTGCTCTGATACCAATCTGTCACACCCGGCCCTGAGCGGCGGAAACAGCCGGGCGCGCACGAGTGGGGATTGATAATTAAGCACGGGCCATTGCAAAACATTCAAAGATTTTTATTGCGCATGAGAAGTTTAGTACAAACACATTACATTGTTCAAAGATTACAAAAAAAAACATCCAAGTATAAAACTGAAGATTTCCTCGCCATATCCCCTTGCGCGGCGGGTAACCGTGCGCATCGAGGGGATAAAACCAAAATCTTCCAAAAAGCTTGTTTTAGATGTTCAGCGTGTGGTGCTCTAAGTGTGACTCCATGCGCTACCTAGTTATCTCCTGAAAGACACGTAAAAACATTTGAATCAGTATAAACTGAGTGAGTTCACAAGTTTTAGTAACTTGATAAATCGTATTGCATCATAATCATTCTGAAACATAATTCTGTTAGCATCATTAAAACACATGCTTGGTAAAACATAGCTCTATCAACATATTCTGATAAAATCGTTCCGCGGGTTACGCGCGAACATTTCTGGGAACTGTGCTCGTCTATGCAAAGTGGCGCTGCCACTACGAGCGAAACAAGTAATACCGTCCCGCGGGTCACGCGCGAACGTTTCAGGAACATGTGCTCGTCCATGCAAAGTGGCGCTGCCACTACGAGCTAAAATAATGTATTATCGTCCCGCGGTTTACGCGTGGACATTTCTGAAAAACCGTGCTCGTCCATGCAAAGAGGCGCTGCCTCTACGAGCTAATTAATAATTCCGTCCCGCGGGTTACGCGCGGACGTTGTGCCGGAAAACAAGGCGCTCGTCCATGCAAAGAGGCGCGACCCCTACGAGCGGGCTCAAACCCATAGTACTGCCCCATGACCATACTAGGCACTCGTCCATGCAAAGAGGTGCGACCCCTACGAGTGGGTGGATCAAACCAGCAGTCCCTACCCTTAGAGTTCCAATGGTAAAGTGATCACTTACTCGAGTTCTAGCGCACATACATCGAAAACCTTAGATAACCGTTTGCATTGCTCATCATGAAACATAACTTAAACACATAATCATTTGCTTAGCTTGTAAGTATACCATGATAAAACATTATTTAAATACGTGTCCCTCGCCCCGAAAACAGTTTAAAATAGTGAAAACAGTGAAAATAGGGGCTGTGAGACTCACCTGTGGTTCTTTGTTAAGAGATTAATCGAGATTCGGGTTTTCTTGGTGTTGGCCTCGGAATCGAAGGTCTAGAATACGATTAAATAACAAGTATATATATTAAGATCAAGTAATAGGAGAATATAAGGGTTGGATAGTAGGTCTCAAGGTTATATTCTCGGCTTACCTAGTAACAGGATCGGAGCTGGAAACAACGGATGCTTGGGAAAGGATTAGTGCAAGTTTGTAGTTCTTTGAAGTGTGTTTTGGGTGATAATTTAGGCTACAAATTTATAGGCAAACTCAAGGGAACATAATCCCTTGCTTTAGGGAATTGTAATCTTTTGAAATGATGATAAAGTATGGAAATTATTATTATTTATTAAAAAGAGTAGAAAAGTAGATTAAAGATTCTGATTTGATATGGACAGGACATGCAGGGCTGTGGCTGGTGAGAGTGGGTGGCTGGCAGTTGACTTTTACAGTTTGCTTTTTCAGTGCTTTAGACAGTGTACAGTAAAAAGTAGAAGTTTTCTGAAACACGCTACCGCCCTCTTTTGGGCGGGGACAAATTCCTTAAATCTGACCATTTTGACTAAGTGTTCTGCGCGTATAACTTGGTGCGCATAGCTTTCTGCGTGTAGGACATTTCTTTGCTGCGGGTAGGTGCGTAACCTTCTCGCAGTTAGGGACATTGAGTTTCATTTGTAGATTCTCCAGGTGGTCTTGGTATTTCAACATAGTGATCAGTCATGTTGAAGTCAATTCCATCTTGGAGCTTCAGGCAAACTAGCTCTCAATGTTCCCGCCATGCGGGGAGGTTAGTTCCTTTCCGTACGCGCATAAACGATGTAGGATGCACCCGCCTTAGCATCATGCGGGATGGTCAACCCATAGACAACACAACGTTTAAGTTACATGAAAACATAAAGCCAAATCATTCACGCATGGCGCATATAACATATGCTCACGCAGGTTCTTAATATGGTGCGCTTGCGCAGGGCGCACATAACACATGCACGCGCTGACTAACATGGCGCGCTCGCGCAGGGCAAACATAACAAATGTCCGCGCTGATTCTAACATACGCTCGCGCCGGGCGCACATAATGTGCCCGCGCTGATTTCTTAACATAGTGCGCTCGCGCAGGGCGCACATAACGAATGCACGCGCTGACTAACATGGCGCGCATAATATATACAATCACCTAATTATTAGGTTGATTACTTAGTTTAAGGGGTTGGGAATTTACCGGGTGTCACAATAGTATTACTGTTGTGTCTTAAACTGGTATTTTACTCACTCAACATGTATTGTTGACAAAATCCATTATTTTATACGCATTTGCAGGTTATCAGCTTGGTTATTTAGCGAGATGAAGATCACGTAGAGATGCCCTTTTAGGATACAAACTTAATTTATCATTGTTGTAATTTCTTTATACTTGATGTACTTAACTGTAATTGTTTTATTTAAATAAATTAGATAAATATTGACATATATCAATATTGCATGATAGTACCTTGAAAGCTGTGACAATCAGTCCACGTCCCGACATTTTCGCCGTAGGTTGAGGTGTGACAGGTGTCACCACCAGTGCGTATTTAGCCATGGGGTTCACAAGGATCGTGAAAATAGCCACTTTTGAGCTAATTTTGTTGGTGGGTAGATTCAAGGTAATCTGTGCGTATTATAGTTGATTAAAGTTTAAACCATTATTTCTCAACATAATATGTTTAAGTAATTCAAATTACATATTAGCTATCACATTTATACTCAAATGTGATCATTATGTATTTTGTTTAATCCTTATTTTATAAAACTAGACTCTTACAGCAGCCTCACGTGATCAACATTTAAATAGTCGCTTGGCGTAAATACATCACTGTTTTTATGGAATCATACAACCACCTTGTGTGATCGGTGCCATGGCGTCGTCGATCAATTGCATATGTGTCACTGTTTCATTGAATCATAATATGGTTGTTTGTTCAAGTTGTATTCAGTGGCGAATCCAAAATATAAGCTAAGAGGTTGCACGAGCTAAAAAAAATTGTGTTTGCGGCTTTCCAATGCATAAAATGAAGAAAAACAAATTGAACTAAATATGTGTTTCGACAAGAAAGTTGAAGGGTATCGCGAGATGCCCTTCAACCTATGCAAAATCCATCCATTATCATATTGATTGCCAATTGCCATTCTATTTATGTATAGATGTCATTATCTTTTCCAACAGGGCCGGCCATAAGGTGTGGTCGGGTAGTCGACGGCCACAGGCCCGACACCCCGCTATGCCCGAAATTTTTTTTTAAATTAAATGTATTTTTATTAAAACAATATGTATATTTAGTGTTTGTATTCAATTACATAATAACTAGCTTGATCTAGTGGCAAAGGGGTATTACTCCCAACCCAAAGGTTATGGGTTCTACTCTCATTTGAGGCCTTCTTAATCATATTTTTATACAAAAGTTTTTTACACAAACACAATTATAACCGAGTAAACTCATATAAAAATTAAATTGTTTAAACCCAACAAAAAAAACTCATTTTACTTAAGACCCAAAATTTTTTTTGCTTTCAGCCTATTATTTTTTTTTTCTTTCCTTGGAACCGGCCCTGTTTTATTAACCACACCTTACTCTAGATTCTACCGAGACCTAGTCTCCTAATACTAGTTAGAGTTGACCAGAGACCCAATAGAATGTGATCTTGACCATTTATTTTCTTTTCTCTCTTTCCATTTTAAATTTTTATAGTGTACTTATTTCTGACTAATTTTTATGATTGAAAATTGCAAAAATATTATATGTAAACATTTTATAATTTGGTATCCAAGAGTTTGGTCATGGTGGTTTAATATATATGATCAGTAAGAAAAGGACCACGGAAATTAGATTAATGATGAAAATGGTATTGTGAAAATGAAGTAGAAACATAGATAGATGGAAACGAATACAGTTGCATATAAAAATCAAATGTGGTTTTGATTGAGTTGGTTTCCTTACCACTTGTACATCCAACTCGCCGTCTTATTTGGTTCTAACTATTTTTGAGCACTTATCAGACAAAGTGTAGTGGGTATAACCCAAGATGGCAACCCCCCCCCCCCAACCAAACACCCACACCCACACCTACCCCACACCTCCTATCTTCGGCTATAAATACTCCAACACCTTGGAATGGTATATGATCTTATCTTATATCTCATCTTATATCTTGTATCTTATCTCATATCTTGATATATTGCCTGATATCTGCTCTAGTCATTCTCTTAATATACACTTATATTCAAGAGCAATCTAGTCTGATTCTCACGCCGGAGGGTGGTCACAAGGAGGTACCCCCCCTTCTCAGTGACGAGCTCACGGTGTCTGTTTTGCAGGTTATCAGAAGAACCATCTTTGCCGGATCTAACCCTCGTGGGAAACATCTATTTAACCCCCAGATTATCCGTAATCTGCCCGAGGTCGATTAGTATTTCTTCAACATCCAACTCGCCGTCTTATTTGGTTCTAACTATTTTTGAGCACTTATCAGACAAAGTGTAGTGGGTATAACCCAAGATGGCAACCCCCCCCCCAACCAAACACCCACACCCACACCCACACCCACACCCACACCTACCCCTACCCCACACCTCCTATCTATGTTGGTTGCTTTCATTTATTGGGCCCCACCTTCCTCTTCATCTACGTTGGGTAACTATTTGAAGCCCGAAAACGTCGGCGTGGCTGGGGGGTGGGGTGTTGTTCCTTTGCATTTTGGATCAAAACGCTCCCTAAACTCTCCATTACGCTTGGTCTTAGTTATTTCTATATCATATTACTAAAAACAATAGTTTTAGGCTAACATACATTCTTATTATTCTATTTACCTTTCAGATAGTTACATAGATCAAGAACTGTAAAGCCTAATAACTAAAATTTAAATACAAACGTTCTTTTTCACATAATACAAACAAGCTAGAGTGGATTTATAAAACGTTGATGTTACTTGCCACACTATAAAATTTATTTATTTATGCCATACTTAGTTATCGTCGATTAAGCTATCAATAAACGCATACTAAATATAACGAAAACTCGTTTAAAGTAGATAACGCTTATCAATCTCAAATGTAGGCTTAGAGAATAAAGCATCATCACAGTCCAAAACATACAAAAATTAATATCATCAACATTTAAAGACTACTTTGGAGGCTTAGATGAGGCTAAGCTCATAATCATAACCTTTATAACTTAGATGTAGACTTAGATCATCAGTATAGTCACATTCTGGCTTAATTAGTCTTTGGTGCTTGCAATTCTTATTTCACATGCAATATGGAATTAGATGATCACCTTGAAATTTGGATGATTAGTGAGAAGATTTGCATATGTACAAATAAATGGATACGAAAAAATGATGAACAATATTTAAATTTACATATATGTAAATAGTATACTTAGGTAAATTTACATGTATGCATATATGCATACCATCTTCAATTAGTTTAAACGTTAATTAGTTTCAAAAAAATAAATGTAGCCAACTAGCCATATATCATTTTGATCTTAACATGTACAATTAATTAAATAGTTGGTTAATTATTTAGAAAGAGAAATTTATGGGATTCCAACTATACCCTTTTCATTTAATTTTTAATATTTAAAATAAATAATTAATGGATGGTGTAGATTACTTCTTAAAGTTTTTAGGAAAATTGAAGTCATGTAAAAATGCTAACCCAGGCCAGGATAAAACAAAAATACATTTGTGTTAAAAAAATTGTAAAAACTCATTCTCAATTATGTTTTTTAAATTAAACTTTTAAACATGTGATTAACAATTAAAGTTAATAAAAAATATGAAAAAAATTCGAAACACTTTTTTTTATGTTTTGTATTAAATGCAACGATATATATTACATACGTAAAAAAAACAAAAAAAACGACGTTACATAGGGTTTTCAAGGATTTTCTCAACTCAAAAATGTTTTCAATATATATATATATATAAGGGAAGGTTAACGTGCTAAACGTGATAATCAAGTAGAGTCATTATGTATACAAGTAGAGTAATTATCATAGAGTAATTATGTAATTACTAATACTTCATATTTTGCTTGAGAGATCCGAGACGGAGGGGTACGTGCCCACCACCGCAATTATCGCCCCCATAATCACCACAAATCCGATTATGACCAACTCAAGTCCGAATGCCTGCTTGTGAATTATAGATATCCTCATGTAGCAAAAGCATGGAAACATGAAGGGCACTGCCACATTCAAAATGGCCCGACAAATGACATTAATATGCCGAAAAACGGAAATGCCAGGGCCACTAGCAGCGTGGATGTAAGGCCCCGTTACCAGTAGCCCTACTTTCGTGTTGGATTTACTTATAAACGCAGTTCTAAATATCAGAGTTAATTAAAACATTCGCGGAACAGTAAAAACATTCAAACCATTACATTCTATAACCATAATTTTTGTCTTATTGAGCATTCATAGTTATTTAAAAACAGAACATAGTCTTTTAAAATAAAACATCATAGCAAAATCTTCAGATGTCAGCTTCGTCCAACTCTGCCATGTGTCCTCCTCAAGCTACCTGCCTCATTCTACTCACCTGCGTGCATACTAAAAGTCAGCTACGCTGAGTGAGTTCTAGTTAATCACATACTCATACAATACCTTCTTACATTTCATACTTAACCTCTTAACTTTCTTTCATACACACATAAGTGCATACACTTTCATTTTTACCTTCATACTTTCTTTACATACATAATCATACGTTTTAAAGAGCCTTTCGCCCTATAACCTCACAGATATTATAAGGGTCTGGTCCCTGACATCACAGATATTATAAGGGTCTGGTCCCTGACATCACGGATATTATAAGGGTCTGGTCCCTAACATCACGGATATTATAAGGGTCTGGTCCCTAACATCACAGATATTATTAAGGTCTGGTCCCTCTTCGTTACCATACAACCATGCCTTTCCTTCGTTTGTTAACCTTATCGCATTCATACATATAAGCAAATACATTATACTTACCTTATACGTAACACTACAACCTGACAGTACGTGCAATATCCGAAGATCGTTCACGTACTAACAAGCAATCATTCATACATTCCACATCATTCATATAAGGCATACACTTATCGCTTAGGATAAATGTATTAACAAACATATAGAGTATGCACACAACCCCGAAAACATAACACAGAAGTGGGGCTAGAAACTCACCTGAATCCTGTTACGCTCTCCGTTAATCGTTATTCCCTTCTTGAGCTGTGCACGGCTAACTAAATAATATTTACATGTATCAATTAACTACTACTACTCATGTTGTATTTCTATCTTTATATAACCCACAACGAACAGGGTCCGGGGGCAGCGCCCCTGGCAGCGGGGTCTATGGGCGGCAGCCCCTAGCAGGGTCCAAGGGGCAGAGCCCCTGGCTGGGGTCGAGCTGCCAGGTCAGCTTGGAAAAATTTTATTTCCATTAACTGTCTTAACACATTTTTCATTAGGTTTTTAATTTATTTTCTAATTTTCTAACTCCAGCGAACTTATCATTAAGCGAACTTAACAATAAGCGAACTTAACATTAAGCGAGCTTACTGTAAGCGAACTTAGTGTTAAGCGAACTTATCATTAAGCGAAGTTAAGCATTGAGCGAACTTATCACCAGGCGAAGTTAAGGCTCGGCGAACTTAGCTTTAGGCGAAGCTATCATAGGCGAACTTATCAACAAGCGAAGTTAGCGATCGGCGAAGTTAATTAGTTAGGCGAACTTGCTTGCAAGCGAAGTTAAGCTTGCAGGCGAAGTTGCCCAGCTGCGCCTCTGTTCAATCTTAATCCCCCAAAATCATCATCGTTTTACTGAGAAATCCATGGGTATGGTATTTGACTAACCCGCGATCATTCCTATTCCAACCATATATGCTATATTATTGTAGTTATGGGTTTGTACTGAAATAAATCGGTTTAAACAGATTGAGCTCTTCCACCTTCCACGCCTAAAATTCATATGTTGAAATGTTGATCCAAACATTTCAACTCAGAGTGGGAGGATTAGATGTCGTAGCATATTTTGAAAAGGTAACAATGGTGGTAGCTTTCCGGGTAGGTTATAAGTAGGCCAGAAGCCCAAAAGCTCTCAACAACAATCGATCTAGATCTTATAAGAAAAGGTAATAAAAACTGATTATTTTGATGTTGGTCACGAATAAGACATGAGATAAAAGATGAAGAAAATTGGTTTTTTCTCAGGAAGGAGTTGAATGATATAAATGGGGTTTTGGATTTAGGTCATGTATGGCTGTAAAACTATTTTGAGGTTTGAGTATAAAAGAGTTTTTGATACCCACAAGTCACAACTCTCGATGCACACAATTAAAATTTATTTATTTTTTCTATCATTTCATTTACTTTTACTTTTTATTTTACAGTTGATTTTGTTTTATACAATTAATATAAGTAATAAGATTGTGTTCTTCCGTCGTTCGAAAGCCAATTGCTAAACCATAAGTGTTGGTCTTTTCGTTTAAGATTTTGTTTACACGGTTTTATGCTCACCCTACCACGTATATCTAATATAATAAATCACTTTATTGTGATTTTAGAACAATGACATTGTTATGGAAATCATTCAACCAATTGAGACACAAACCGGTTTAACGATTCAACTTGATAGGCACAACTACTTGCTAATAAATTAGTTAAAACTAGGTTAAACATGTAAACCAAATGTTATTCTTCTCATTCTCTCAAGTCTCTTTCAATATCAATCTCTTTGGTTTTGGCGTTAGTATTCCAAGCAAAATCATTGTCAGATGGTCTTTTACAAACTTTATTCACTTTCACTTTGGTTCGAGCCGGGGGTCTCACCGGAAACAGCCTTTCTATCCTTATGGGGTAGAGGTAAGGCTGTCTACATCTTACTCTTCTCAGACCCTACCATAACTTTTACTATTGGTGGGATATACTGAGTACAATGATGACGACGACGACGACTTTGGTTTGTTACTTTATACACAAAACAGTCGTTTTATTATTTTAGTTTCACATGTTTCCTATGCTTTGTAAACGTGCAAGTAAGAAATTATTATTAATGTTTTGGAATTATTTTCAATAGTTGATGTTAACAAAAATGATGAATCATAGTCAATTTTTATGTTCTCTATCTTCTACCTCATAAACATAGTATGATTTCATTAAAAATTGTAATTAAAACTAAAATACATTTATTGTGACAAATAGATTTATAGATTTTATATTTTAGAGATATTATATGTTTGTATATTTATAATTAGTTATGAGGACGAATGGTTTAGGGCTAAGTACGTTTGATCAGTTGAAGCAGTTTGTGCCCACTCTGATTGTTAAAATATTAGTCAGAAAAGATCTTTCAAAGATTATAGATAGTGTTATTTCAAACTGTTGTTTGACTGGAAATGGTGGTAGCGGTTTTAGTCGACTGAAGATGTGTTGTCAAAGATGATGGTGATCATAGAAAACGATGGTTGAAGTGGTCGAGTGAGATTTATCTAATAAATATTATAAATTTTAATATTTGTTTTTCTCTTTTTTCTTTCCTTTTTTTATTTTCCACGTGCTCACGTGAAAATATAAACGTTATATGTGGATATTTATTAAAAAATTAACACAAAGAAGATAATATGCTTTATTTGATAAATTAGCGTATAGGTCAGCATGTCCGACCTATACGCTGCGTGTTTTGACGCAATACGAAGCATTTAGCCATATGCGCATCGTATAGCCCCACCTCCCGACAAACACTCACACTCACGCTCATAAGCTGAAATTTTAAGATTATGATCATACGTTTCGTATATGTGTGTCTATAGTGTCAAAATAAAATGGTCATATTCAATACACTAACATTGTTGCTCCAAGAATATGTGCTTTTACATATTCAACCATACATGCATCATAACTATATCATACATCTTACACCATATATGCATCATAAACTACATTATACCCTTGCCTTTCAATTCACTTTACAGGAAAAAAAAAACCAATAAGCAATACAAAGAGGGTGACATCGGCATATATTTTTTAGATAATCTAAAGATGCCGGATGCTTTTAATTAAAAATATTATTTAAACTATACTACTAGTATGCCATCGTTTTCTTAAATTTATTATTTAAAATTTTATTATAGTTTCATGTGTATTTTGTTTCAAAAAATGTGTTTCCTAAAGATCATTATTTTTTTTTGTATGCTTGTACTATAACTATGTATAGCTATTTACATATCGTGTAATTATTTATATACATTGATATACCCATGCGTAATTATTTACAGTGTACATAAGTATTGATATAAGCATATTATATATTTATATACGTTGATTTATATATACACGTTGTGTAACTATTAATACATATTGGGGAATTATTTATTTACGTTGAGCAACTTTGTTCGAAACTAATCTTAAAAAGTTGGGTCTGTCTGGAACCCTTCTTCCATCTGTGATCTGACCATATTAATTACATAAATTACGAAATTATAAAACAATTGTTATCAAATCATAATTGGAGTTTTCATGTTACATTACATGGAATTAAATTAAAGCCTTTAAAATATTTGATTCATCAAGTACAAATAGAACCATATTCAAATAAACAATGCAACAAATAGAATATGATTGAAGTCTGCTCGTTCAAGAAGAGGATTATACAAGTCCGCTTGACACGCAAGCAGACTAGGAATCTAAAGTATATGTGTGCATTGAACCAGTTGGTGGATGTAATCGCAATAACTTACATCTCAAACTGATTGAAGCGGCCTGGACCAGTCTGGTTGAAAATGCATGTTTACCATATTAGGCCTGAAGCGTTCATGATATGCAAAAATAAGACATATAACGCGCTTAAGTGATTATACAAAATTAAAATTTAATAGTGGGGTAAAAATGAATAAACCATAGCTATATAACATATGAAAAATACGGAAATAAAAGGGCTGCTTACGGCATCCAAACTCCAAAGAGGGAAGAAAGTAACAACTTGAGTCCAAAAAGGTTGTAATACGATTTTGCAGCATAAGAGTGATCAACTCCATTGTACTTGTATTTTTGCGGTGTATTGATGGCAATGAGCACCTAAGTATATACCCCAAGGACTTCTAGCTTTCTTCCCCTATTAGGACCTGCCATTTGCAATTTAAATAATAAGAAACAAAATAGACTTTCATATGATCGAAGAAAGAAGTTAATGAAATTTAGTTGATCACCTTAGCGATTCATTTACTGCTCCAACACCGTAACACGACGATGGAGGTTGTCGGAGACACGGGGACCAGAACTACAAATTAACACTGCTTAATTTGATCAGATAGGTTAAGATATAATCCAAAAAAGCATCCACTTACACCTCCTTTTGTTGGTTATAGAAATTGGTTGAAGTTTGCTCGTTCAAGAAGCGAACTACCTATTTGTGTTCACTTTTCAAAAACCCACCCACAAATACTTATCAAATTTCTAAACCATGTATTTATAAAAAAAAATATCTCGATTTACTAAGGATCTTTGTGTTATTTATTGTGAATGAGTGTGTATGTGTGGGTGCTTCTTTCCAACCGTTATGTCTATCATATATGTTTATTATTATTTTGAAAAAACATGCAACAATTACAACCTTTTACATGAGAAAACCCAATCTCATATTGCTTTGTTTTGTTTTTCCAAAGTGAAAACAGATTACCAATGCTTGAGAACTAGTACTTGGATTCCAACTTTTGTATTAATTTAACGGTACTGGAATTTTTTTTGTTTGATTCTTTATAACAGGTGTCGGGCTTATATCTGTACCATACGCCCTCGCAGTAGGAGGTTGGTGCAGCTTGATGCTACTGCAAATCATTTTTGTGTATGCTTTCTACACTGGTTTTATATAATTTACTATAAAACGATTACAATAAAGTGGCAGGCAAACGTGCAACAAGCTGCGCCGCAACCCCCTTTTGAACAGCAAAGCCAATCCTGCTAAAAACGAAGCTTTGGGACCTAGAAGCTGAAGAGGTTCCGTGTACGACGCGCTGAACCCTACTCAAAAATTTCACAGCCTCTGGAGCCAGAAACCCAAATGTATCAAAGGCAAATGGTAGAAAGACATGTTGATTATCTAAACAAGCTTTCTCGTGTTTAACAACTTTGCCCGATTCAGCCTTCAACGCAGTCTGACCCACAACAAACCCACGGTCCCTGAGCCCAACAAGAGGAGACACTCCTGGTTTGCTGATTAGAAGAATCATGGACCTTGATCCAAATTTTAGAAGTTATCCGGATATCGGTTACAACATTTGGGAGAATTGGGCGACTAATTGCTTTAACCTTAATAAATGTTGAGCTCTTCTTTGTTGCTTTAACCCTTTTTAATCAATTTAACCTTGATTAAAAAGGCAGTAGCAACGAAGAAGAGTTCTAAATTCATCAAGGTTAAAGCAATCAGTCGCCCAATTCTTCTGAATGCTCTGTAACCGACATCTGGATACCTTGTCAAATTTGGACCAAGGTCCATAATTCTTCTGATCAATAAACCAGTGTAGAAAGCAAAAACAGATACGGTTAACAGTAGCATCAGGCTGCAACAACCTCCTGCTGTGAGGGCGTATGGTACAGCTATAAGCCCGATAATCATTATAAAGAATGAAACAAAAATTTCCAGTACCGTTAAATTAATACAAAAGTTAGAATCCAAGAATCTAGTGTACGTCCGTACGTCCAGATAGCAGAGTGGGAGGATGAGCATCGCTAGTGTACGTCTTCATAGGCGATCATAAAATAAGATGCCGTAGCATATTTCGAAAAGGTGGTAGCTTTCCGGTAGGTTGTTAGTAGGCCAGAAGCCCAAAAGCTCTCAGCAGTGATCGATCTAGCTAGATCATATGAGAAAATAATCGATTTAGGGTTTGTTACTTTTTCTTAAATTTATAAAAAGAAAACGAACTTATAACTGATTACAGAAGGTTATTTGGTGAGTGGGTGGAATACAATTGTGTATTTATGTACGTGGTATAGACGAATTTTTATTTAATGTCATTTCGAAAATAAATAGTATGTAGGTTGATCACGTGTAAGATGTGCTTGGGGAAAGTAGAGGTAAGTTGGGTGAGTTAATTATACAGGCTAAACTTTTGAAACTACATGCCTTCATTAGTAAATTCAACAACAATCAAAATATTTTTTATGTGTAATCTATATCATCTCACGATCTTCCACTACAGTCCCTTAACAAGGTAAGCAAAGATTTTCGTGCAGATGAATTAATTATGTTTCTGTCAACAATACACTTGGCTTTCTTAGCTTGATTTTCACAAACTTATTGGATCTGCACTCTGAGCGAATGGTTTCACAAATAGTATTAGCAAGATAATTGTCAGAACGGTTGATTATCTTGAGATTTGATATTTCAATCAGTTCACACGCAGATAGAGTTCAAACTCCTTCAAAACCAAGAGAAGGAAAATACTAACAACCATCGATACACTTAATAATATATATTTTTATACAAAAAAATCAAGGTTTCAACTTGTCTAAGAGTATACAAGTCCAAATACGTTATTTTGCAAAACACACTTTCACTACTCTAGAAGCCTTCTCAAGTACCTAAAAAACCATGTAAAGAAGTTTCATCACGATGGTTAGAGAGTTATCAGGTATTAAAAATGAATATTTAATTCAAAGTTTTTCCTCTGATTAAATATTTACACAAAACCCCTTTGTCTTTTCACGAACTTCATTTTTGTCAATCTGTTCGTTAAAACACTTTCGTCTTTTCATGAAAGTTTATTTTAAATCTACCATTTCTTTATTTCTTTCTCTCTATGAAAGTAAAATTTGGCAAATTATTTATTAAACAACAAGTGGATTCATAAGCTTGCAAGGAATATGACACATGCATGATAAAAAAAATGTTTCATAATCAATACGATACAATATTTCAAAGTATTTTTCACAACTTTTAACTACAAATTTTATAATCAATACGTCATTATTGATATACACATATTGTATATTTATATACGTTGTGTAACTATTTATACAGGTTGTAAATTATTTATTTACGTTAACTATGTTCAAACCTAATCTTAAAAGTTGGGCCTGTCTGGAACCCTTCTTCCATCTAACCATATCTTTTTTGGAATAGTTAGAGCCCATTTCAACCAACGCAATGGCCCATTAATTTTTCATGACTGTATTTTGTTGGGCGTTGAAAAATTGAATTTGAACATGATGACCTAGAGGTGAAAAAAAAAACCGAACTTGGAACCGGACCCGAAAAAAAACCCGGAACCGAGTTTTTGTATACCCAGGTTTTTAATATCCGAACTTGTACCCAATCCTATCCTTATGATACAGATAGGGTATGCATTTCAGTACCAAAACCCGGAACCGGTAATACCTGAAAACCCAAATCGGGTTTTATAAATATCCGAAGCCAAGTTTTAAAAATACCCGAATCGGGTTTTTCAAATAACCGATCTGTACCCGATATCACCTGAAAAATACCCGGAAAAATAATCCTAAAAGGTGAAACCCCTTTAAAAATCCAATATATATCCGAAAAATACCCGAAAAACCCAAAAATAGGGTTTTTTCAATACCCGGAAATAGGGTATTCAAATACCCGGTTTTAGAATACCCGATTTTATACCTGACCCGAACCCGATACACAGGGTACGGTTTTTAGAGACAGTATCAGGACCCGAACCCGACCTGGTTATTGCCAATATCCGGGCATACCCGAACCCGGGTATTTAAAAAACCCGATTTGTGAACCTCAATGATGACTTGCAGTCTTGCACTGTTAGAAGTTAAAACTATAATAAAAACCTTAAAAGGATTCTTATATGTTGCATTAGTCACGTAATTAAGTAAGTTGTATAAAGGAAACCATAACAATTACAAAGTATTAAATTTACAATTTTGCGAGGTCTTTTTCTAAACAATTTTCTTTTTATATTATTTGATGTTACTAGTCTACAAGTTTAATTACTTTTGCTAGATTTACAATGGTTGACTATATAGTTCAAAAGCCTCCTAGGCAGTCCAGTTTAAAACTTTCTGTTACAATTTAGTCGCACATTAGGTCTATTCTTACGGCCTTCGTTTTAAACTCCTCCACTTCGTTTCTTTTGCTTGTGTGTATACAAACCGAACCGAGACGGTTGTTCACTCACGTTTGCTTGTGTTTGGTTTGTTTACAACAGAAAAGGAACACCTGCTCAATTTCTGGTCATTGGTGTATAGTTTTTATGTTAAAAAATTGCGGGCAACACAAAACCGATGTCGGTATTATGAGACTAGTATCGTATTCGTTTTAATGGCTTTCGCTGATGTAAACACATATCGAAACGAGAACTTTTCTACCATTGTAAATAATATGTTTGCATTACAACTTTCGTCATACAAATTGTATTTATATATTCATTTTAACACACCTCATAACTTTATGTTTGTATCTTTTATTTATTAGAGTAACAATATCATATACATTATTTTATATTTTATGCATATACCAAATTTCGAACACAAAAAATCTCGTTGAATGTGTATGTTACGCCCACTAGTTTTATGGCATATTTCATTTTGAAAAAGGCCTATAAAACATTAATTTAAAATAGCATAGAGAAATAATGAGAAAATTCCAATTTGCCTCCCTGGAAAATATCGTCGCAAGATGGATTAACCACTGTAAAAGAATTTGCACATGTTGTACCGTTGGATTTCTCGGGCGATGATATACATCTATTTATACATCTCGAATCCCTTGTAAAGTTGTGTTTATTTAATGTTTTGAGTTTGGTTTAGTTCGTGTTTCGTTTATCTTTTATTAATTTAGGCTTTGATTCAATTTATTTATATTTATGTATTTTAAATCTTTTGGTGTCTTGCATGTTAAGCTTTAATTCTTTCTATCATTTCATGAGAAGTTTAAGTTCGTTTTTTGCTCATCATTGGTTGCATGATTAGTTCACTTAGAGTTTTGATTTGTTTTCATGTAGATGGTGGCTTGAGAGTCAAGGAAAAGAAGGTCTAGAAGTTTCTAATCGTTACTTGGAGTTCAAGGAAGAGATTTAACAAGATCTAGCATTAATTTAATAAATAAAAAGCAAAATTTCGGAATTTCCTTCCTGGTGTGCGCCACACCGCGCGACGGGGGAGACCAAGGCCCGTCGCGCGGCGCCTAGAGCTTCTGGTCAGCCAATTTTCACAAGTCCAAGCCCGTTATGCACTATATAAACATATGTTATAAACCTAGACGAGGTGTGGAGTGTTGGCAGCCGATTTTCCAAGGTTTAGAGCCAAGATTGAAGGTGTTTTGGAGGCTAGGAAGAGAGAAGATCATAGAGCTTTCATACGGGTTTTCAAGGGTCGATTAAGACGGGTTCTCTCGTTCTTTTTCATTGTTCTTGTTTACTATCTTGCATGATTTTACTCTTTTCTAGTTATTTGTCTTTGATTATGATTATGCTAGGCTAGACTTCATGTCTACCTAGGTTTGATGAACATGTTTGATGCTTAATTCTTGCTTTGGACGATTTTTATGATTATGGATTTGTTATATTAATAGTAAAAAACTTAATTTTGCTTTCATGATGCATATGAGTGTTTATTATCTTGGTTGATTATTAATTATTGCTCCACATGGATCTTGTTTTCTATTGATTGTGTTCTTTATATATTAGGGTTCACGTTTAATCATTACTTGGTGTTTTGATTATTGTGATTGAATAGGCCTATTAGATCATAGAAGCTTGTTGATCGTTGATTAGGATTTTGAATGTTCTGCTAAATTCCAATAGCTGTAAGGTGAGAAGTTGTTCATGTGTCTTGGTCAATCGCATTCTAGGTTAGATTATTGACAACATTATTGCTTGGTTATTGTGTTGATCCTTATTCATGATGTCGTGTTTAGTTTATTAAGTTATCTATGGTTTAGTGTTTCGTGAGATTGCTTGGCTATGATACTATTAATTAACCATATTTGATGACTGTGAGGGAATCAATCCAACTGATTGCTTAATAATCTAATAATTATTCTTTGGGATTTCGTTTGATTCGGTCAAGGGTCCTTTAGGGTTTGTTAGACGATTATGTTTAGAAATCAGTTTCCATATCATGATATTTGTCCATTGCTTGATGATTGTTGATACATGGGATTCTTACCTAGATAGATTCATTCTCTTATTGGTTTCGATCTTGTGGTTGATTGCTTGTTTCTAGTTTATTTGTTTATTTACTTTCTTAGTTTAATATTAGTTTAAAAACCCCTTAAAACATTAATAATAAATAGGCGTGTCGTAAGACGAGTCTAATTAGTTAATTTACGTAATTTATAGAGTCTTGTGGGTTCGATATTCCGGACTTAAATAGCTTTAGTACAATTGATCGGTTTACTTGCCGGTGTTTTGTGTAGTTGAGTCTTAAGTCTAGTTTTTATTACTTGTTTAATATAGTTAATATTTAATTGACTGTTTTCACTACATCAGGCGGGTTTTGTTGACTCCTACCGTCGATTGACTTTCCTTTGACATGTTAAAAATGGTTGAAATGACCCGTTTACCCCTATATCTTCATCTTCATCATTTAACCCAGAGATTTGATTAAATCCTTCATCGTCTTCAATCAACAACCCAAAAACACAACTCCAATCAACAACAACCCAACAACCCAAAGAACCCTAAAAGTTGTAGGTTTTCCAATATCATTGATTACAACCATTAATCATCAAACAACCATCATGTAGTATTCCTTAATCACCTTCATACTCACCCTATCTGTCACACCCACCACCAACCGGAGAATCCTCCACCACCCATTTTTTCCGGCAAAGTCAACCACATCGCCGCCGTGATAACCCATTTTTTCACAAAACCCCAAGTCAACAAACCCCATATCAACCACCACCTCCGCCGTCGGAAGTTCCAGAGACCCACCCAATGGCTCCGGCGCCGACGAAAAAGTCCGGGACGAAAAAGTCTGGCTACGGTTACCATCATGGCTCAGATCTGTAATATGAAGATCAGACAAAGGGGACGGTCACCACCATGGCTGCAACACCGGTTGCATCATAACCAGATGCCATCCAGGTTGCCCCGCCAAGATACGGGCCGAATTTAACCCTATGCTCGATTGTGATGTTTGGAAATCAATCAATCAATCCATACAGATATTTGTATCATCATCGCCATCTCCAATCATATTTTTCATCATCATCATCATCATCATAACATTTGCATTCACAAACAAACACACAAGTCACACATATATGTATGTACAGAGAGAGAGATTGAGAACAAGGTGGGTGGGGTTATTATTATTACTATTATTATTACTAATAACTTAAGTTAACCTGTCTGTTGGTTTTGCGATTGATTAGCAAAAGTAGTAATAGAACCAAAGAAGAATCTGGATTTGTGCGATTGAAGAAAGAAAGAAAGAGAATATAATAGAATGAATGTGTGAAGATGATGATGATGATGATGATGATGATGATGATGAAAGAGAGAGAGATTATTATTATTATTATTATTATTATTATTATTATTGTTAAGAGATGATTACCAAAATGCCCGTGGCATCCGTCAGTCAACTGACGGTAGGAGTCAAAAAAACCCGCCCGAGAAATCCAATGGTACAACATGCGCAAATTCTTTTTTAGTGGTTAATCCATCTCGCAACGATGTTTTCCAGGGAGGCAAATTGGAATTTTCTCTAGCTTAATTAACTTAAACATTTCATAATTGTCTTTGTGAAAAAGGATGAGAGTGACACCTTTGGAATCGTGTTGACGGTTTGCAACCTCCAACAAGTTTCTACCACGTGTAAAAACTCTTATAAGCCCGCACAAGTTCGATTGAAACCCATCTACGCCGACCAGTTTTAAACCAAATCCATTTGAAGGAAAGATGTTGACCCCGACCATTTTGAACTCAACTTCGGTGTTGACGAACATATTCCCATATTTTTAGTTCGTAATTTTTGTGTATAGTATACTTTAATTTAATTTTACTCGTATTAGTTTTTTTTTTATCAGTTTTAAAATAAATGTTTTACAAACTTCTGAATTTATCGTTGAGACGTGCTTATTTTCATCTGCATGCCGACATAAATTTACTTAAAACCAAGCAGGGTCAATTTTTATTAAACATTTTGATATAATTATTACTGGACTCGGTTTGGAACGAAATTTATGCGGCACGTTGCTAAATTTAACGACATTTCAATGATATATTCGAAATTTTATAACACTTTTTACGTTAAAAGTTACAAAAGAGAAATAAAATAGAAGTAAAAGTAATTATAACAATATAATATACATATAATATTCATACTAAATGTTGTAAAATGGTTGGACTCAGGATTGCTCGGAAACTGTCAGAAACGACCACGGGTTTGGTTTAAGTTTGTCGGGGCATGGATTCCATTCAAAATTTTCCAAAGATGAATTTGGTTCAAAACTTATCGCCACCGACAAGTTTTGAAAGGACATTTATGGAATCTTGATATAAGAAGAGCTCGATTATGTTTAACTCTTAAGGCAAATATATTTTAACAATTTTTCCTAAAATAAATGCTTAAGTAGTAAAACTATACAAGTTTATATCGTTGACTTAATTTGACTCAGCATTAAGCCTAATTAACCAGCAATCATATTCGTATCATATAAATATCTCATGCAAAGTGAGGAATGGGAGGTGGTGAGGTTTTGGGTTGATACATGGATTTCGGATGGGAGGTTGATGGATAGATTTCCGAGACTTTTTATTGGAAGCTAGGAAGATGTGCATGGTGTCCGATATTTTAATACGGTCGGACTTTGTTTCTTCGATGAACTGGCCGTGGAAGAGAGAACCGGCCTTGGAGGCCGAATTAGAATAGTTTGAGGAGTTATTGGAAGTCATTTGTCAGGTTTCGCTTAACAGGTGTGTGGATGACTAGAGATGGGAAGGGGACACTGATGTAATATATTTATGTGGAGAGCATTGTTGGATCGCTTGCCTACAAGGACGGCGTTAAGTAGAAGAAATATTGACATTGGTAATACTTTGTGTATTTTTTGCGATGAGAGTGAAGAGACAGTGGATCATGTAATCACCGGATGTGGTTTTTCTATGGGGGTGCGGGAGAGTATTTTAAGGTGGTGTGGGTTACCCTACTTTTTTGCTTTTAGCTTAAAAGATGTGGTAGAGATGCATAGGATGGAAGGATTATCTCCTTTGCGAAAGGAAATTATTAGAGGAGTGGTTATGACTTGTTGTTGGATTTGGAGAGCGAGAAACGAGAGGATTTTTGATGATAAACGATGTAAGGTGATAGAGATTGTAGCGGATGTGAAGGCGCTTAGTTTTATCTTTTGTTAAGTAATAGATACAAAAGTAAAAACAGAGTTTGAAAGTCTTTGTGTAATATGTATTTGATGTGATGTAGTTTGTCGGCCTCTTTACTCCATCTTAGAGATTGGATGGTTTTCGATTTACGTGTGTTTTATGAAGTTCACCTTTCAAAAAAAATACACAAAAATCTCACATTTGTTATATACTGAAATTAATTATTATTAGACTAATAATAGATATTTCCAACGGCATGACATCTTCACACTCACAATGGATCCCCTACTTCCTAGGAATCAATCAAACGTCACAAATTCCAAACCACATGACGTCATCATCACATCAAACCTACCATACATAAATATCAACATCCTCTTTCACAATATAATAATAACTCAAGAACTGAATATTATTAATATTACCATGGAGAATAATATAAACAAAAAACGTTCACAAGTTAACGGAGCCGTTAGAACCCCCGTCAAGAAAGTCAGGGCAATGAAGGAACGGTCTAACGGCGGAGTAACGGCGGAAGAAGCTGAGTTGGAGGAGTTTTTGGAGATATTAAACCGATTGCAGGATGGGTTTAATAAGTTTCGGAAAAAGAACGCCGCCAGTGAGTTTGCGACACCGGCGGCAACGGATTCTGGCGAGGTTCGTGACGGAGATGTGGCACGAAACGACACCGTTTTGGGGTTTGATCTTAACACCAACCCGGACCCGGCATCTGATTAGCTGTGACGGACCTATAAAAAAATTCACAACGGTCGGAAGGGGTTGGTGTCAGAATTTTACATGGGTTAGATTGGGATTTTAATATATATATATATATATATATGATTAGGTTCATTTCAGAAGTATTCTTAATGCGAGAGGTGCGAGAAGTAATTACAACCAATCATTTTTTTTTTATTTCTCTTTAAAATATATATAAGGGTATATTGGTAATTTATCCTAATATTATATTTGGTAACTTTTAATTGCAAGATTGTTTCAAAATTATTTTATATGAAAATATTATCTGTTTATCACCAACATCAAAAACATCGACCCTCACAATCCCAGATTTCTATCAACACAATCGCTAGTTCAATATCCATTGCAGACTTTTTTTGAATCGAAAATATCTAATTAAATTATAATATTCACCAATCGACTATGCGTCCTACTTTTATTATACCCTAAATCGATTTAGATTTCGATTTTGATGAATTCAGTATGTGGCGATTCTCACAACAAGACGATACATCGAATCGGTATTAGCAAATTAGGTTTCATTCAATTCTTTCATATCACCTTCAATTTTAAACATTCTTATGAACTAATAGGATAATATTCATATGAATATATGCTCCATTTTTAGTTTCTACGTTTAGGTTTGAGTATAACAAATTGGATATTTGTGCAATACTTAATATGGATTTTTATACCAGATTATCAATTACTAGATATTTATGTGTATTCTATTATGTTTAGGGTTTATTTTTATTGAATTCTCATTGCTTTAAGTATCTGAATATGTCATTAATTTTTTCTTAATAAAAGTTTAAATTTGCTTAACAAAAATGCAGCCATAATTGGATTAATATCACTATACAACTCTTGATTTTCCTTACACCTTAACAATAACACTACACACACCAGAAGTGTGTGTATGCTAGACACCTACACAATATGTACTTACGTAGAGTAGGTGCTTACGTATGTGTGTATACACACATATGCAGCTACTTATGTATCTAGTGTAGCTTTTTATGCATTCAGTGTTGCTACTTTTGTTTATCCAGTAACATTGTTACTCAATATTGAACCGAAAAAAAATACAACTTGAAACACATCCAAAACCCTCCTACACTAGTCTCTGCCCCCCCCCCCCCCTCCACCCACCACCGCCACCACCCCAAAAAATAAAAATAAAAATGTTTAAGAGAACCACCTAACCATACAACCTAATAACTTACATGTAAATATTATTTATACTTACTACCTAGCACATCCATATTTAATGTTGAATTAGAAACATAGCCTCTAATTGACTTCATTTTAACAGTAGATACAATTTTTGCTTACTACCCTACACATCTTTATTTAACATCATTTAACTTAGGTACAAGCACCCAACTTACCAGCATGATGATTCCAAGAAACTAACAACATGGTGACGAACTACTCCAATTTGTCTCTGCATCATTTAATACCACTGATAAACATGTAACGACATTGGAGTTATATATAGTCACAAATTCAATATCATGTTATTATTACCCAGTTCCATATTGTCACAACTTCAATTTCATGTTGATTTAAGTGGGATACCTATCAACTATAATTGTGTAGTTTATTACATTTTCTATCGTCAAGTTTGTGCTATATATTTACATCATTGATGTTATTTGCAGATTATTGTAGGCAATTCTTTATGCCGTGTAGTGATATATATATAAGTTGTGTTCGTGTTTCTGTTATGTTTTGTCAACTAGTGTAGTTAGTTGTATTGTTCATGAGATTAAATACCATTTTGTGTTAGGCTGTTTCATACAAATGTGGGTATAAATTTACAGTTGTGTAGGACTTTTTGTTTATTGTGTATGTTCTGACTTTCGAACATATTTAATAAGAAGCTATGTAACTGGTTACTGTATTTTGTGTTGGATATATAGCATATGTTATGCTTATATATATATATATATATATATATATATATATATATATGTATATATATGTTTAGTTATACATAGCAACTGTGTATATACAAGAATCATTTATTTTTCTTAAACAATATTTGTTATGTAATTTTGAGTATGTAGTTTTATTATTCGTGAGAATAAATATTTATTTGTGGAGTTTGTTTTTAACAGATGTAAGTATTAATCTAGTAAATTATATGTGTTTTTGTTTATTGTGCATGATGTCTAGGACTTTTGATAATGTTAACTAAGATGCAGTGTATGGGTTATTGTATGTTGTGTAGGATTTGCGTAAGATTAAGGAAAAAGTATGGCAGAAGAAGATGCGAAGATGCTGAATGAACCAACATATAAGAAGTCAAACGATATTCTATATTTGCTTGGTTACTTTGAACACGAAACTATCACATACAATATGAAGGTTTCGGTACTTGTCGTTGCACGATTGGCCTAGCGAATAGGCTACAGAGAGACGTAAGAAAACAAAAACGTTGTGTCACACATGCAATCAGGATACAAACGATCACTACTCTTGTAATGGTAATAAAAAAGAAAAGAGAAGAATATGATTCTCATAAGCATAGCTATAGTTTTATCTTTTCAAACTTATGTTGCTATCAATTGTATTTGGGTTTTTTGGTTTGTGTGTGTTTATGTCTTTTTTTTGTTTTGAGTATTGTTTGTTTCTAAAGACTTAACATTTATGCCATAACATGTTTTGTAGTATTTTTCAATTTTACATAAATTCATTGGTTACATATGTTTAAATGTATACAAATCAAATAACAGAAAAATATCATAATGTCAAAGTTTATGGTTAACTTTGAAAGTTTAGGATGATATTGCAAGAACAATTAATTTGTATAAGTAGCCACTAAGAGTAATTTGGGTATTATTAAATTTAGGATAAAATGCAGAAATATGAGTAGGATATCTTAGAAAAAAAAATGAGTATACCCTACACAATCGAACACGAATTGTAATCGAGCACGAATTGTAGGGGCAATTGGGTGTTGCAAATTGCTGCAATGTAGGAATAAATTATTGCAGTGTAGGGATAATTTGTTACACTATAGGGAAACTTTGTTGCAGGAAAAGAACATGGCCTACCAGCAATGCATTATTTTGGTGTATTAATAAACATAACATATAGAAACAGAGTTTGTAGTAATATTATGAATCCATCACATTAAAAAAATAACTTTCAAACAAAATGTAGAGTGCAAACTTTATCCAAGTTCTATAAACAGGTCATAAACACTTGACCAGATAGTTTAGCTTAAACAAAATATAATTGAAATAAAAAAAATATCAAATGTTTTTAGTTTCATTACGTTTTCATCACCATTCACTCAAATCGTGTTTCTAACCAAAGCCTCACCTAGACTGTCGGAGACACGGTGGGTGCGCCTGTGGTTTGGCTTACTTGCAAATGCCAAATGTCTTTAAATCTAGTTTTAAGGCAAAAAAAAAATTAATTCACTACACAACTGTTTTAAAATAACCTACACATAAATAAGACACAATAACAACTGATAAAATATCCTACACAAACGACACTAATGATACACAACTTCATTTATCGCTTTAAAAGTATTTTTTAAAAACGCACCATAAACTATATCGATATACCACTAAAACAAAAATTGTTCCACCTCAACTATAATCCAAACTAAACTACATCTTTAGATAACCACACTAATAAGAACTTTTAGAAATCTACAAATCAAGCATACAACACCTACACATAGCATCATGAACCTACACAGTGCATCATAGTATCATACATAGCCAACAAATTATTATACCACCCAAACAACTACACAACAAACTGTAATCTACATCTACAACACCTACATAGGCAACTGTAATATACAACCAACTGTCATCTATAAACGTAATATGCATAACATAATATGCAAACTTATAACTAATATGTATATGAATAACATAATAAAAGAGTGATACTCAACTCTAAATGTTGTTATTGAATCTGTACTATGTTAAAACTTGGATCTTGTGTGTACCTAAAGAGCATTTTGGTATGACCCGACTCCAGAACTTATCTGTGAAACAAGACAGGGGTTAGCTTACAAACATATAGCAAGATAACAGATGAAAAAACTACTTATTGTTAATGATGTTTACTTTGCAGCTACTTGCACCATATGAAATTGCAAGCTCCCGAGTCTACGCATATGAATATTGAACATGTTAAGATTATCCCGCACCAGATAACAATAAAGACACATTATATAACATAATGCTAACCCTGGAAGCAAAATAGCCAGTATGGTTGTACCTACATACGTTCTTCGTACACTTCATGAAATGTATGTATGTGGTACGTATTCCTACGCATGACTGTTCGCATGTAGGTACATATGTCGGTACGTACGTGTGATGTTCACATGTAGGTACGCGTGCACAGATAATTGTTCGTACGTAGGTATGTGTGTATGTCTGAACGCATATAGGTACGTATGTGTGTCTGAACGTATGTAGGGGCGTACACACGTGGGTACGTAGACACGTAGGGACATATTCACATGACGCACACACGTAGGTGCGTCTTTATCATTAATTATTATACGGTTTAACAAACATACACTTCTGGCTAATTCTCAGTTATTATTAGCTACACAATATAAACCTATTTTTACACATAATCATCAGTTAATATCAAATACACAAAACAGCCAAATGGTCCAAATGCATAAACTTTGGAAAGGAACTAATCTTGACATACCTCGGATACAATAGCTACAAGCTTAAGCATCCACCCAATTATTTATATATTACTAACAACACACACAATTTAGATGTATGGCACTATTATGAGATACATATAAATTAAATTTGTGTGCATTCATTATTTAATTTATATGATACTTTGATTAAAAAAACACCCTACATACCTTCAATTTCTTGTGTAGGGTTCGATCACTGTAGCATATAAAAACCCCCCAATTAAACCTTAAAACACACTGATAAAGAACAAAGACGAACGATTGCTTCTTCTACCCACCCAACATAATCAATCTACTTTAAACTCGTCGATTTTGTGTATCAATTTCATACGCTGAGATGGATTTAGAGTCAGTAACGTCGAGCGGTTTTGGGAGTGAAACCAGGGATTCTTTACGTTACTTATTCTAAGTCTATACAATACTGACGATTTTAACCCTTTAAGCATAAAACATCAGTGCAAATGTTTAAACTATTTACAAAAATGCCATCATGTATCTTAAACCATTGATTTATGTGATGAATGGTTGAGATTCACTTCTCGCGCTTGTCGCTCTTATATTACTTCTCGCATGAACCATCCCCTATATATATGTGTGTGTGTGTGTGTGCGTATATAGCTTAAAAAATATTTCACTAGGGTCGACCGACACCTACATCTTTGGTGTAAATCTGCCACTGCCGATTAGTAATATGTTTAGGGTCTGTTTGGCATGAGGTAATGGAATGGACGACGGAATGGAATGAACGTGGTAATGGAATAGACAAAGGAATGGAATGAGTTATTACAATTCCAATGAAATGTTTGGTTACCACATAGGAATGAAATGAATAATTACTTTGCATTGTTTGGTAGGTTGGAAAAAAAGAAAAAATAAAATTAAAACGGTAGTGAGTGGTGGTGGTGGGAGGTAGGTGGCGGTCGTGCATTGGGTTGCGGTGATGGTGGTTGGCAGTGGCGCGCGGTGGTGGGCAACGAGATAATGGTGGTTGGAGGTGGGTGGTGGTAGTAGGGTGGAGGTGGGTGGGTGGTGGCGGGTAACAGTGGAGGTGGTGGTGGGCGGCGGGTGTGATGGTGGGGCAATGGTTGATGGATGCGGCAGGTGGTTGGCACTGATGGCGATGATGGTGGAAGGCGATGGTGGTGGTTGGTGGCAGTGGCGGCGGTGGTGGACAGCGGTGACGGTAGGCGGCTGGCGGTGCTGGGTGGCTGGCACTGATGGCGATGGTTGGTAGAGGTGGGTGGTGGCGGAGGTGGATGACGATTGTGGTGGTTGGTGGCAGGTGGCGGCAATGGTAGGTGGTGGTGGGTGGTGGTGGTAGGGTGGTGGAGGTGATGTAGGGTGAAGGAGTGAATGGAATGAAAAAAACATGGGGTGTATGGAGGGAATGAAATTGGGGTATTTTAGAGGGAATTGAATGGACTAGGTAATGGGTTATTCCATTCCTTTGATCGACCACAAACTTTTCTCCATTCCCTCATAAGGGTCATTCCATTCCATCCTCCATTCTTGCATACCAAGCGTTACCCTAGTTTTTTGGTTATTCACTTTGTATAAGTTTTTAGTATGTTAATTAGAAATATTTTAGTTTTGGTTCTACTTATAATTATTTGTTACATGATTTGTTTTGATCCAAACGTGTTTTAGTTTGTACTGATCTACTTGTTTTCGGATTGTACAAACGAAAAATCATGGATTCGACACTGAGCATGAACATGGTGTTAGGCAAAACATTGTAGTGGCGTGTAATTCGGTTTTATGTGTTATTAAAAATTCAAAGTTGTGTAAATTAGCATTGCCCTAAAGGCTAAAACTTGCATTTGCGCTCACACATTATGGGTGAGCATTTTTAGGCGTGTTGGGTGCGCCCATAGGGAAAAAAAGCAGGCGTGGAACGGAGAATATCATGATTTTTCCTAGTTTAGTTTCTTATAAACAAACCAAACAATTACATATCTTATTTTTCTTTATTTTTTTATTCATCTTTCATGTGAAACCGTTACATAGTTTTTAAAAACAAAACACACATAGGACTCTTGGAACGAATCCTTAATCACTTGTTAATAATAATTAGGCTGGTTGTGGTGGAGAAAGATTTACTTGTTAGTTAAAATGTCATGTCACGGCACACGAACAGTGAGACTTTAACTAACACATTCGTTAACTCACGCGTTATGGTTTAACTAGATATTAAGTAAAAGAAAAAAGTGAAAATGAAAAAAAAAGTGTGATTGGTTATTTAAAGGTGGCCCTACAATTTCTTTGTTAAAGCCCCGTTACCGTGTTAACTAACTCATCATAACACCCCGACCTCAACGACCCGACGTGATGTAGGCAACATTAAGGCTAGTATTGCAAAAATCCCGACTAGGCATCGATTAATCCCCACTTCACTGATTAATTTTGGGCTAGTCGGCTAATAATCAGTCTAACGGTTACATCAAACCAAAATTGGCGGCTTCTTGCGAGATTCTGACCAAAATAAGCGGTTTTGGCGAGATTCTAACCAAAATTAGCGGTTTTCGACGATGTTACAACAAAAACCAGCGGTTTTTAGTGAGATTCCAGCCAATTTCGGCCAAAATATGTTTGTGTATGTATAAAATTGAAAATTACATATAAAAGTATGTGCATATATGCATAAAACTGAAAAATTTACATTAATATTTAACCCGATTAATCAGTAGTTCCTACCCTACCGTCCGATTACCAACTAGCGACTTTTACGACGGTTGAAGAGGTAGGTCCCCGCAAAGCCCAGTTGGACCCGCAAGACACACCTTGAAGAGGTACGTCTGCGCATAGACCAGCTGGTTCCGCAGGACCCACCATGCTCAGAGAGAAGACCTTACACGCAGTAAGCCAGCTGTTCCCGCAGGAAAGCCTCCCTTGGTACAGTACCCTGCCTGTTCCCTCAGCTATGGGTACAAGCCAAGAAGGAAGGCTACCCGCACTAACAGTAAGGCTACACGCATAAGGCACTAACTCTTCAGTAATGTCACCTGAAGAAGGAATGAGCAAGGCGGGAATATTCCCGCCCAAAAGAGCCAGTCCGTACGCTTCTGGAAGATCTTTTGTACTATACCTGCCAAGGTATGGACAAAATAGACAAGATCTGACCAAAGCAGCCCATGAATCAATCACAGGGTGACAGCTCACCGACAATAGTACGATGAGGAGCACGCTCCAGTACAAAATGTCACTATCAGCCGCTGCCTACCCACCAACTCCCATCGTGGCACGTACATAGCCCGTAGTTGGTGGAAAAGGAATATTATACAGCTGGCCGTACCTACTTGGAAACCTACCTTCGGCTATAAATACTCCAACAGCTTGGAACGGTATCATCATCTCATATTATCTTATCTTCTCTCTAGCTATTTCTCTCAATATACACTTATATTCAGAGCAATCTAGTCTGATTCTCACGCCGGAGGGTGGTCACAAGGAGGAACCCCCCCCCCCCTTCTCAGTGACGAGCTCACGGTGTCTGTTTTGCAGGTCAAGAAGAATAACCATCTTTGCCGGACCTAACCCTCGTGGGAAACATCTACTTAACCCTAAGATTATCCGTAATCTGCCGGGGTCATTTAGTGTTTCTTCATTGGCGCCATCCGTGCATTAAGCTAGAACTTAATCTTCCTTTTTTCTCAGTTTTTTCAAACTTCTGGAAAGATGGTTAAGGTTACTCCGATGCCGAGGCCACCGAGTGACCAAGAAACTCCGGTAACCACAACCCCAGCTACTGGGGGGAACACCGGTGAATATACGATTTTTACGAACACTACCCCGGTTACCCAAGCCAAGGCAAGTGCAGTAAACAATCCTCCCCTGGGATTCATTGATACCCAGGTAGAGAAGCAACAGACGAGGCTTCCCCGCCAAACACTAGATCAAGTTAAGGCCTGGGCGGAAGCACGTCAGAAAGAATTCCAAGCTGAGTTGGATGAACGTTTACGTTCACTCCAACAAGCTAACGATGAATTCAGAAGCACTCAACAGCTCAACATGAGCAATGATTGCGAGTATTCGGATGATGATTGGGAAGAATCTGATAGTGACGCAAACCCTCGTCATAAGGCGAAAGGGAAGCGTAAATAAGTAGACTTCCGCTCGAAAAGAAATTTTGGAGAAACTTTCAAGCCAAAGAGCGCAGGGGGAAACCCACGTGACTTCTCCAAAACTTTCAGACCGACTGTTGCAAATGCGGGAACGTCCAAGTTTGCAAGAGACATTGCGGAAGCAATTGCTCCAAAGAGTGCCAAACAGATGTCCAACATAGGCACTTACGATGGCGTATCCGACCCAGACGATCACTTGAACAGATTCATAGCGGGGGCAACCGTCAGTAATTGGACGGAACCCACGTGGTGTTACATGTTTCAAATGACGCTCGTCGGGGCAGCCAGAGCGTGGTTTGTGTTGGGTTTTAAGAGGTTTATCAAAGTCAAGTTAACCATATTTAACTAGAAAACACAACGGAAGCTTAGATTTTAAATCTTGTTATGAACATACCAATATGTTAAAACTAAAAACCCAATGAACAAGGATCAATATTACAAGAACAATATACTTATGAAATGTAAAAGTACCTCCTTATACCTTATAAGAAGATGTAGGTTGTTGAAGGGGATGGTGGTTCAATGGCAAGCCTCCAAAGTAGAAGACCTCAAGATAGTAATACCCCAAGCTTTTTGTGACAACCCCAACTTGATTGCTAGGATTAGAACACTTAAACAAGCTCAACAAAAACCCCAAAATTCTGCCCACTTTGGCCGTGGGTTTTGAGAGAAAGAGAGAGAGAATGTGAACTTGATTATTCACTTGAAAATTCAAAAATGAAAGATAAGTTGCATGTCTTGGATGTGGAGATTCATAAAGAGCTTCACATGGACCAAAAGGATTTGATTGGGCCAAAACCTTCCACCCACATGGGGTGGACGGCTCCCTTTTCTTTCCTTTTTTTTTTTTTTTTTTTTTTTTTTTTGTTTCTTATTTTGTTTTAACCATTTAAAACCATCTCCATTTATTTTATAAAACTAATTTTATAAAACATACATGCTATCTTAATTATTTAACCAATTAAATAATTAATTTATATAAATAAATTATCCAGATAATTTATTTAAATTATCAAGTGTGTTTGTTTAGAAAACCAATTCTCTAAACACTTAGTGTTCGGTATTCGTTTAAATGATCAAATCATAAAAGAATACATTTGGTGTTGTCTAGCTTGTTATTGGGTATGACCCGACTTGGATCAAACACAGTTAGCCACATTAGTATAAGTATGTGTCTCGGGCATACGTAATTCCAACAATCTCCCACTTGCACGAGATACATAGAAAATTAATGTAAGTGGTGAATACCGCCTAACAACAGTTCACCACCCCCAATGTGTTTGACGAAGTGCCATTCAATAACATCATCCCTTCAAGTCCCTTACTTGATATGATTTAGGTGAATCTATCATTATATCCCTTTGTTGCTAGATGTCATGTTGGATCTAAGAGACATAGGTGATCATTCTCTTTACAATTCAACTTTATCAGGCCTTAGACATCTAAACTCTCAACACATAAGAGGAACAAATTCCGTCTTGACTGTATACGCCTCTCACTATCACTTTATACTCCACCCGAGCTCATCCTTATGTACCATCTTTTACGAATAGCGAAGGGGAGAGTCAAAGTATAATACTCGGTGAAAATCAAGACCCAATATACATCTCAGGTCTAAGGATAATATGAAATTCTCCTTTACTCAAGATTACTAATGATCAAGTCAATCGACTCCATGTAGTAATATTGAGAGCGGGTCAGTCCAATATTTGTATCCCACAAATATCTATGAACTTTGGCAGCAAACCTATGCTCCATATTCATTCCTTATGAATAACCACCAATCCTAGTTCATAATAGTCTTGCTTCATATTTGTTCCCACAAATGTGATCGACTACGGACTTTTAGAATAAGATAACTTATTCATGGATTAAACATGCAAAATTAGAATTTAACTCAAGATTCCATAATCATATAAAAGAGTTAAATTACAAAAGTCTTTTAAACTTTAATACAAAATAGATCAAATCCAATTACTAGAATATCGAAGTCCTAAGCCACTCGCATGACGCTCATGTTTCGGTCTTTCTAGGAGCTTCGTGAATGGGTCCGCAAGATTTTGATCAGTTCCAACTTTGCGAATACATATCTTTCCCTTTTCAACTTCATCCCTTATGTAGTTGAATCTCCGCTCTATGTGCCTCGTCTTTTGGTGCGAACGAGGTTCCTTGATTTGAGCAATCGCACCCTCGTTGTCACAAAAGATTTCTAGGGGGTCTTGAATGGAAGAGACCACCCCTAGATCAGTAATGAATTTCTTCAACCATGCAGCTTCCTGAGCTGCTAATGAAGCGGCGATGTATTCTGATTCTGTAGTGGACAATGCTACCACTTCCTGTTTTGAGCTCTTCCAAGAGACAGCTCCTCCATTAAGAGTGAACACATACCCAGATTGTGATCGAGAATCATCTCGATCAGTTTGGAAGCTCGCATCCGTGTAACCTTTTATAGCGAGTTCCTCCTCACCAGATCCATATATCAGAAACATATCCTTAGTTCTCCTAAGGTATTTCAATATGCTCTTAACAGCCATCCAATGACTGTTTCCTGGATTCTGTTGGTATCTGCTTGTCATGCTCAAAGCGCATGACACATCCGGTCTAGTACATATCATCGCATACATGATGGATCCTATAGCAGAAGCATATGGGATTTGTTTCATCATCTCTTGCTCACCCTTTGAGCTTGGACATTGATCTGAACTCAATACGGTCCCTCTTTGAATAGGTACAAAACCTTTCTTGGAGTTTTCCATCTTGAACCTTTTCAAGATTTTATCAATGTATGTACTTTGGTTCAAACCTATCAAGCGCCTTGACCTATCCCTATAGATCTTTATTCCCAAAATATAGGCAGCTTCACCAAGATCCTTGATGGAAAATCTACTTCCAAGCCAAGCCTTAACGCTTTCCATGGTTGGAATGTCATTTCCAAATAGTAGAATGTCATCGACATACAATACTAAGAAGGTAATTATACTCCCACTAGCCTTTTTATACACACAAGCCTCATCAGCGTTCTTGATGAAACCAAAATTTTTGATTTCTTCATCAAAACGATGATTCCAAGTTCTAGATGCTTGTTTCAATCCATAGATTGATTTCTTTAACTTGCATACTTTATTAGGATGTTTTGGATCGACAAAACCTTCAGGCTGAACCATATAGACATCTTCCTCAAGATATCCATTTAGGAAAGCGGTCTTGACATCCATTTGCCAAATTTCATAATCATAATGTGCAGCTATGGCAAATAATATCCTAATAGACTTTAGCATTGCTACAGGCGAAAAAGTTTCATCATAATCAACCCCTTGAGTTTGAGTGAAACCTTTAGCTACAAGTCTTGCTTTATAAGTATCCAAGTTTCCATGCATATCAGTTTTTCTTTTGAAAACCCACTTACTTCCAACAGTTTTGGTGTTAAGTGGTGGTTCAACCAATTCCCAAACTTGGTTGTCATACATGGATTGCATCTCAACGTTCATGGCTTCAAGCCATTTGTCACAATCATTCTTGGACATTGCACCACGGTATGTGGTTGGTTCATCCGAATCTACCACGTAGCAACCTTCTACAAAAAATCCATATCTTTCGGGTGGATTGCTAACTCTACCAGATCTGCGAACGTTTTGTGTGTTTTGATCAACCACTTGATCACTTTCAACAACCTCTTGTTGAGTGCTAGTATCAACCAATTGTGTATCATCTTGTGATTCTTGATCCTCATCAAATTTCACTGTTCTACTATTAGTTCCTTCCTTAAGGAACTTAGTTTCCAAGAACTTACCCTTTCGAGCAATAATAACATTTTGCTCACTAGGATCGTAAAAGTAATATCCTATATCATCTTTAGGGTAACCAATAAAGATACACTTAGTGGATCGGACTTCTAATTTGTTTGGGGTGTATTGCTTTACATAAGTTTCACAACCCCAAACTTTTAAGAATGATAGCGATGGAGCCTTTCCATGCCATATTTCGAAAGGTGTCTTCTCCACTTTCTTGGTTGGAGCCATATTCAATATGCGAACAGCGGAAAGTAAAGCATAGCCCCAAAATGATAGAGGTAAAGTGCTTCTAGCCATCATTGATCGAACCATATCTAATAGGGTACGATTTCTCCTTTCAGACACACCATTATGTTGTGGTGTTCCAGGTGGAGTAAGTTGTGAAATAATTCCACAACTCTTAAGTTGATCTTGAAAAATACCACTTAGGTATTCACCTCCTCTATCACTACGAAGTACTTTGATTGTGGTTTTGAGTTGTCTTTCTACTTCAGCTTTGAAGTCTTTGAACATTTCAAAAGCTTCATCTTTGTGTTTCATTAAGTACACATAACCATATCGACTATAATCGTCAATAAAGGTAATGAAGTATCTTTCACCATTCCTAGTCATTGGTCTAAAAGGACCACATACATCCGAATGTATGATACCCAATAATTCTTTTGACCTTTCAAAAGTCTTATTAAAGGGTTGCTTTGTCATTTTGCCTTGTAAACAAGATTCACATACATCAAATGAATCAAACTCATTGGTTTCTAGAATACCACTCTTGCGAAGAGTTTGCATGCGATTCTTGCTTATATGTCCAAGGCGACAATGCCAAAGATAGGAATCACCCAAGTCCTTCTTGAGTTTCTTGGTGTTGACATTATACATTGAACTACTATGTGACATACCACTTTGATCTATTTCATATATACCATTCATGGGTATAGCTTTAAAATAAAATATGCCATTCATCAAAACATGAATATCATAATCAATAAACTTAAGATCAAAGCCACATTGTTTTAAAAGGGACACGGAAATAATGTTTCTCCTTAACTTAGGAGCATACAAAACATTTTTCAAAATTACTTCCAAACCACTTGGAAGCTTTAACATGTAGTCTCCTTGAGCTTGGACTTCAACTCTTGCTCCATTGCCCATAAAGAGACTAATGTCCCCTTTGTTGAGTTGCTTACTTCTTTTGAACCCCTGCAACAAATTGCAAATGTGAGTTCCACATCCGGTATCAAGTACCCATGTATTTGAAGAAATAACATTTAGTTCAACATATATAGTAAAGATAATACCTGAGGTTTGCTCCGCATCCCTCTTATCTTTTAACGCTTTGAGATAGGTCGGACAATTTCTTTTCCAATGACCTATCTCTCCACACTCAAAGCATGGATCTTGCGTCGCAACCTTTTGCTTCTTTTCCTTCGGTTTGTAGGGCGTGATGGCTTTCCTCTTTCCCTTTCCTTGGACGTGGCCCTTGCCCTTAGCAACACTTGCTTTGGGGTTGGAGTTATGTCCCCTTTTGCCTTCATTGATTGTTAGAACGGGTAAAACCCTTTTACCCATTCCCGCTTCGGCCGTTCTTAGCATTGCGTGAAGCTCACCAATGCTTTTGTCCCACCCGTTCATGTTATAGTTCATGACAAAGGTTTCAAACCTTTTGGTCAAAGAGTTGAGGATCAAATCCGTAGCCAACTCATTAGAGACGGGACAATTCAACCTACGAAGCTTTTCAATGTAGCTTTTCATCTTTAGGACATAAGATGAGACGCTTTGGGTTTCCTCCATACGACATGCATGAAACGCTCGAACCGTTTCGAAACGTTCCGCTCTAGCTTGTTGAAGGAACATTTCCTTCAATTGAGTTATCATGTCGTATGCCCCATGATGCTCGAAATCCTTTTGGATTTCGGGAATCATAGTTCCCAACATGAGGCAAGAGGCTTGCACCGAATCTTTGGTGTACTTAACCCAATCGTAATAAGCCTCCTCATCTTCCACGTTAGGCTCGTCGGGAATGGGATCGTCTAAGACATATGATATCTCTTCTTGCTTGAGAACTATTCTCAAGTTGCGATACCAATCCATAAAGTTATTATGGTTTAGACGATCCTTTTCAAGGATGGTTCTTAAGGATAGGTTACGGGTGTTATGGGTAGAGGTGTTTGCATTGTTAGCGGCCATCTACAAAATTTAACAAAGTTCTATTTTAGTATTATAAACAATTTAATTATTAATACCCTTTTATTCCAAATTTTTAAAATAATAATTAAATTCTAGAATCCAACGATAAATCAAATTTCGGTTAGGTGACCTTTATCCCGTTATTTGATTTAACAAGGTAGTCATCCTTGACAATTGCAACCCTTTGCAACTTCTAGAGGTATGGGACCATTCGAAATCCTTATTTCGTGTTGGCATGTTTATCCCATCAACACCATTGGACCCCATGCTTAGGTGACCTTTATCACATGGTTTCCAATTCAAGTCGTCCTACTTGTATAAACATGTAAGATTAACATACAAGTGGTTAGGTGACCTTTATCCCACAAATATGTTAATATTACCCTAAGTATATTAGTTTGCTCAAAATGGTTAGGTGACCTTTATCCCATTTAAAGTTCCCTAATACGTTAAGTGTCTTACAAAAGGATGGTGTTAGACTTGCTTCCATGGTAATTATGAAAAAGGGATTTTTTAAGTTTTCCAATATTCTAGTTTGAAAAACATTATGCCATATCCTAACATGCATTTAGTAATATGGCGATTTTGAAAACCAATTTTCAAGGTTCTAGTTATAATAAAACCAATTTTATTATATGTGAGTAATCGCTTAGTTTTAATAAACCCATTTTATTAACTAATTGACGCGATATTACCAAATATATATTAGAACCCGTTTTATGCTAGTTGTCGTTCCTATGTGACGGTTTGGATATCCTAATATCTATCAACCACACATTACATAAAGTAAAACAAACAACCAAGCATACATGCAAAATATAGTCATAACCGAGAACCGCTAAGTTTGACCATACTTGTTAGCCGAAACAAGTATAGGTCATAAGTCTCACCTAAGGGACAAAACATGACACAAGGATGGAATGTTGACTCCCACTTGACCTTGCATCCAAATGCTTCAAGTATCCTTTCCAAGTTGTTGTGTTCTTGTTGGGCTTGTAAATGGGCTCCAAACTTCCAAAAGTCTTCTTGGGCCCAAGAGTGAAATTTATGGGCCTAATGGGCTTGAATCCCATGATGGGCCGGTGAGGCCCAACAAGCCCAAAATTTCGGTCCAAGGCCCAAATCCACCAATTCTTGCATCTTCAATTTTTACAAAATGTATCCTAATACATATTTTTCTAAAAAAGGAAAATGCAACTAATCTATTTATTACAAACCAATTTATGAATAAATAAATTACACAAGCCTAAGATTATGAATTATTACAACCATATTGAATAATAAACATAATCAACATACAAAAAAAAACAACAATCAACACATCCAAGGTCTCGGTTTCGGTTATGACACAATCAAACATACCAAATGTTCTAAGCATGCAACCTAAGCAACCAATGCCCAAAATCACCAAAAGGAATCGCCCCCCCCCCCCCAAGAGGCTACGGCCCATCCCCCCCCCCAAAAATTTTGCAATTTTGATATTTCAACATCCAAATGTTAAATGGTTTCCTAAGATCTTTGCATGCATGTCAAGATCTTACAAAACCATGAGGGGTAAAATCCACCGAAATTTCGGACCCCTTTTTCACCCATGAAAAAACCGAAATCTATGAACACAAAAGAAGCATAAGTCCTTGTAACCGGCTCTTGATGCCATTGTTGGGTTTTAAGAGGTTTATCAAAGTCAAGTTAACCATATTTAACTAGAAAACACAACGGAAGCTTAGATTTTAAATCTTGTTATGAACATACCAATATGTTAAAACTAAAAACCCAATGAACAAGGATCAATATTACAAGAACAATATACTTATGAAATGTAAAAGTACCTCCTTATACCTTATAAGAAGATGTAGGTTGTTGAAGGGGATGGTGGTTCAATGGCAAGCCTCCAAAGTAGAAGACCTCAAGATAGTAATACCCCAAGCTTTTTGTGACAACCCCAACTTGATTGCTAGGATTAGAACACTTAAACAAGCTCAACAAAAACCCCAAAATTCTGCCCACTTTGGCCGTGGGTTTTGAGAGAAAGAGAGAGAGAATGTGAACTTGATTATTCACTTGAAAATTCAAAAATGAAAGATAAGTTGCATGTCTTGGATGTGGAGATTCATAAAGAGCTTCACATGGACCAAAAGGATTTGATTGGGCCAAAACCTTCCACCCACATGGGGTGGACGGCTCCCTTTTCTTTCCTTTTTTTTTTTTTTTTTTTTTTTTTTGTTTCTTATTTTGTTTTAACCATTTAAAACCATCTCCATTTATTTTATAAAACTAATTTTATAAAACATACATGCTATCTTAATTATTTAACCAATTAAATAATTAATTTATATAAATAAATTATCCAGATAATTTATTTAAATTATCAAGTGTGTTTGTTTAGAAAACCAATTCTCTAAACACTTAGTGTTCGGTATTCGTTTAAATGATCAAATCATAAAAGAATACATTTGGTGTTGTCTAGCTTGTTATTGGGTATGACCCGACTTGGATCAAACACAGTTAGCCACATTAGTATAAGTATGTGTCTCGGGCATACGTAATTCCAACAGTTTGATCGTCTACCGGTCCACCACATCTATGATTGGGCAGACTTCCAGCACAAATTCAGCCAGCACTTCAGTCAACAAAGAAAATATACTGAAGAGCTGTGGACGATCCTCAACTGCGTCAAAGAGGAAGACGAATCTTTGCTAGACTTCATCACTCGCTTCAACTCAAAGAAGCTAAGTCTGGGCACCATCAGTGAAGATCTTGTTCGCGCCGCTTCCATCCAGGGCGTTGAGTACCCAGAGCTTATCCGCACGTTGACGGGTAAAGATGGCATGCCATCCACATGGGATGCCATCATGACGGCAGCTAAACGCTTTACCGAGACAGAGAAGCAACTGGGTAGAAATCTTCCCCAGAGCACAAATCTCTACACGCAGAAGACCAGAGAAAATAACGTCCGTACCGCCCACAAAATAAGAAGAGGAAGCTTGGTATTTGGCAGTCAAGGATAAACTTTGACACCTCATCCAGCTCTCGCCCTCTCTTAGGCGGAAGGGACAACACGCACTCATCAAACAGGAATCCCAGATGGACGCCACTCACCAAAAGCGTCACCGAGATATTTGCCACCGAGAAACTCCCATGGCCAAAGGCTCCAATAATCCGATAGCGTCATAACGCTGATCAGAGCAAATCCTGTGACTTCCACGGAACCAACGGCCACACTACAGAGGAGTGTACGTCTTTGAAGGATATTGTCGAAACATTCGTCAAAGATGGAAAACTTACACACCTCGTGGCATCGATTAAGAACGGAGGGAGAAATGACAATCGGTACAAGGGCAACGGACGAAAGCCCGTCGACATCAGCATCCACATGGTTCATGGCAACGTCAGAGGAAGAAAACGACGAATGACAGAGCCAAGTGCGTGGAAGGTAGCTGAAGTGCGCTTCCCGCGTGTACCAGGAGGGCCCAATAAAGAAGGCCCCATAGTGATCAAAAGCCAGCTGGGGCACTACATCACTTCCCGCACTCTTGCTGATAACGGCGCTTCGTCAACGGTAGGCAATTCTTCGACAAGCTAGACGACGAAGACAAAGAACGCCTAGAAAAGTTCTACGCCTCAATGGAAGGGTTTGACGGCAGCACAAACACCCCCTTGGGGATCCTATCCTTCCCCGTCACTCTCACAGATGAGAAGTACTCCCGCACAGAAGACGTGGACTTCGTCGTAATGAAGAAGCCACACCACACGTACGACATTCTCTTCGGGAGAGATGGGATGGCAAGGTTAAATGCTATGGTGTCGTCGGTCCATGGTATGATGGGATGGCCAACAGCTGAGGGCGTTGCTATGATCACGGGCATTCCCCAGGTATGCATCGCATCTGTCTCATCCAAACCTAAACCAAAGATGGCTAAACCAACAACCTCTGAGCCAGAAGAATGGGCCTTCAATGGCAAATACCCTGACCAGGCTGTTACCATTGGCCCAACGATCACTCATCCCACACGCACCCTGCTCAAACGCTTGTTGCAAAAAAATGCTGACATCTTCGCGTGGACACCAGCCGACATGACTGGTGTACCCCGAAGTAGGGCTGAGCATAAGCTCAAGTGTGACCCGGCGTTTACGCCGATCATACAAAAGCGTCGCGTGATGGGGACTGAGCAGGCTAACGCGTGTAGAACCCAAGTTAAGGAACTCCTTGACGCAGGCATCGTACGCGTTAGTAAATATCAAACATGGGTTGCAAATCCCGACATGGTACCGAAATCCAACAAACAATGGCGCATGTGCATAGACTTCAAAGACCTAAACAAAGCATGCCCCAAGGATTGTTACCCGTTACCCGAAATTGACCTTAAGGTAGATTCGTTGGCACTGTTTCGCCTTAAATGCTTCCTTGATGTGTATAAAGGATACCATCAAATCCACATGGCCGTTGACGATCAGGACAAAACCGCATTTCGGACGCCCGATGGCACATTTTGTTATCAAATGATGCCATTCGGACTTACGAATGCCGGGTCCACATACCAACGCCTGATGGACAAAGAGTTACACGCCCAAATCGGGAGGAACTTGGAAGTTTACATGGATGACTTGGTCATCAAAAGCCTTGAGCCAGAAGCGATGTTGAAAGACATCGAAGAAACTTTCAACACGCTCAGACGGATAAACATGAAGCTCAACCCGAGCAAATGTTCTTTTGGGATGGAATAAGGGAAGTTCTTAGGAATCATCGTTACCAAAGATGGCTTCAGAGCGAACCCTGAAAAGGTCGAAGCCATTATCAAAATGGAATCACCTACTACCATCAAACAAGCTCAGACACTGAATGGACGACTAGTCGCACTGAACCGCTTTTTGGCAAACCATGCGGATAGGTCGTTCTCATTCGTGTCAACATTGAGAAATTGCTTAAAGAAAACGCACTTCCGCTGGACACCAGAAGCGGAAGCAGCTTTTCAAGAGATTCGGTCACGCTTGATCGAACTCCCAACACTCACAGCACCAGAAGTGGGGGAGGAATTAATTCTTTACCTCTCCGCCACAGAAAGAGCAACCGGGGCAGTCCTACTAGTAGAACGAAAAGGCATCCAAATGCCCATCTACTATGTTAGCCGCGTCTTAACAGATGTAGGAACCCGGTACTCTACCCTGGAAAAATTAGTCTTAGCGCTTGTACAGGCTTCACGTAGGCTAAGACGGTATTTCCAAGGCCACCCAATAACCATTCTCACCAACTTCAAACTTGCAAACGTTCTAGGCAAACCCGAGTTGTCAGGGCGCCTAGCCAAATGGGCAATTGAATTAGGAGAATACGCGATATAAGTATAAGCCAAGACCAGCCATAAAAGGCCAGGTCTTGGCCGACTTTATTGTAGAAGTCCCCGCTTCGCGGGAAAAAGAGTGCCAGGAAGAGGCTCAACCCTCTCTAGCACAGAACATTGATGATGTCTAGCGACTCTATACTGATGGAGCAGCTAACAACGAGGGTTCAGGCGCAGGGTTGAAACTAACTAACCCAGCAGGCCAAGAGTACACTTACGCTATTCGGCTGGATTTCCCAAGTACCAATAACGAAGCAGAGTATGAAGTATTCTTGGCCGGATTCAGAATTGCGTGTAAAATGGGGGTGAAAAACTTGGAATCCCACGTGGATTCCATGTTAGTAGCTAACCAGATAAACGGGACGTACACGGCCGTGAACAACACAATGGCCCTGTACCTCGCACAAGCAAAAACCCTTATGCGCGATTTTAACGATTGCAAAGTTATGCACATCAAGCGAAGCGAAAACAAATCTGCGGATGCGTTAAGCAAGCTTGCATCATTAGCCTTCACCCACTTGGGAAAGGACATCCGCGTTGAACTTCTTGGAGCACCATCAGTCCCATACAAGGAAATTTGTGTCATCCAAACCGGCATGGAAACATGGATGACACCAATCATAAATTACCTTGCAGCGGGTATACTACCAGAGTCGAAGACACATGCAAGAAAGATACGCTGTAAATCACTAAACTATCAACTTGTTGATGACATACTTTACAGGAGTAACTTTCTTGGCCCACTCCTCAGATGCGTGGACGACCAAGATTCCGACTACCTCCTAAGGGAAGTACACGAAGGCATCTGTGGAGTACACGCAGGTCCACGCGCAGTTGTAACTAAGCTGAACAACGCGGGATACATTTGGCCGGGGATGCACACGGATGCGCTGACCTACATCAGAAAATGTAGATCCTGCCAGCTTTACGCACCCAACACGCATCGCCCGTAGAACGAACTTGTTCCAGTCACATCCTCATGGCCATTCCAGAAGTGGGCCATCGATGTGACAGGCCCATTTCCCATAGCAGCAGGGAACGTTCAGTTCCTAGTGGTAGCCATCGACTACTTCACCAAGTGGATAGAAGCAAAACCCTTAGCCCAAACAACCGCAAAACATATCAAAAAATTTATTTGGGAATTTATTATTTGTCGTTTTGGACTTCCACAAAATTTGGTGAGCGATAACGGCACCAACTTTGCTGACAGAAGCTACAAAAGTGGCTGAAAGAGCTTCAAATCACCCACACCTTCACCTCAGTGGCACACCCGCAGGGTAATGGTGAGGTGGAAAGAGCAAACAAGAGCATCGTCGACGGTATAAGGAAAAGACTCTTGGAGCATAGATCCGGCTGGGTGGACGAAGTTCCACATGTCCTTTGGGCAAACAGAACGTTGTAAAAAGCAAGCACGGGCGAAACCCCGTTCAGCCTCACCTATGGCACTGAAGCCATGGTTCCAGTTGAGATCGGTCTACCCTCACCAAGAGTCATAACTCAACCAGAAGACAATGATGCGGAAAGACGGTTAGACCTTATGCTAACCGAAGAACGCAGAGACTTAGCCGCAGCGCGTGAAGAGAACTATAAGCGACAAATGCAAAAGTACTACAACACGCGGGTAAAACTCTGCAACTTCAATGTCAGAGACTACATACTGCGTAACAACGAGGCTTCGAACCAAGAGCGCCCAGGAAAGCTGGCCCCGGTCTGGGAAGGGCCATACATTATTAAAGAAGTTTTGGGAAAGGGCGCATACCGGCTCGAAAGGCTCGATGGCACCCCCATCCCAAGAACATGGAATGGAGCTCAATTTCGCAAATGTTACATGTAGATCAATTCCAAACTTGTAAAGAAAAGGCCTGGAGCCACTTCTAATGGAAATGATTCTCCTTTCACATTGTGTTGATAGCCTTACCTTTATACTTATGAACTGACCACACTGATATGCCGGTATTCACCGCATAAATAAGTGTGGGAGGAAGTAAGTCGTTGCGTGTGGAAAGCGGCACAACCCGCATGAACACAAAAACAATAAATATTTCTAAGAGGAAGATGAGGAAAACCTTCACGCAGGTCAGATATAGGTAAAGTTTGGTCATCCTACTAAGTGAAAGTGACGGTTCTACCCGCACAATCATGATAGAGGAAACAGAACAGTAACCTATTATCCAACACGCGTCGAAAGGTTAACTTATTTAAAACACTTAGAAAATTGCTAAGTTAAACTAAAATATACATGAGCAATTCATATGATGTTTACAAGGCAAGGCGTTAACAAAATATTTATATTCACAATAAAAATTCAAACATTACAAGAATGGCTAGGTATCTACCCGCCTACAAAAATACAAATCTATCCTAACGGTTGGAAGGGATCTCAAGGTTCAAGCTTCAGGACCACTCCCTCCAAACCCACTCGAACCCGCACCATCAGTTGTCTGCGGTGGTTCGAGGAAAGCCTTGAGAACAGCTAGCCCGTCATCAGCAGCCGCAATTTCGTTCACCTTCTCCACAACCGGATGCGGAAAGGCAGCATACTGGTTCACAGCTTAGTCGTAGGCAGCTTCAGTGTCTACATCGTGTAAAGGAAAGTTGGAAGGCGGGATGCCCTTCTCTGCAAATCCTAGACCAAGCAGGAAACCAGCTTTCTCCCCATCCTCATGAGAACGTTGAGGGCTGCACTCATGGCATCGTCATAAGATGTGTTCGCAAAAATCCGATGCACAACCTATAAAAAAAATATATATATATATATATAAAAGAACTTTTCTAAGTATAAAGAAAGCGTAAAGAATTATGAAGCTACGCGTACCTGCGGCAACGCTTCTCGTAGAAGCCACTCCTTAGTGATCAGAGCTTCTTGGAGGGTAGCTTGAGCTTGATCGCGGGCCCGTTCGGCTTCATTTTTGTTGAGGTTGGCAAGCAACACATCCTTAGCAGCAGCCTCTTCAACGCCCCTAAGCTTGCGCTCAGTGCGATCAAGCATACCATTCTGATCCAAGAGCTCTTGGAGCTTCTTGGCATCTTCCAAAGCTAAAGCATCATGAGCCTGCTGAAGCTTCTCTAGTTTGGCTTTGAGCTCTTCGTTTTCAATGCGCAGAGGCTCAGCAACGGCTTCAGCTTTGGTGACCCTCTCGGTCGCATTACGCGCGGTTTCCTTGGCCAACCTAAGCTGTTCGTTAACAGCTTGGGTAGCCTTGGAACGGGCCTCATGCCTGGCCTGAATCTCGACCTCGAGGTCCTTGAAGGCCTTCTCCTTCTCCACAGCGGTGGCAGCGAGCCTCTTGTTCACCTCCCGCAATGCTCGCGCCTGAGCCACTTCCAGGCTACGCGCCGTCTTTAACTTGTCGTTTTCACGACAAAGTAGCTCGACGCGCGGCTGCATCCGGGCAAGGAGGATTCGGAGCTCATTGGACAGCCTACCCTCCTGGTAGCTGGCCATTGCCTCCCCCAACGCACCGCTTGGAGCGGCATGACGCGCCCAGTCGACGCAGTCCGCAGCCGTGCGGAGGGTCGTTCCTCGGCGGATATTCCACCACGGAGCGTACACCTCATTGGAATCCGAAACTGCAAAAACCAAAAAACAGTTAGGAAAAAAATGACAAAAATGGGTAATAGGCCAAAACAACTCCACGCACCTGTAGGGTCGGTAACAGGCCGGTAGCCGCCAAACCCATCACCCGAACCTAGAGGATATCCATCCAAAAGGTCAAAGAGATGGGAAGGAGACAAAGATTGGACCCCCTCATCAACAGAGGTAAGTCCAGGGGTCCCAACCCCAAACATACCTGAAGAACCGGCCATGGGCGAAGTAGTCGCTGACACCGGAGGGGGCAAGGTAGAAGCCACCGTGGTAGTGACCATCGGTGGTGAACTCATTGGAGATGAACTCACAACCTTGGTCGCCGCTGCAGACGAGCCAGCAGAAAAAGTCACCGCCGGCCCAGTGAAGGATGCGGTGAAGATGGCACTGACGGCCGGCGGAGATGAAGTCATAACTGGAACAGTTTCCTCAACAGTATGGGCAACTGAACCAACACCGGAAACAGGCGCAGCCGCCTGGGTCATCGCCTCGGATAGGTTGACCAAACCTATCGTCGTGGGTCCTGAACTGCTTCCTCCCGCACCGCTCTGAAAAGCAGATACGTCCACTCCTGCATAAACAAAATATTAAAAACAATGGCGAAAAGAAATGCGGGAAAGTTAAAAAATTATACTTACAGGTTTTCTTAATCTTGAAAGACCTGACGGGCGGAGACGAACCCGATGGAACTGGCCTCTTCACGCTAGCCACCGTCACAACGCTTGGTTGCTCAGAGGTGACAGCCGTCTCAACCTCTGAAACAATAGTCTCGCCACCACCAAGGTCCCCCGCCGCCTCCTCACTCTCAGTCTCGGAATCCGACTGATTCCCCAGGTCGACGACGGAAGCGACCTTCGCCTTGCCCTTCCCACCAGCAGCCTTCTTCTTCCTCACAAAGAAGGGCCCATCTGCGGATTCCTCATCAGAAGATGACAAAATCAGAGGAATTCCAGCAGAAGTTTGAGCATGAAGAGGACGAGGATTGAAGAACTTATTACCTGGCCGAGTGGCGCTTAGGATCTCATGACCTGCCGGATAGACTTCTACGAACCTATCCGCAGTTTGCTCCAAGATGGGCAACTCGTTCTCGTCAAGATCACGAGTACCCAACCGTGCGGGACCACCAGTCTCCCGCGGATACAGGAGCGATTGCAAGTCATTCCCCTCTGAAATAAGAAAAGACAAGTGTTAGTAGAAAAACCCTAAAACAACACAAAAAGTGGGGCATACCGTAAGGAATAGAGCTCAAAACGTATTCAAGGACGATGGGTTTTTGCGGCGTCCCATACCCAGCGTCCTTCCACACGCGGCTCATGCCGAGCATCACCATCCCAGACTCCGCGAAGCGATAAACCGGAGTCTGGATCTGGGAGATCTTGGCAAACCATTCCGCCTCCTGGTAATTGGAGGCGTGAAGGTTAGGAAGCGCCCTCCCGTTCTTGAACGTCATCGCGATGGGGACGACACGAGCGGAGATGAAGAAAAACTCTCGCTTCCAAGACCGAAGACTGCGCTCGGTAGCGCAGTGTGACAATCGTCAATTTCAGGTTAACTCCGTTAACTCAACTCCGTCAATTCAAACTTAAAGATTACTGAATCTATAACGCACACCTCATTACATTTAAACTAGGGTTTAAATGACGCTTAACACTTACTACATGTGTAGTCTTTCGGGATTTGCACCGAAACGCAAACGAGTTGACGCAAACGATTGGTGAAAAAAAGAAAAACGTCAAAACAATAATTATGTGATGATTATGTGTTAGACTTATGTGTTATGTGATAACATTGTTATAAACGTTAACTCAATGTGCTAGAACTAGTTAATTAAGTTAGAAAAGTAACATTTGAAAGTGGAGGGACCTAGATGTAACATGTTATTATTTTTAATAATAATAAACCTAAAACCCTAATCTCCCTCTTTCCCTCACTAGACCGATCGGCCAGCCCCCCCTCCCCCTCTCTTGCGATCGCCATTCACACACACACATACAAGCAATCTTTCAAGCTTTTGATTGAAGATTAAGGTGCTAGGAAGGTATAAACAACTATCCTATGCATCCTCTATGCTTAATTTTCGATTTTCAATGGGTTAATTATAAACCCTAGGTCCGATTTCTATATGTTATTGTGTTCATATGATTTTGTTTGATTTGATGGTGTATTGATGATGATTTGATAACTAGAATTGATATTGTTACATGTTAATTGTTGTGTCTTTGATTTTGAGATCAAATAAAACCCTAACCATGTATGTATGGTGTAATTGATATGCATGGAGAGTGGTTATGGTGTTTAGAGTGTTATATGAACGGATTATGATCCATAGATGGTTAATATGTTGAGTTTTGTTGCAAACAGTTTCTGGACAGATTGTGTTGTTGATGTTCAATTGACTGTATCTGGGTGTAAATGTGAAAATTGGTTAAGATTATTGATACTACAGTAAACTAGGTTGAGTCTATTTTCTAGAGAATATAAATTTGCAATTTTTGGACGTGTATAAGTTAACCTTTATGATTTTACAAAAACATTGTGCAAAGCTGAGTTGTTAGAGCTGCTGTTAGGTTGTTTTGTAAATGCTATATCTCATGAACTACGAGACCAATTGGGTTGGTTCCACTTCTGGAAGTTGACTTGTTGAGTTAGGAACCTAACCCAAGTGGTCTTGCACTTGTTGGATTTTTCATTTAACGGGAATTTCAAATAACATTCTGTTGCGCATAAATTTGACTGTTGTGAGTTTGCTGTGGTAAATCGATCATTGTGAGAAATATATGTGGAATAAAAATAAAATAAAATATGTTCTGGAAACCTAATACATATATGCTTTTGTGATAAGTTTTGGTAAATTAATTCAGATGCTATGATCGGTGGAATAGACTAGTTTTACAAGTAGAATTCTGTCATTAAGAAACTAGTTGCTGAATTTTGTAAAAGTTGCATGAAACATGGTATTTGCTAATTAATTGTCGTGTTTTGACCAAATTGCCCTTGAAGGGAATGATTGCTAATTAATTGTCGTGTTTTGACCAAATTGCCCTTGAGGGTAATGATTTCTAATTAATTGTCGTGTTTTGATCAAATTGCCCTTGCGGGGAATAATTGCTAGTTAATTGTTATGTGTTGACCAAATTGCCCTCACGGGGAGTAATTGCTAGTGATGTACATTATTAATACATGACACGTAAATAACTGCTCACACATGTAGTGTATCACAAATGTACTTGTTAAAGTCACACACGATTCACAAACGAAACACGAAACATATTGTGTGCATAGGTATTATGTGCCGAGTCTAGAGACTCGATAATAGTTCCGACACTTAGAAAAATCTCTTTGTTGTTTTAGAACGCTAGAGAGAGTTTTTCTGTGACGCGAATCCTTTGGTGATTTATTTTTGGGAATTCTTCGCAAACAGTGAGTTTCACTTACCCCTTTAAACTGTTTTCAAACGCTTTTCACTTTGGGGGAGATAACATACTCCGATAAACGCATTTAAGATTTTGTTAGTAAATTATATATCACTTGTAAAGGCTAAGTGGCAAACGAAACATTTGAAGTCCTACACATCGAACCGGTTAATATTTGGAATAGTGAGTCACTGTTGAGTAGTACTACTGGGTTTGACAAACCCCACCCAACGCTAAACTCGACTGGAGGTCGAGCGGGTGTAATTTTGGCTAACACGTACCATGGTCTGGATGACCTGGTGACAAGGCACTTGATAAACAGTCAGCTTTGGTGTCGAACACTTAGCAATACTTGTTGTATAGGCTAGCTACCTATCGATATATAATTGATTTAACACTATCTGGTAACGCAAAACGCTTAACGCAAAACGTTTAACGCAAAACGCTGAACGCAAACGCTAAACGCTTTATTTTATATAAACTTGTGAACTCATCAACCTTGTGTTGACACTTTTAGTATGTTATTCTCAGGTAGCCGAGGCGGGCGCGCGGTATAGGATCATGCATGGTTTTTGAACATTCTGATATGCAAACATGTTTTTAACTATTATTACTTGGGTTTTTAAGTCGTCCTGCGTGACGCATCTTTTGGTTTTTACGCTTCCGCACTTAATTTCATTTAAACGTTTTTATGGTTTGATTATAACTAATGATTCCGATCCTGTTAGTTCACACCCTCTGACGGTAAAACTCCGTTAGTGGAATTTGAGGGTGTGACACGCAGATCTTCAACCCCTTGATCCGAGTGACCAGGGTATACCAACCCTGGATGCACCTCCAGGAGTAGAAGGTCATCAGGCGGTCGACGCGGGGCTCGATGCCCAGAATATGGCACACCCATTCAAAATGGCGAACCTTAGCAATCGCCATTGGGTGCACCTCCGTCAAGTGTACACCGTGTTTCTCCAAAACACGGTATACGAACTTCGTTAATGGGAATCGGAGATTCCCATATATAAAGAACGAGGCGTAGACCCCTATCTTGCTCTTAGGGGCATCGTACACCGTCTGGTGGGGCTCCGGAAACTCAGGCTCATAAGGCTCGAGCAAGAACTTCTTGACGATATAGTGGTATAAATCGACAGAAAGAGTACACTGGCACTCGCCAGCAGTACTCTTATCGTCCTTATCAGACGTGGACGTCGGGTTCTTAAGGTATACATCGGACTCCTCGACAGTAACCTCGGGATCATGTGTAGAAGACGACATTTTTTAGATGTTAAAGAGAGCGATTTCAGGAGAATGCTCGACGGAAAAGTTAGAGTATTCGCCGGAAATCGCTTAGAAGAAGAAGAGTGAAGTGAAAGTATGGAATGAGATGCACCCTCTCCCCCCTTATATACTCATCGCAATGAATGCGATGAATTTAATGCGGAGGAGAGAGAGAGCGCAGGTGCAATGAAACGGCGACACGTGGATAAAGCAAGCTGGCAACAGGTGTCAGGATGGCGCGTGAAGTGAAACTCGCACCCACGCGCCTGAAAAAGCGTCCTGATTGACCACATACTGTCACGTCGTCATAACTTCCTGCACGTCCTGAAACCGTCAGAAGACGCCAACGTCCCTTCAGCCGTTTGGACTGTCCTTATCCTTTCACCAACTCTTCGAATTTCAGAAAGATTCAAAAAGATTCAAAAATAAGAGGGAATATACCCCCTTACCTTGGAAAACAAGAAACCATAAGACAAGTGCGGGTACAGTGTCAAGGCGAAACCCTTCACATACTTAGCACTTGCAGGGAATTGAAGCCAAGATACCTTGGAAAACAAGGAACCATAAGACAAGTGCGGGTACAGTGTCAAGGCGAAACCCTTCACATACTCAGCACTTGCAGGGAATTGAACCCAAGAAGGATCTTATGGGCCATGCTTGCGGAAAGAGAAATAACACATCCGCATGGCGGGAACGTTGAGAACTAGATTGTTTGAAGCTTCAAGGTGGAATTGGTGGTTTAACATAACTGATCACTATGCCCAAAACTACCAAAACCTCGTGAAGAATCTATACAAGTGAAACTCAATGCTCCCGACTTGCGAAGAGGTTACACACCTACCCGCATCATACCCAAAGATCAGGCAGAAAAATCAGGAATTTCTGCAAGTGACATTAGGAAAACTGCGGGAAGAATCCCCACGGAAAACCTTAAAAAACAAAAACCCCTCTTTAAAACCCCTTGCTTAAAGTCCAAAAGTTCACCTCACTTATTAACAATTCATGAGAAGAACAATGGACTGGGGGGACTTGAAGAGGTAGGTCCCCGCAAAGCCCAGTTGGACCCGCAAGACACACCTTGAAGAGGTACGTCTGCGCATAGACCAGCTGGTTCCGCAGGACCCACCATGCTCATAGAGAAGACCTTACACGCAGTAAGCCAGCTGTTCCCGCAGGAAAGCCTCCCTTGGTACAGTACCCTGCCTGTTCCCGCAGCTATGGGTACAAGCCAAGAAGGAAGGCTACCCGCACTAACAGTAAGGCTACACGCATAAGGCACTAACTCTTCAGTAATGTCACCTGAAGAAGGAATGAGCAATGCGGGAATATTCCCGCTCAAAAGAGCCAGTCCGTACGCTTCTGGAAGATCTTTTGTACTATACCTGCCAAGGTATGGACAAAATAGACAAGATCTGACCAAAGCAGCCCATGAATCAATCACAGGGTGACAGCTCACCGACATGGGTATGAACTTATCGGTCCGTTGTTAAAAAGACAAACACCATACCACTAAACTATTAAGTTACGAGTAAAAAAACATTTAGTATTTATTTACTGATAGCTTAATCAACAATAACTACAAATAAATTTTATAGCGTGACAAATAATATCAACGCTATAAATCCACTCTAGCTTGTTTGTATCGTGTGAAAAAGAACATTTATATATAGATTCTAGTTATTAGCCTTAAAATTCTTGATCTATGTAACTATGTAAGAGGTAAATAGAATAATACGAATGTATGTTAGCCTAAACTGTTGTATTTAATTAGTAATTAATATGATATAGAAATAACTAAGACCAAGGGTAATGGAGAGTTTAAGGAGCGTTTTGATCCAAAATTCCGTGGTCCATTTCTTACTAATCATAATATATTAAACCACCATGACCTAACTCTTGTGTACCAAATTATAAAATGTTTAAACATATTTTTTTCTTTTTGCAATTTTTAATCACAAAAATTAATCAGAAATAAGTACACTATAAAAATTTTACTCGATAGAAACTAGAGTAAGGTGTGATTATCTGAAAAAGATAATGATTAATGAGAGACTCCATACCAACATGATATTGGCATATATACATAAATAAAATGGCAATCAACATGGTAAGGGATGGATTTTGCATAGGTTGAAGGGATGCCCTTCAACTTTCTTGTCGAAACAAATTTTTAGTTCAATTTTTTCTTTCTTCGTTTTAGTTGTCACAAACACAATTTTTTTAATCTGTGCAACCTCTTAGCTTATATTTTGGATTCGCCACTGAATACAACTTGAACACAACCATATTATGATTCAATAATATAGTGACACATGTGCAATTGATCGACGACGCCATGGCATCGGCCACACAAGGTTGTTGTATGACTCCATAAAACGAGTGATGTATTTACGCCAAACGACTATTTGAATGCTGATCAGTAAGGTTGTTGTAAGAGTCTAGTTTTATAAAACAAGGATTAAACAAAAACACATAATGATCACAAGTGAGTTTAAATGTGATAGCTACTATGTAATTTGAATTACTTAAACATATTATGCCGAGAAACAATAGTTTAAACTTTAATCAACTATAATGGTTCTAATAATGACCGAAGTAATCTAATATGACATGAAGTATTATTTCATCATTGATGAATGATATATGTACATACATATTCCTAAAGAGTTGATTAATCATCATTAACCACTAAATAAGTACGGTTAAATTAAAGTATTTATTGAAGAAACTGCATCATAGATTGAAGATGGTGGAACTAAAATTCAACCCATTTACGATAATAATAAAATATAAAAGGTAACTTTATAAATTTATAAATAAAAGTTTCTTAATTTATTAAACAAAATTGTTAATATATTATTTGAAATATTGATTCCACTTGGAATGTCTTTAATTTAGATTTAACTTTGCCTTGAATGATTAAATCAAAGACAACAATAGAATGTGTAGATATTTTATTTGGATAAACTAAAATGTGTTTAACCCACTAAGTATAATACCTAATGTTATGTTAAAAATTCAAAAGATGCTAACAAAGACACTTTGCAACATGTGGGGGATTTTAGTACGAAGATTACGAACAAACATTTTTACAAGGGTGTTCGTGATGTTCCTCATATTTGCATTCTGTTTGTTCGGTACCATGGCTATGTTGTCGCTGTTGGTTCGGGTTGGGTGAGGGCATGTGATTTTGGGTTGGTAAAGCCGAGGGAGTAAGAGAAAGAAGGTGGGTGGAGGAGTCTAGATCTTAGAGACAAAAATGACACTCTATGTAGCATCCGCCTCTCGTATCATCAATATTGTCCGTTTTTCCTTCGGTGGATGGTCTATCTAGGAACTCACGATTTTGTTTTTAGTTGCCCCGGTAGAGACTTTCCAAGAGGCCACCCCTACTGATACGTATTACTAGTACTACTTCCAGTGGCGGATCCATAAACTTTTTCCAATGGGTTCACAGTTCGGTTCGGGCCGGTTTGACGGTTCGGGTCGTTTCGGCAAGGTTTATCACATGATACAAATACGATACAATTACAAAAAAAAAACAAACATCACCATTAGAAAGTAAAAGGATACATAATAAAAATGCGATGATATTTTCAAATTTAAACGATACTGACGGTCTAATTCTATTAACTAATTTCAACACAATCATTCATTCATTCTAATTCTAATTTCAACAATATAGCAAAATTAACCCACACGCATTGTAGCGGAAATTCAGTCTTCATCTCTTACGGTGTTGTTATTCGATATATCAACTCATAAAGAGAAAAAGAATATGGCAATTTATATCATTTAACAAACAATTAAATCCTATTCAAATAAATGGAAAACATTTTATTTATCTTTTCTAATATCATCCACAAAATTATAAGAGGAACACTCTAGTTACACTATATAACCTGAAAGACACACGGAAGGCCGGAAAGGTAATAAAAGAAAATGATAAATTAAAATCTTAAAAATTTGCCACTAGACTAAGATTTCACTAAGATGGTAAGTAGTTTACCACTAGACTAAGATTTCACTTTGGATATGGGCTCACTCACCATTTATATGTGAGTTCACTATCGTATTATATATTGATATTCTATATAAAATCCGAAACTCAGTGGGTTCACGTGAACTCGTAGTTATACACGTAGATCCGCCCCTGACTACTTCCACCTGAGCGCATTGGACCAAAGAGTTTTCATATGCTCCACATCCAACTAAGCCCAAAATGTGTAGAAAATTTAAGAGGCATGGACAATACTTATAAACCAAGAAACTCTACTATCCACAGCGGATATGAAATTTGACCAAGGTTAACAATTGGTCCATATTAATTTTCTATGTATCACACTTTACTCAAAAAAATAAAAAAGCATGTTTTAAATGCATACATTAATAAGAGTATATTCTTGTTGTCATATATCTGCATGGCTGGCTACTTGAATCACGTCTCTGGTACTTGACAATCGGTTACCAAAAAAAAATATTCTTTTAGAATCAAACGTTATAAACTCAAAAAAAATATTCTTTTAGAATCAAACGTTATAAACTCTTAATATTATATTATGCCCCGTCCCCAAACCCTCTGATGACAAATCTCTCTCTTTGCCGGTATTAAAATGCAATGGAAACGTTAAAGAAAAAGCGGCTTGGCAAGAAAATGAGAGCAGAAAATGAGCCTTCTAATGGCGGCATGGAAACTGACGAAGCCGAGTTTCAGCAATTCTTGGCTATATTAGATCGGTTACAAGCAGGGTTGAATCATTTTCAGAAAAAAGGCTTAGGCGATTGTGTAGGTAAGTCTGTGGCCACACCAGCGACACTTCATGGTGTTATTAATAGTCAGAAAACAAGTGTACCGCAAAACAACACAGCTTTCCCGTTTGATCTTAACACCGAACCTGCAGCCGATTTATCTAATTAGTTCTGGTTTCTTGTGTGGATTCAAGGGAAAAGTTTGACCTACGTAATTTTTAACAATAAATGGTGCTCGTACTCTATTTTATACCAATAATTCTGAATTACTCTATTGTTCATGTTTGAACCTGAGACATTTGTTTAAGAGGCGTTTGCCTTTTGGTAAATTAGTCTCATATTATCCACAAATTTGACATATTTATATCGCTTATTTTAGTAGTGTATAGATTTATTTAACTTACGATTATGTTAAAAAAATATTGTACTTATAAGTTAACTTAATATATATATATATATATATATTACTTTTAGATGACTTGTTTTAATTCGTTAAGTATTATTTATAGGCACTTGATAAACAGTCAGCTTCGGTGTCGAACACTTAGTAATACTTGTTGTATAGGCTAGCTACCTATCGATATATAATTGATTTAACACTATCTGGTAACGCAAAACGCTTAACGCAAAACACTGAACGCAAACGCTTTATTTTATATAAACTTGTGAACTCACCAACCTTGTGTTGACACTTTTAGTATGTTATTCTCAGGTAGCCGAGGCGGGCGCTCGGTATAGGATCATGCATGGTTTTTGAACATTCTGATATGCAAACATGTTTTTAACTATTATTACTTGGGTTTTTAAGTCGTCCTGCGTGACGCAACTTTTGTCTTTTGGTTTTTACGCTTCCGCACTTAATTTCATTTAAACGTTTTTATGGTTTGATTATAACTAATGATTCCGATCCTGTTAGTTCACACCCTCTGACGGTAAAACTCCGTTAGTGGAATTTGAGGGTGTGACAGATTGGTATCAGAGCCATTGGTTATAGCGAACTAGAAATTGCATGCATACTAAACTATAACCGCGACGACCCATTAGTTATAATGATACGCACTGCATATGTTTGTGTAGTCTTTGTTATCTTATCTCTTTACCTCTTTCACTCATACGCGCGCATACACGGCTTACCTGTAGGGATGTCGACGCCACCCTCATCATCATCCGATCCGATGACTCATGCTCATGGGAAGGAACCGCAGATACCTACCTCATCGCCACTCGTGTAGTCCCGGAACTCGAAGCTCCCGCACCAAAGAGGTATCGCTTATCCGGAGGCATGTACGAAGACGAAGTTAGCTGGGATTGGTACCCTAATATGATTAGGCGTATGGTTTATCGCGAACAAGTTCCCCCGTTACCCCACCCGAATCATCCTGCTTACCCCAACACCCTACCACCCATAACCAAACCTGTGGAGCGAGTTCTCGCAGCTGTTGTTTCTTGTTTGGAGCGTGTTGTTGGTTACATGCGCTATACGAGAGCGAACGTATCGGGACTGTTAAAAGATGGAACCGAAACTAAAGAGGAAATTTCCCGCATGACAGCAGCAATGAAGGAAATGCAAGAGGCTAGTAATCAACAGATGAAAATTATGAGAAAGATGCAAGCCGAGATGATAGACTTGCAAGAACAACTTCAAGTAGCAAGGACCCGAACCGAGATAGCTTTAGAGCGTTGCGATATCTTACAAATGCAAATTGCTCAGAACGCAGCCGAGCCTGAGGCAGAACCTGAGGCAGAGCCTGAGGCAGAACCTGAGGAGGATTCCGAAGAAGATCCCGAAGAGGAGCCTGAGGAGGATCCCGAGGAAGATCCCGAGGAGGAACCGGAGGAAGAACCGGCTGAGGAGGAGGCACACTCAGAGGTGTCCTCAGATGACGACATCTAGTGATGATAACACCTAGATGGAGGGGTTGTCTCCATCCAAACTATTATTTTCTATGATTTTAAGGATTGATTTGAAATACTTTGTAGCGAATACAATGGTTTTAATCATGAATTATTATTTGGATTATTATATGGTTGTGATGTGATGATTGTTTCTTATTTCTTTCTTACCTATCTTTTTATGGATCTGACACCGACTATGAGTACCTTTATCCGGAGTTTGAATTGAACACCGGTTAAGAATAACATTGTTGTGGTGAAGAATTTGGTCTTTATATAATTGAAAGTTTATAGTAGTGTTAAATCGTGAAAACGTTTGTGTATGGTGTTTACACTATCATAACACATAATCTTTTCATCATGATGCATTGTCCATAATTCTTCTTTCCTTTTTATTTTATTTTATCATATAAAGGTTGCATAACACATCATTCAAAAAAATTATAATGGAATGAACTGACATGTAAACGAACAAGCTGTATCACAACCTCTTTTAAATAGCAAACTCGATCATGCTAAAGATAAAGTTTTGGGTCTTAGGGGCCGAAAATTACAATAAACGTCTTACTGAACCCAGGGCCGGCCCAACAGTGTAGAAAACTCAAGCAAGAGCTTTGGGCCACCTGAGCCCCAAATTTTTAAAAAATAATCAGCTGGGAGTTTAATATTGGACTTAATTAATGCAGATGGAAATAATAATATTATACGTTAGTATGAAATCATATGTTCTTTAATTTTAGGATGTGACTATCAATGAATAAGAATAAATTCAAACTATATTTCAAGTATATGAATATATATATTCGTTCACAATCAATATGCATAATCATCGTTCTATTTTAGGAGTTTGTTTTCACCTTAACTGTAAAAGCTCATTTGTAGTTGTATCATACCATAGATAAGCCTTAGCCCTTTGTATTCTTATATATACTAATCATATCTCAGGTAAATAATAACTTTGATTTTCAAACTATTACACTAGCATATGGAAACTGTTATTACGAGTTATGACAAATCTTAATTGGTAATTTTGCAATCTATTAGCAATTTTAAACAGTTAAGGATCTAATTATTATTTTTTTATTTACACACGCAAGCTTATAGGTACCAAAAATAGCAGTATTTTGCAAGCCAGGGAAATAATGAAACCAAGTAAAAAAGAGGCCCTGATTTTTCATTTAGCTTTAGGCCTCTAAAAAAGTTGGGTCGGCCCTGACTAAACCATGTTCAGAAAACCCATGGTCATGCACCAAGAATTCCAACACATTGATGTACATAGATTCACTTTACCTTTTTCTACTCATATGAACATATTCGTCTTTGATAGTTTGCTTGTTTGTTGTTGAAGAATATGTATGTACTCATTTCTAGCCTTCCATATAAACTATAATGTTGCCATAAATTGACAAATTGCTTATAATATCTATTTATAAAACTTGAAGACCATCCGGAACAACATCCAATATTTCAACACCATGTTCATGACTGCATTATCACAAACAAGCATTAGATGGTAGATTTGTGTTTTTTTATAAGACTTCCCATGAGGCTAACCAGTTTAACTCGACTCTCCATTCGAAGAAATTAATCTTCAATATATCTCACTTGACCCAAATATTATTATAATTTCTCTTTTTGCACATTGTTTTCACAAAAAAGTTATCTGTCTAAAATCATGGGGGCAAAGAAAAGTCTAAGGCTAAGGAGTTTGACCTCTTTATCGTCTACACACATGTGTCTCTGAAATTTGTCACATGTCAGCATCTCGTTGCATATGTGGGTCCCACCAAAGGAAAAGGCATCTAGAGCTTAGTCTATTCGCTGATGTGTCATACATTATATTGTCTTGTCATCAGAGTGCGACATCAGGACTCTCCAAAATTGAAAAGTGCGGTAGCTTAAAATACAAAAAAGTTATCGTTTTAAAAAATTTACAAGATACTTAAATCAAACATAAATTCTCAACTAACTATGTTCAGCAAGCCTAAATGACCAACTAACCTTACCGAGGTATCAATTAACAAGAGTGGTTTTTTTTTAAATAATGTAAGTCATTGTTGTTTTTTTAAAGTGTGATAACCGGGGTTTTAATTTTGATATTTTTAAAATTTTCTACAATTAATATTAATAATCATCAATATTTATCATTTAATAAAAATCTATATTTACAGGTATAATTTAATGTTTTATCATATATTGAGTAAAGATTTTTTATTTAATATAAAATAGTGATGAGAGCGACGAAACATAAATTTCTACTTATACTTTCAAATTATCATTAGTTACTTATTCTTATAATTATTATAAGTAAATTAAATGAATAAGATAATGTTTTGTGTGATTGTAGAAAGAGAATCACATTTAAAAAAAATGTTATATTCAAAAAAATGTTTGAATCTTAAATGAACGCAATACATCAAAATATTTGTATTATTAACAATGAGAACAATTTTAAATGTCAAACAACTAGCAACCTAGTTACCTATTGATCACATCATTAATTCAAAGTGACATGTTAGAATAACTAGTGTATCAGATACTACATGTTCGTGGGTAGACCGATCGAATCCGGCATAAATGTGTAAATTTTATCAGGAAGCATAAACATAAACGGGGTTCACAAATTTACATGCGCACGACCCATTTTACACAAACTTATGTCTCTCATTTATTATTGCATATCAATACTTGACATTATAATTTTATAACAAAAAAAATTATAAATGACTATAACATGGTCATGTTTAAATGACAAAACCTTATGCGCAATTTTATATTATGTTTTAAGCTTCATTGCATATTAACACTTAGGTGTATAAATCTGGTTTTTCAAATACCCAGTTTCGGGTATGGAACCGGGCTCGGGTATGACCGGTTATTGGAAAATCTAGTATTGGTAATACTCGGGTTCGGGTTCGGGTGTTGTCTCTAAAAACCACACCCTATGCATCGGGTTCGGGTCGGGTATGGAATTGGGTATTTGAATACCTTATTTTCGAGTATTGTAAAAAATCATATTTTCGGGTTTTTTCTGGGTATTTACCGGGAATAGATTGGATTTTTTTAGGGGCTACACATTTTAGGAGCAATTTTTGGGTTTTTTTCAGGTAAATTTCGGATATTTGAAAAGCCCGATTTCAGGTATTGGAAAAACCCGGCTCCGGTTTTTGGGTATTACTAGTACAAATCGGGTTCAATTCGGGTACGGATTTTGGTATTAAAATGCATACCATAATCATACCCTACTGGTAGGTTTGGTACGGGTCCAGGTTTAAAAACCCTGGAATAAAAAATTCCTATTCCAGGTTTTTTTTTTGGTCCAGTTTCAGTTTCGGTTTTTTTTTCCCCACCTCTATTAATACTTAATACACAAGTAACACAACAGTTTAGCTAAATTTATTTACAGGTTCGAGTGTTCGACTATAAACATAAACCCACTTATACCAAACTTAAACCCATGAATTTTATGCGAGACTAAAAGTGTTATTTAATATGGACTTTTGTCTTAGGTTGTGTTTGTTTTTGCTTATAAGGTCTTCAATGAGCATATGTCTGCAGGCGCGCAGACATAAGCTCTTGAAGACTGTTTGTTTTTAACTTAAAAAAAGATCTGAAAACTGCAGTGTTTTAAAAACCGATATTTTATTTGTACCGGGTTGTGCTAAAAAATGGTACAACCGGTTGAACCGGGTTATACCGGGAGGTTCAACCGGTTGAATAGTTTAAATTATAATTTCCTATAAACGTAACTTCAATACAAAAATAACCCAAAACTAAATGATTCTATAACAAAAAGAATCTAAAAGTTAATCCATATTAAAAAAATAATGCAAAAATACTCAATTTTTAAAAAAATAGTCCTAAAGCTTACGCGTTTGAATGTTAATTTTTGGGTTAAAATTAATTTTGAAAAAATATGGGCCACAAATATCAAATATTTCTCGGGCTTAAAACCGGTTTGCCGGTAAAAACCGGTATTTTAGACAAAAACCGCCAGTACGATGATTTAGCAAACCGGTCAAAAATACCGGACTCAAAATATCAGTCTACTGTGCGAAATCCGGTTTAACCGATTCAACCGGCCGGTTTGAACCGGTTTTAAAACACTGGAAAACTGCTTTTATGGTCTTAAAAAATAAATTTTTTTCACCATCTTCACACTTCTTAACATCATACCAAGTACCAACACCCAATGTCCAACACCACCACCACCCACCGTCCGCCACCGCCATCACCACCATCCACCGTCCGCCGCCACAACCACCCACCGCCACCGTCCGCCGCCACCACCACCCACCGCCACTGTCCGCCTCTACCACCACCCACCGCCGCCGCCACCACCACCGTCCACCACCACCCACCATCTGCCGCCGCCACCACCACCACCCAACACCACTGTCAACCACTCACCACCACCACCGTTAACCACCCAGCACCACCACCTTCCATCACCACCACCACCCCCGTCGGCCACAACCACCGTTCACTACCACCACCACCCGCCACCACCATCCATCACCACCCGCCACAACCATCCACCACCCACCACCACCGTTCATCACCACCACCCATTGTCAGCCACCATCACGGTCCACCACCCACCACCACAACCGTCCATCACCACCACCCACCGTTCACCGCCTACCACAATTGTCTACCACCACCCACTTCCATAGTTCGTACACCACTATCAATTATTTTAGCAGTCTAAAAACGTTAAATGACTTTTATCTACTGTAATATATATCAATGTTAAGTAGGATTACAAGGCCAAGTACTCTCCGAGTACTCGCTACAAGGTATGTCACCGAGGCGAGTTGCTGTAAATCCGCCTAGTTACTAAGAATCAGTCAAATGTGGTCAACCTTAGCTATAATCACATATTATCGGTGAACTTGGACCGATTTTGACTCAAAAAAATAAAACATAGTTGTTATTTCAATAATATTAAAGAACAAATGTCATTTTTTTAATTAATGATTAGTAATTTTAGAATATTTTTATATTTAAAAATGTATTTCTTTTATTTATATTGATATTCACCTATTTTGTTATAAATATTAGTAAAGTTATGATATTTGACATATATATAATAACCAAATATTAATTTTCTTTATATTTACCATGTCCGAGTACTCTCCGATTACTCCTCAAGTACTCCGAGTACTCCCTCCAAGGGGGTCGGCCGCCTAGCGACTTTTGCAACATTGATATATATGATATCTAACTACTTTTCAGCTTATGCAGACAATATCCAGTTTATAAAACAAACAATATTATATTTTCAGATTGCAAACCTTCAGACCACATCTTTCGTTGCAAACATTAAATCAGATGAAATTAGATTATAGACATTTTTTTTTTTAAAACAAACAGCCCCTTAGATCCATCATCCAAGGTGTGCCTTTTACGCTAAAACTGAACTCACTCCAGAAAGCCCAACTTGCCCACATGGGCCTGCCCTAACCGCGCGTGTACCACCTCCACACAACCCGCCAGCAAGATAAACATGAACAAATTATAAAACACAAAAATCTAGGTCACTCCACCTCCACCACCACTCTCCATCCCACCCACGCGCCTCAAACACCCCCAAACCCCCATCTCGTACACCACACGTACACCTTGCATCGCGTGACAACCACTCCACCTTTGTACCATACACAGACGCAAACACAATACCCTACTCCGATTACTTTTCACCTATTCGTTCTCGAACCTTCACGTTTCCGATTACTTCTACGACTTCAACGGCGTCGTTTTGGTTATGTTATTATTATTATTATTATAAATTATAAATACTAATACTAATAATAATATTAAGTCAGATCGACGGTTATCAGTTTGTTACAATTCTGGTGACGTAACAAGTTATTAACGAGATGAAGGTGAACGTGAAGACGTTGAAGGGTACGCACTTCGAAATCGAAGTGAAGCTTGAGGATACGGTGCGTTTTGTGTTCAATTTTGATCTGAATTTGACGTTACGAAGCTTAATTGTGATTTCGTTAGGTTTGAGTTTGATTAGTTGAAGTTTGATTGTACTGAATTTGATTCTGTTTGTGATTAGTTAGGATTTAGGGTTTTGTGATGAATTTGATCTGAATTTGACGTTACGAAGCTTAATTTAGGGTTTTGTGCTGAATTTGATCTGAATTTGACGTTACGAAGCTTAATTTTGCGTTTTAGTATCGTTAGGGTTTGAAATCGAAGTGAAAGTTGGAGATACGGTGTGTTTTTGTGTTGGATTGGTTGAATTTTGATTGTATTGAATCTGATTTTGTGTGTGATTGGCTAGGGTTTTGTTAGAAGTTAGGGTTTTGTGCTTAGTTGGATCTGAATTAGACGTTATGAAGCTTGATTTTGAAATATTAGCGTCGTTAGGGTTTGAAATTGAAGTGAAACATGAAGATACGGTGTGTTTTGTGTTCGATAAGATGAATTTTGGTTGTATTGAATCTGATTGTGTGTGTGATTAGATTGAATTTAGGGTTTTGTGCTGAATTTGAGGTTACAAAGCTTAATTTAGTGTTTTTGCTAGTATTAGAGTTGTCAGGGTTTGAAATCGAAGTGACACTCGAAGATGTAGTGCGTTTAATGTTCAATTATTTGAATTTGAGTTTTGATTGTGTTGAATCTGATTTTGAGTTAAAATTTAGGGTTTTGTGTTTGACGTTACGAAGGTGAATTATGCTTTCGGTTGGGTTTGAGATTGAAGTTCGAGATTTTATGGTGGTGTTATTGCTGTTATTAGTCTCAGTGGCTGTTTGTTTGTTGAATTGGAACGTGAAAGCTGTGATTACTTGCGCAATTGTATGTTAGTTAGTTGTTTGGAATTGAATGAACACAATTTGGGGAATTAGGTTAAATAGTACGATTAAATCGTTATTTATGTTTTTGTGTCATGAATCTGATTCTGTGTGTGATTGGTTAGAATTTAGGTTTTGGTTGTGTTTGATTCGAATTTATCTCTTAGAAGCTTAATTTGTGTTTTCGCTTTGAGATCGTGGTATTGGCGATGTTAGGGTTTGAGTTTGAAATTCGAGATCATACTGTGTTGTTAATTGATATTGATGTGATTACTTGTGCAATTGTATATTAGTTAGTTAGTTGTTAGGATTCAAAAGAATGCGATCTGTGGCATTAGGTTAACTCAAGCTCTAAATCTTCACAAAAAATAGCGCAATTAAATCGTTATTTCAGTTTCTGTGTTTACTGAATCTGTTTCTGTATGTGATTGGTTAGAATTTACGGTTATGTGGTTTGCTTGATTTGAATTTAGCCTTAGGAAGTTTATTTTTGCATTTTTCGTTGCTGTATTAGCGTTAGTAGGGTTTAAGTGTGTAATTCGAGATCATATCGTGGTGTTATTAGTCTCAATTGGAAGGTGAAAGCTGTGATTGCTTGCACAATTGTATGTTAGTTAGTTTCTGTATGTATTTAATCTGATTGTGTATGTGATTGGTTTTAGGGTTTTGTGCTGTGTTGATCTGAATTCATTCCTACGAAGTTTGATTTTGTGTTTTTTCGCTTTGAGATCATAGTATTAGTGTCATTAGGGTTTGAGTTTGAATTTTAAGATCGTACATTCGTACTGTGTTGTTATTGCTGTTTTTAGTGCAATTGTTGTTTGTTCGTCGAGTTTGGAAGTGAAACTGTTGATTGCTTGCACAATTGTATGTTAGTTGTTTGGACTTGAATGAACATGATATGTGGAGTTAATTAAACTGAAACTCATTCTTTAGAGAAAATAGCACTATAGATTAGGAAAATCATTATTACTGTGAATTCATGTTTAATGTGATTGAATTTTTATGCTTGATATGAATTCATATTTGATGTGATTTAATGTGATTAAATATTCATATTTGATGTGAGTTACTCATTTAAGCTTGATGTTTGATAAGAATTTATGTTTGATGTGATTTAATGTGATTGAATCTTCATATTTAATGTCATTGAATCTTTATATTTGATGTGATTTAAGCTTTGTGTTTGATACAAATTCATGTATAAATGTGATTTGATGTGATTGAATCTTCATGTTTGATGTGAATTCATGTTTTGTGGTGATTAAATGTGTTCATGCAGGTTGCAGATGTGAAGAAAACTATAGAAACATTGCAGGGATCTGCTGTGTATCCAGCTGCACAACAGATGCTCATTCATCAGGGCAAAGTACTCAAAGATGAAACCACCATGGAAGAAAACAAAGTTTCTGAAAACAGCTTTATAGTCATCATGTTATCAAAGGTAAAACTTGTATTATAACTGCGTCATTAATGTTTAATCATATATTAATCATTCACAGAGCAAGACCTCCCCTGCTGGTTCTTCTTCAGCTGCAACTGTCCCAAAGGTGACTGAGACAAGGGCGGCTGATCCCGTTCCAGTGGCGGCACCACCACCTCCACCGCCAGCTGCAACTGTGACACCCCCTGCAAATGCATCATCTGAGAATGCGTATGGTGATGTGGCATCAAATCTTGTTTCGGGCAACAATTTAGAGGGTGCGATTCAGCAGATTCTCGATATGGGTGGAGGTACATGGGATCGTGATACGGTTGTCCGTGCTCTTCGTGCGGCTTTCAACAATCCCGAACGTGCTGTCGAATATCTATATTCGGTAAATCTTATATCTTTAACAATATTATATAACATTCTAAATTTGAAATTTTGAATATGGAAATATAACATGTGATTTTAATATGCTTATTTTAGGGCATACCAGAGTCGGCTGATCTGCCGCCAGCAGCTGGACCGCCGGCTGTGCCGCCAGTTCAACCCGCACAACCAGCAGCGGCAGCGGCGCCGGCACCGGCTGCAGCACCGCCAGCTGGACCGAATGCAAATCCTTTGAATCTTTTTCCTCAGGTATGTCATATGTGAGTTGGTTGTTCATTAATTGTAGAGTTCATATCTTTTAAGTTTTTGGTATATATTAAATGATCAAATCAAATTGTTAATTTTGGGGTAGGGTCTTCCTGATGTGGGTGGGAATGCACCTGCGGGTGCTGCTGGTAATCTGGATTTCTTGCGTAATAGCCAACAGTTTCAAGCTTTTAGGGCAATGGTACAAGCTAATCCACAAATCTTGCAGGTATTGTATGACTCACTCTCTCTCTGCATATATATGCACACGCGCGCGCACACACACATATGTGTGTGTGTGTGTGTGTGTGTATGCGTGTTTATACTTTATACACTGATAATTGATTATGTGAACAGCCGATGCTCCAAGAATTAGGTAAGCAGAACCCGCAGCTTGTGAGACTCATCCAAGAGCATCAGGCCGATTTCCTTCGTTTAATTAACGAACCCGTTGAAGGAGGAGAGTATGTTCTTTACCTATCGCTGTGTTCTGGTTGATTACTTATTAACGGGTCGATTCGGGATATGTTTTATGTCTAACGTAGGGGTGTGCATGTATTGGTTTGGAGGCTCAAAACAGAACCAAAAACCAAAAATTCGGCTTTTGAGTTTTTATAAAAAATAATTGCCCGAAATAATAAATTTAGGCCTGAATCTTTTTGTGAGTTAGTAATTAATTGTTTATGATGGGCTAAAATATTTGGGTTACGCTAGTTATCAAATTTGAATCCTTTTGTGAATTAGTAATTAATTGTTTATGATGGGCTAAAATATATGGGTTATGCCAGTTATTAAATTTCTATAAACTACTTAAATTTCAAAACAGAAAATGAAAATCCATAAATTTGGTTCGGTGATAATCACATGCAAAACCGAAACCGAATGAAAGTTATTCCGGTAAACATAAAACCAAACCGTCGGTTTTTGTTTGGTTTTGTTATTTTGGTTTGGTTCGGTATCATGCACAAAGGTGCCTTATTTGACCCGTACATAAATAAAATGTTACCCGACCTGTGACATTATCAGGAATCCACTTGGACAGCTGGCGGCAGGGATGCCACAGGCAGTGACAGTCACGCCAGAGGAACGTGAAGCAATTGAACGCGTAAGTTTTATTATTAACCTCCGCATACATTTTTATGGTAGAATATACAATCACATGTCTAATTATTATAATTTCTTTTTGTTTATAAAACCTTCAGCTTGAAGCAATGGGATTTGACAGAGCTTTAGTACTGGAGGTGTTTTTCGCGTGCAACAAAAACGAAGAACTGGCTGCAAATTATCTACTCGATCACAGTCACGAGTTCGATGAATGAAGGTGAAGGCGGTGAAATTGCATTTTAAACTCTTGGTTATTCACTTTGTTTTGTGCTTTTTAGTGTATGCACTTGCTCTGTTATCTTTTCTATTTCCGGGTGCGTATACTTTAGGATATATTGGAGATTAAAGTTGAAATGCAACATAAGTTTCCGCCTTGTTACTTTTCAGTTGTTTTTTTGTTGGATTTTACTTTGCAGTCAAATAACTAGTGTTAGATGACTTTGCATTTTAATCTTCGTTTATTTGTTAGTTGAGGTCAGGGGTTGTTAATTATTTTTAACTACGCATATACATGGCACGCACGCTTTCTTCACATGGAATTTTATAAATGAGTGGATACCATTTAAACGTTTAAACATTTTTATAACGAAAAGTACGTAATGTGGATTTATTATGTCGCCATGAAGGTAGGCACGAAGGCATCTTCATGTAGGCCATCATGAAGGAAAGCGTTGTTTGTGTTTTAAGTTGTATATGCCGGTTGTAGTCACTACGTCCTCTTTGGATAAAACGCTTGACTACTAATTGAGTTTTAGTCCGTTAGTTATATTTGTGTCCGACCTTTTAAGGAAAATCATTCTTTGTGAAGGCCTAAATTTCTTTATCAAGTCTTTAATATATAATTTATATGGAGTAAATAAGCTTATGAGTCCGATGATAAATTTTCAAGTTCTGCTAGCCTTTAAGGTTTAGATTTCTTCATTTTTTGCAACTACCCATTTATTATTTTGGATTCTTAGGTGGCATGAAGATAGGCATTGCTAAATGTCATAGTCATGTTTGTTGACGATATGTTGAGACTAGTTGTTTAAATTTGGTATATATTTGACCATCACAAGGCTAGAAAGCTCTAGCGTTGTCAAGTTTTCGTCTTGAATTGCGAAAAGGGTTTTGTCTTGTTTAAGAAAAGTATTTGCATCTTTTTCACTATATTAAAACTTGTACAATCTTATTTCCGCATCGTCTCATATGGCATAGCTGGTTGAACAACCCTATAAAATTTACCTAAAGAAGTTATATAGATGTAGAAAGATTTGCTCGGTTCTTGATTTAGACATACAACACTTTACTTGGTTCAACTCGGTTTTTGGACGTAACTCAAGAAAAAGATTATGATTGTGTAGTGAGCGAAATAGTAATAACTGTGTTTTTATGTTTGCTAGTGTACTTTAGCAAACATAATAGTTGACTCATATGTATTTGGATGATTTCTTAAGTGAATGAATGCAAATATTATATCAGGATTAGAATATTATCGGTATTTGGATGAAAGCGATTGTGATAATGAAGAATCACATTTTCATTTGCTTTATAACAAAAAATGTTTAGATATAATTGCAATGACTATAGTTTGTTAACCGTAAATCCATTATTCAAGTAACAACTTTATAATTTCAAATAAAAACGTGATAGGATTTTGCGTACTAAAATTGTATTTTGCGTACTAAAAACGTGATAAAAACATGATTGTCTCGTTCCATGAATTTGTAGCTAAATTCTTGACTTGACCCTTTTTGACGTGTACCTTAACCAAGATCCGTAAGGACCGTAACACATCCCATATATCAAAAAAGTTATAAGGGTATGCTACTTCGGGTTGCGGGATCCACCAGTCAAATTGGCGGAATTGAGGCAAGTGTGATCCGCCATTTGAAACAGGAGACATAATCAGAAACCATTTTATAATCCGCCACGGATCACCTTATTCTCTCTCCTAGAAACCATCAAATTATCCCGTTTTGAAAAACAATCAACTTGATTTGGACGATTAAGTGATGTTAAGGGACTATTCTATCATATCCTATAAATATATGTGCAAAAAACATTCATCTCAACAAAGTACAAAATCTATAAATTAAACACGTAAACTTAGCTTCCATGTTATTATTATTCAACCAAGGCGCGAAACATAAAAACAAATTCAATGGCTCTCGTTTCATTCTTCACCAATCCAAATAAGTAATATTAATAATAACAATATTTCCTCAATCTTCACTTTCAATCATTTCAAATTCCTCTGATTCATCTCTAATAATAATAATAATAATAGATGATCGGAGCGTGTAATAATTTGATCGTGTTTCGTTGTTTCGGTTTTTGAAGTGATAGGATCCGGAAGATGAAAAGTGATGAAGGCGGTGATCGGAAGGATTCTAGAAAGGCGCTTTCGTCGATCGCGCAGGCGTTTGAGGAGCTGGCGGATTTAGTTAAGAAAGAAGGTGGTGGTGATTTGAGGTTGAAGCCATTTCTCGACGCGTGTTCGTTGCTCCCGGTCTTGTTTGGCTGCCTTGGGATTGCTTTTAAGTTTGCTGAAATGGAATACACAGCCAAGGTAATTTTATCTTATTATTATTGATTGATTGGTGAAGATTTGCTAATTTTGAAGGTAATTGGTTTGAAAATGTAACTTTAAACGAACAAATATTTGTGTTCACGTTCATTTATTATTATTATTATTATTATTATTGATTGATTGGTGAAATTTTGCTAATTATGATGATTATTTGCATTTGTTCATTCATCTAACTTTAAACGAACATAAACAGTTAATCGAACAAATATTTGTGTTCATGTTCATTTATTGTTATTATTATTATTATTATTATGTATTTCTAATTTCATGATGTTTTTGAGTAATTGATTGATTGATTGGTGAAAAGTTGCTAATTATGATATTAATTGGTTTGATTTAGTCCTGATGTGTAGAATTTCTTATATAATTTAACTTTAAACGAACACGAACAGACGAACATAAATGATCATAATTAACCAAAAATAGAAATTAAAGCCGATTTGGAGGCGTGTTCTTTGGTGCCTGTGCGTGTTGGTTGCTTTGGGTTTGCTTTTCAAAAGCTGAAATGGAATATGTTTGATCTTATTTGATCATGTTTCTGTGTATATGTTTGATTGTTAATTATGATGCTAATTGGTTTTATATAATCATGATCGGTAAAATTACTCAAATAATCCACTTTTGAGTTACTGTAATTGGTTCGGGTCGGTTTTTGGCCAAAACCAAAACGAAGACCGTTTTGCCATTTGAGCTTGAAATTTAGGCCGAAAAACAAAGCTTTGGCTCAAAATTAATGAATTTGAACCTAAATCATTTTATTAATTAACAAGTAATTGATTATTAATAATTACCTCATTGTTAATTAATATAACTAATTGTCTAATTGATTATTTGGGCGAAAGTATTTGAGTTACATGTTTATGAAATCCTAATAAATTACTTATAATAAAAAATGAAATTCTATAAATTCAGTTTGGTTCAATTTTCGGTTTTTATTACATGTGAAACCAAAAGCTTTTCAAAAAAACATAAAACCAAACAGCCGGTTTTTGTTTCGGCTCAACTTTTCGGTTTCAGATCCCTAACAGGTGCATATAGGATTAATTATATACGTCTTATAGCTCTTGACTCAGATAAGGCATCTAATACGGCAATATTTCTTGATATTAACTTTAAGAACAGTCAATTCTGAAAGATGCTAAAAAGAAATCGACATCGGGACCATTAAAAAATATGTTATGGGTCCTTAAGCATATACTGCCACTTTCATAGTTTAAACAAAGATGCCATAATCATATTTCTCTAATATAAATCATCAAGTTGTTGAGTGAGATGCTGCTTTTGCATAAATAGGATAATATTAACTGAATGAAAGCTAGTTTCAGACCTGTAAAAGGTACATCTTAAAGTTAAGATTCTTAATAAGATAAGGCATGCATCTGATACATCAATGATTATTGATATTAACTTTATGTTAAAAATTGTGAGAACCGCATAAACACTTGTATGTAATGCATGATAGATATAATGGGAGAGAGATGAGAGGTGGTTAGACCTGTAAACGAACCGAATGTTCGGTGAACTGTTCATGAACCATTCGGCGGGAAGTTCGTTTATTTAATAAAAGAACGAACATGAGCAAAAAATTTGTGTTCGTTTAATTAAACGAACGAACATGAAAACATGTTTCGTTCGTTCAATTATGTTCGTGAACGTTCGTTTATGTTCGCTTATTTATGTTCATTTGTGTCCATTTACATATTAATAGAAAATAATTAAATATTAACTTGAGGAGTCATCTACTTAATGGTTTTATATTTGTTCATTTGTGTTCATTGAAGTTTGTTCATCTATGTTCGTTTATGTTTGTTTGTGTGCATTTACATTTGTTTATATATGTTCTTTTTTTATCTTTGTTCAGTTTTATTCATGAACTGTTCGTTTAGAATTTAAACAAACGAACATAAACGAGCACGAACATGTTCATTTAATAAATAAACCAACACGCACACAAAGAATGTGTTTGATTAAGTGTTCGTGTTCGTTTAAAGTTAAATGCACGAACACGAACATGCCCTTGCTTGTGTTCGTTCGGTTCGTTTACAAGCCTAGAAGTGGTTATGCGGTTACATAAATGTTAAGTATTACAGTTAGAGCAATATGCACAAATGATTATGCGTTTCTTACAGTTTTCTACTTAAAGTTGGCTTTGTATTGAATGGTTCTCTATCTATGTGCTTCGTGTATCGTTCCTTCAGTTTTTTTGGTTAACAAAGTCCTTATAAGACCTGTATATGAGTCATCAAGATAATTAAGTATTTGAGTTATGCTGCTTTATAAATATAGGATAATATTAAACTCTAAGCTAGGTTTCAGACCAGTAAAAAGGTACTTATACTATATACATCTTAAAGTTAAAGATTCTTGAATAGGATCAAGCATCTAATGCATTAATAATTCATCTTAAACAGTTTGACAAAGAATAATTTCCTGGTCTCAGATATAAGAACAGTCAGTCGTGAAAGATGCTAAAAATAATCGATATCAGGACCAGAGTGGAAAATATGCTATGAGCTCCTTAAGCATATAAGGAAAGATGCCATTAGTATATTTCTATGATAACTTCTTAAATTCATCACTTTTTGTCTTCTGTTTATGTGGGGCGCGTTTAATACAAAACCAAGTTATTAAAACTGGCTTCATATATTTGTACTTAAAGTTGGTTTCATATAACTTTCGTTAAGTTTTTATGGGCAAATAAAGTCCTTATAAAAGACATATATATGAGTCATTAAGATCATTAAGTATATGAGTGATGTTGCTTTATATAAATAGGATAATATTAAACTCAAAGCTAGGTTGCAGACGAATAATTTCTTGAGTGGGATTAAGCATCTAATACATTAAGAATCCATCTTTAAATAGTTTGATACAGAATAATTTCTTAATATCAAATTTAAGAACAGTCCACTCTGAAAGATGCTAAAAGAAATCATAACCGGGACCGTTGGAATGGTCCTTAAGCATATAATGCCACTTTCACACTTTAAAGAAAGATCCCTTGGAACATATTTCTATAATAACTTCTCAAATTCATTACTTTGGGCAGATTGGATTTTAATAATCCAAAATATGACCCATTGACCGTTAAAAGTAGCATGTACACGCGTTTATGTGATTAACGAACCGAAGGTTCAGTGAACCATCCGACAGGAAGTTTGTTTATGTTCATTTGTTTCTTAAACGAACGAACATAAACATGCGTCTTGTTCGATCATGTATGTTCATGAACGTTAGATTATGTATTTATGTTCATTCTTTAAATTTTTTTAGGGTCGTTCATTAATGTTTGTTTAAGTTCGTTCGTTTATATATGCATTTTAAATTATTAAGCCCATTACTATTTTAGTCTACTTTTATGAACTTAAAATATCACCTATTACAATTTAGTCTTGTTTTATTGTTTATTTACTCCCAACAGAGTGATACTCACGTTTATTATTAATCGGTGTCCAGCCAGTTATGTTCGTTCATTTACATTCATGAACCGTTTGTCTATACTATTAATGTTTGTTTATACTATTAAAGATCGAAAATAAACAAACACAAACACGTTCATCTTCTTAACAAACACAAACAAGCAAACCTTGTTCATTTAACTGTTCATGTTCGATCGTTTATTCGGTTAAAGTTAAACTAATCTAACATGATGATTGATGGTTTTCAGGTTGGTGATCTTCAAGAAGCATCAAAGAAGTTCAACACTTTAAGCAGTGTAGTTGACTTTGACTTAAAAAACAAGACAGTCAAATTACAAGGGAGCCATACTCGCAACCTCCGCCGAGTTAGGCAAGGTCTAGATCTCATTCGAGAACTGTTTCAGAATTTTTTATCAGCCGAGTACGTTTCTTTCCCATTTTTCATGATTATGCGGCGTATAAATTCCGTTTAAATGCTATATATTAATATTCTTTTTGTGTATCTTTCAGGAAATGGTCACTTAAAAAAGCAGCTACAACAGCATATCAACAAACTTGTGCTCCATATCATACATGGGCAGTTAGAACCGCGGTTTCTGCTGGAATGTGTACCCTTCCATCTAGGGATCAACTTCTACTGAACCTTAATGAAACCGGTAATTCTTGTTTACTAATAAGTTAATGCTTAATAAGTGTTATACGATTAGTGGGTAGTGGTTGTCATGTATTTGATTTAGGCATGTAAACGAACCGAATAAACTGGACGTGTTCGTGTTCATTTGTTTAACCTTTACTGATCAAACATTCGGACATGAACAGTTAAATGAACAAGGGTTTTCTTGTTCGTGTTTGTTTATGTTAGTTGTTAAATGTTAATGGTATAAATGAACGGTTCACGAACGTAAACGAACATATATGAACGGACATGAACTGGGCATGTTCATGTTCATTCATTTAACTTTTACCTATTGACACACACGAGCACGACCAGTTAAACGAAAGATAAAGAACGTGTTTCTTTATTTTTCTTCATTAATAGTTTGCGAATGGTTCACGAACGCAAATGAACATAAACGTTGCACATTGACAAATGAACATAATTGTGTGAAAATCAATTGAAGTAAATGTGAGCATCAATCCTTCGGGTGTAAAAATTAATAAAATTAGACTAAATTACAGTTGTCAATATTTTAATTTTATAAAATAACAAAATTTGCAACGGGCCTGCAATTCTTTAATGAATATATAAACGAACGAATTTAAACAATGGAAGTTAACGGACATAAATGAGCTAAAACGAACAAACATAAACAGATTTAAAAGAACTTACGTAAACTTAAATGAATGAACAGACAAGTGTTAATGTTCGTTTGTTTAACTAAATAAACAAAAATTTTTGTTCATGTTCGTTCTTTATTAAATAAACGAACTTCCTGTTGAACGATGACGTATAGTTCATTTACAGGCCTAATGTCATTGGCTTGATGTATATTATATTTTGTAACAGATAAAACAGCAGATAAAGAAATGAGGAGGTACATAAAAGCTTCAGGTGATGTTATAAAAATCATTGATAATCTTTACATTTCTAGAGGGATTACATTGGATTGGTGATTTTTGTATGATCGGATCGGGTCAGGCCGGGTTAGATTATGCACACAATCTAGAGTTGATTTCATGTAAACTTATAATAATCTCTAACTTGGGTTTGTGACAAGCCCCTTTGTTTTCTAACTTAATGTTTTTGATGTGATATGTTGTGTAAAGATATTCTTCATCATTATTTGTATAGCTAAAGTTCCTACTTGTGGATTTTTTTCGGGTTATATAGTTTGCGAGATATTTAAAACGAGTATATTCGTATATGTTGTGAAAACAGTACACGAAAAATCGAAAATAGACCGAAGATTTTGTTTTATAGGTTTGGTACCATTATAATGTTTATATGGAATGGCGTAACGTTTCACGAAAGAGACTGTAGTTTTGTGGTTAAAACGGTTGACCATTAATTACGTGGCAACTTGCTACTTAAGTCTAGTAACTTTTGTGTATCTTTTCCATGCAATTTTTCACCATCCAGTGCGACCCCAACTATGGGCGTTACCTCTTGGACCCCACAAAGGAGCCAAACCATCGAGCCTGGGCTTTGCCCAAACCTACCAAAGGGTGGTGCCATGTGGACCCCCTTAGCTACCGTAGAGGTTCCTTAGTATCGAAATTATAACAACATTGAACGAAAGTGTAGTCTACACCTCTTAACTCATATCAAACCGATGCATGCGCATCCGACTTGTTAAGTGAACCGCTCGAACACGACAACTCGCATTAAGGAGGATTGGAGTATGGACTATGGAGCAAGTTAGTCAATCAACTAGAATTCAAACGACTCCCAGACGGCTAGCCGCTTTAAGGATTTAGGATTTTAATTCATCAGACATCACTCTAAATATCGAATTGCCACCTTACCAGAATTTCCCAACTGCTAAAGGGGTATTTGGGATTGCTTATTTTCACCAACTTATAATTTATTAACTTTTTTAAAAGTAATAAGGTGTTTGGAATTGCTTATATTATGAGAGAAAAAGTTTCATAATTTACAATATTGTAACTTATTAACTTAATGAAAGGTTATAAAGAGGTAAAATAAGTCATCCCAAACACCCCCTAACTATCATAAGGTTAGATGATTAACTTTTACTTTGTCATTATTATATAACTTTTACTTTGTTTTATGTCCTTTTATGTACTGATTATTTGGCTGATCATTGATTTGTTTTTTTATATTTTTTGAACTATAAACTTTTATAAACAACCAACACCAACCAAGAACACAACACCCACAAGCTGCCTCCACAACCTGGAGAGCAGCTTCAAAAGAAAGAAATTTTACATGATAATGAAGCTACACCAATCTGACCATTCTAACGAGCTATGCTTTGACCTATACTTAAACCAAAGGCTTTAATGTCTCCGGTTATCTCTTCCACTTTAACCTTCTTACCTTCAAACACTTTTTCATTTCTCGCTTTTCAAATTCTCCAACAAGCAATAATAACTATGCCATGAACCGCCTCTTTTTCTACAAGTCTAAGCTTGAAAGTCTTGTAGAGCTCAAGCAAGTCTCAAACCGAAAATCCAAAAATAGGTGGAACTTCGCACCAACACCTTATATGCTCCTACACCACCACCGCAACCCCACAAATCCGTCATGATATGGTCGGCCGACCCCCACAAACGATCCATAACTCTGATGTTCCTTCGTTTCAATGCTCCCCGAGTAGGAATTCTATCCATCTCCGCCCTCCAAACATGTATATTACACTTAGCCAGAACCCACTTACTCCACTTCATGACATAATTATTTCCTACTATTTCATTTTTAACAATTAACCTTTTTTACTGAGCTAACAGAGAACACACCTTCTTTATCTCCAAGCCATTCCCACTGGTATGACTGTGCTTTTCTTTTCCAGTGCCAACCCCAACAAATTATGCTATCCAGCCTTCAAAACCTATCTTTAACTCTACATTTCTTTTTATCTTTTTTCAATTTAAATAAATTTGGGTAAGCTTCCTTTAAAATTGCATTACCCACCCAATTGTCATACCAAAAACTCAGCTTCAGCCCGTCGCCTAGTTTCCCTTTTATTCAATCAACCAATCTGCCCCTCATCTTATTTATTGTTTTGGCAATATTGACCCAAACTCGAGTTGTCTTTCCATAGCCTCCTGTTTTATATCTCCACCCTCACTTTGTTAATAAAGCGTTATTAATATTTTTAAGCCTTGAAATACCTAAATCACCTTTTTTTTGGGATCGCCACCCTCTCCCAAACCACCCATTGAATCTTTTGAGTATTCCCCACAAAAATCTCTTCATAATACTTTTAAGATTCTCAACAACTTTACTTGGCACCTTGAACATAGACAAATTAATACACCGGTAAACTTTTTTCAAAAATATCCATAATTTCATTCCAGTTGTGAATTTTATTCATATTTGCTCCCACCAAAATGCCTAAATGAATAAACGACATCCTCTCAGACTTACACCTGAGCACCCCAGCCATCTCGCCAATCTCCATACCACTAGTATTGCAGCTAAATGAAATTGATTTTTTTAAAATTGATCTTAACGCCATAACACATGAAAGCATCTCAAAACTCTATTCACGTTTTCAATATTCACCATAGTCCATTCTCCAATAATCATAGCATCGTCCGCAAATAAGAGGTGAGACACCTTAGGACCCTTATTCGGGGTTTGATTATGATAATTTTTGCAAGTTTAGATGATTAAATTGAATAAGATTATAGCTTGGAAAATATAAAATTGATATGTTGACTTGGGTTTAAAAATTAAAATCAACATGAACCGAAAAGTTTAATTTGGCTTCATTTTTTATGCTATGACCCAATGCAACCCAGCCTTAACGGAGTCATAATTGTATAGGCATATAACAAATTTCCGACCTCTAACACTGCATAAGTTTTTTATTTAAGAGTTTAAAAAATAAAAGATAAGAAAATTTTTCTCTTTTCATTATTGAGTTTTGTCATTAAAATAAAGGAACGGAAAGATAAGTTAGGGCTAAACTTTCCAACCAAACATGACCTTATTGTGATAAGAAAAAAATAAAAGATAAGAAAAAATTTTATTTAAGAGTTTAAAAAATAAAAGATAAGAAAATTTTTCTCTTTTCATTCTTGAGTTTTGTCATTAAAATAAAGGAATGGAAAGATAAGTTAAGGTTAAACTTTCCAACCAAACATGACCTTATTGTGAATTTTATTTTCCATGTTGATATGAGGATATAATTGTAAAGTTATAATTTTTTTTTCCTATAATTTTCTTTCAATATAACTCAAGAATGTAATTAACACTTTCTTTTCATTTCTTTTATTTTAACTCGAGAACGTCTTTTAAGTATATAATTTCTTTTCATTTCTTCCTCTATCCAATCTTATCATTTCTTTTTCTTGTATTTTAAACATGAGAATGCAATGTAAGAGAATAAATTCAGTGTCTATCACTACCTATATCTGTTAATATATTTTGCGTGAGTTATTAAACTAGCATATCTTTTTTAAAATAATCTTTTTATCACCAAACATTGTTAGGTATATGCTGTAATGAAATAGATTAATTCATATAATGTCACTTTACGATTTAGCGGTTTAACTACTTGAACCAGGGATGAGATGAAATTGTACCGATACTAAAAACAATGATATTGAATTTGAACAAACTGGGTATCAAATGTATGGGTTCGTATTGGTATTTCGGTATAATACCCGCTTTGATAACTCTTGGTTTTTTTTTTTCTAACATCCACTCATCATATCAAATTCAGTAAATAAGTGGTCAAAAAACCGAAAATTGTATCAAATTTATTCGCAATCAAGAAACCATAATACCAATATCAAAATATACAAAATATCCCAAAACTGTATTATATTACGTAGAATAACAATAAAGATATGTACGGGAACAAATACCTAATACTTGGTACCGGTTCATAATACACAATGAAAACTCCACATATTCTAATCGATATCTAGTACTGAAAAATACCGATAACAACATTATCGAATTGTGAAATATTTAAATCATGGTACAAGTATCGATACATAATAGACTGGATCGTAGTTACATTCCATTTAGGATTAGAAATAGTCGTAATCGGGCCTTCTTTATGCATATCTCTCGTATGGGGCCATATTCACCACTTTGGGCTTCTATTGAATCGAGATGTTTGGTTGCCCCTCTTTTTGATATATATGTAAAGCAGTCGCATGATAATTCAAATAAAAACAATTGGATGTTCAACTCGGACCTTTATGACATGACCATGACCGATCAATAGAAATACCCCAACACTCCACTATTCCATACGTCACACTAGATAAATATCATATCCATGGAATATGATCCACTTTTAAGATGCCTTGGTGCAAGGCCGGCAATAAGGCAAGGTCAGGTGGTTGACCGAACCCGACATGACACCTCGATAGGCCCATAATTTTTTTTTAGTTATATGTATATTTTGTTTTTGAAAAAAGTACATATTTTTAATGTTGAACCTAATTACTTAACTAATTTAAAACCCAATTTTTTTCTCCTTCGGTTTAAAACTTTTTCTTAATTCTCTTGACGACTTTGCATTGGTGGTGCAGGTTACTTTCATTTAACGGTTTATAAACTCTTTACGGGGGGGGGGGGGGGGGTATAATAAGGGTCAAGTTATTCTACAGAATGAACAAAAATGATAAGGGTGATAATGATTTATAGTCACACAAAAAAACCTATCAAAAATTACAAAAATTAATAAAAAAATCATAACTCAAATTTTAATAAAAAACAAAAAAAGTAAAAATACAAAAATGTTTTCTCCGTTTTTCTCGTTCTAAAAAAACAATGGTGAATGAAAAAAGATCATTGTGTTTTGTGTTTATTTTCGTCATTGATTGTATTTTTTTCCTTTACGTTGTGTCTTTTTTTCTTGATATTGTGTTGTATTACTCAACATTGTGTTATATCTGTTTGATATTATGCTATATTTTGCGATCTGTTGTGTCATTTTTTAGTTATAATTGTGTCTTTTGTTCATTTTCATCATTGTGGCATTCTGTCTTATCGTCGATGTTTTTTTTGAACGTGGACGAGGGAAACATTTTATTTTTTTAATATTTTCGTTTTTTATTTATATTTTGATTTTTTTCAATTTAATTTAAACAATTTTTTATATACTTACAAATCTTTCTCATAATTTTTATTTTTATTTGTATTTTAACTTTACTCATATGATAAACATTTCATAATTGAACGTGGAAGAAACCATTATTTTCTTGGAAACTTCCAACTTCCAAGAGCAACGTGTGGTCACATCATACAGTCCACGGTAGGCACATTGTGGGCGCCTGCAGAGAATTATTTAACGGAGGGTAACGTCTTTTGACCGGATGCGGCTGTGGGCCCAGCTAGCTGTTTTTGTCTGTCTTCTTATCCATCGTTTCTTTTGACTCAAAAACGTTATCTCACGCCGTTTGTTTTTTGTGATTTGTTAAATTTTTAAAAAATATCTCTTTTGTCCGTTGAGGAGACTTTAGTAATTTGCTGTCAACTTTTAAAACAATAACTAAATGCATTACAATAAAAAAAATATAGAATCAATTGACTTATAAGCCTCGAGCTCGAGCAAGACTTATTAGTTGTTTTGTAAAGCTTCAGCGTAGCTTGTTTATTATTTATTAATTAATTTATATATATATTTTTTATTATTTTTTATATATTTTGAAAAAAAGTTTTAAATGAGTTTAAGCTTGTAATAGCATCCCTTAAATTATGCACATCACTTAATGTATCCAATGTAATTGTTTTGTTATTTTAGGATAGAGATTGACCTTCATGATTTATGGTTATCTCAATCCTATTTATACTTGTACCAATATTATTGTAAATCAATCTCAATCATTATCACATGGTATCAGCCTAACTTGGCGATCCATTCTTTCTTTTACCACCGATCTCAAGTTTCTTTTTCCGGTGATCTCAATGGCCGACACCACCTCTCCTTCATCATCTGTCCTTCCCCTCCCCACTCTTCTCCATCTTAACTTCATGAAACTAACCTCCACAAACTACTTGATGTGGAAAAATCAAATTCTTCCACTCTTAACCTTTCAGAATCTCACCGGCTATATAGACGGATCCTTACTGTCTCCACCGGAAACCGTCACCAAAGATGACAAAACCACCCCAAATCCAGCCTTTATAACTTGGAAAGAGTCTGATCAAAAGACTTTAATGCTTGTTCAGTCTACCCTATCTGAAGAAGCTATGGCAGAGGTGATTGGTCTACAATCTGCCTGTCAAGTATGGCAAGCTCTAGAGGCCGCCTACAGCAATCATTCACTGGAGCGCGTTCATATCCTTCGGGATACTCTCCGGCAATTGAAAAAGGGCTCTTCCACCGTTTCGGAATACGGTAGGAAGTTCAAACTCCTTTGCGACCAACTTGCTGCCATTGGGGAACCCGTGACTGAAAGTGAAAAGTGTCACGGGTTCTTTTGCGAGCTTGGACCTGCATTTGAGAATTTCTCCACCCCACATCGGGCCTTACCGGGTTCATCTACCTTTCGTGATCTTCTGTTGTAGGTTCCCTGGACGGATCACACGAGATATCGCGGTCTACTCAGGTGCGGAATCCCTGCGTAGATCGTTACGAGTGTAGAAAGCAAATCAAACAAACACGATACGATAAACGAACACGTTATATTGATAACCGAACACGTGATATGATATCACTATTACAGACTCTCGTCGACTCGATCGACTCAAACGACTTACTGATTAACTGAACTCACGAACTACTGACTGATTAACCTAAACCAAGCCGTAACATCTAATATAAATACACGACAACTTCGCCTGATATGTTCAGGCGAAGTTGTCCATAACTTCGCTTGTTCAACAAGTTCGCCTAGGCGAACTTGTTAACAACTTCGCTTTACACAAAAACATAAATAACATCACAGACTCGATTACAGACACTAGACTATGAACTACTGACATTCATGCACCAACAGACTCCCCCTTGGCAGTAGCTTCATATCTTGATCTTTAAGCTCTTGTCTTGTAATCCTGTATCTTCACGCATGCACTCCTTCTCTAACACAAACTGACACGACTCTTTGATACTTCCTCGCTTCATCCTTCCAAGCAGGAATATAAAAGATTTTCTTCTCATTAAGCACCTTCAGATCAGCTTGCGATAAGTTTACCAAATGCATCGGATCGTAAACTCTAAGGAGCTCTTGTTCATCCTCGTCTTCCATCACCGCCTCTGCTGTCTCACAATCCACGTACCACCAATTTAGGTCCTTAAGCACATCCTTGGGCATTAGCTTCATCGGTACTTCTTTCAGGCACCGGATCGGTTTATACTTCATTACCATCCAAGGTTTTCCATCAGTTCTTAGACCTCTATCCTTGTCCTCAACAAGTTTTCCCTTTTGTGGCTTCAACAGCTCAAACTTCTTCTCTTTTATACTCTCTCTCCAAACAATTTTCTCAATGACTCTAGCCATATTATCGTCACTTCGATTGATTAACCCCAATCTGGCTAAGTCTTTCACTTCATATTCCGGCAGTGTATTCAGCGACCTTAACATTCTTTTAAAATACTGAACGCCGTCATACCGTTTGAGCACAAAGAGCTTCAACTGCTCATCATAGATCCAGCAAATAATCCCTTTCTTCGCTTCAGCATAGCCTTTGATATTATAATTCTTCTTGAACATGGTTGGAACAGCAGGCTTTTTAGTCTTAATAAACCAATGAGCATATCCTTCTTTCCACCTAGGCTGCTCCTCCCACTCTGTCTCATCATTCTCCATCTCAGTACCAATATCGGCTTTCTCAACATCTGGGATCTCGTGTTCAACATTTTCTTCTACTATCTCACCCTCTTCAATCTCATCTTCAATCACAATTTGTGCGCCAATCTTCTCAATCTCCTCAATCGGCAGCACATCATCATCAAACATATCATCATCTTCTAGCATATCATCATTCAATTCTTTCAACGCATCTATCACATCATCATCATCATCATCATCAACCATCACCACCTCATCACCACCAACTGCACCTGCAGACTCCCCCTGAGCTGTGGAAGTCCCAAGAGCTTGAGTAGTTCTTGGCAACTCACCACCTGCACCTTTCGGTGCATTGGGATCATCGTCTCTGTCATTTCTCTTCTTCGTCCTTAACTCGTCGCCTCTACAGCCTGTCTCCCCCCTGAGATGCCAAGAACTCCTTCATAGCATCTATAATTCGCCCATGTTCAACCAGGAGGGACGACTGTAGTTGATTCTCTGCTACAAGGCGCTGAATAGCCTGGGTCTGGATAAAGTTTATCCTCGATTGCTCTGCCACGACCCGCTCAAGTGCAGCTATTCTCTCCGAGTTTGAGAGGGTTGCATCGAAATCAAACCTCATGTTAGATGTGTCTTGAGTATACTGAGGAGGGATCTCGAATGTAACCGGGACACCAGAAGCAGTTGTGGACGTAACCGCAGGTGGTATCGTGACCGACAACCCTGCAGTTGCGACGACCGTCGACTCTACAAACCGTGCCACCACCTCTGAAGGAGTAAGCGTTGGAGGTGGTAACGACACAATCTCCGGAGTCGTCGTCTGTAGTGTGATGGATGGGATGCCGACAGCTGATGTAGCCACCACAGGAACATCTGCGGCGCTTGTAACCTGTACAGAAGTAGGAACAATCGACATACCTGACAGTGCGGATGGAGCAAAACGTATAACTCGTGAAGTCTCTCCAACTCCCATACTAGCACCTGTCCTTTCACGTCTTGATCGTCTGATCAACTTGTGTATATCCTCCTCTTCTTCTTCTGACTCACTATCATCCACTGTCCTCTTCCTCTTCCCCAACGTCCTCTCTCTAGTCACCAACATCCTCCTGGCCTCATCCATAACATCGTCTAGATCTGAGTCAGCCACCGTCGTAGCTGCTCTAGTAACAATCACTTCCCGAACCTGTGCAGCAGAAACCTGCACTTCTTCTTGTGGATCAAAACGATCCATGTCGAAGAATCCTTGGCCGCCAAATGCAGCATCAAGGTCTACCTCCTCCTCAGCCGACACCACAGGCACAGTAGGTACATCACGAGTTGCTCCTGCCTGTTGTGGTTGAGGGTCTCTGAACTCATCCCCCCTAGCTGGCACATACCCCGGGTTTATTAAGAACCCAAAGAGTGAAGTATGCCTTGGACGACGTTCAGGCTTGCTCCTCGCACTCGAAGTACGGCATTGAGCAAAGATACATTTGCTCACACTCTCCACGTATCTTATTGGGCGTCGTTGTGGCAAATTTGGAGCCACATGGTTCAAGATCATCTGGATGAATCTTGGATACATTATGAACCGCTCACGAGCCATCGCCCTCCTCTGTCTGTCGATCTCGTAAAAGACCATCTGACTAAAGCTATAACGTTTGTTATAAGTCAGAGCAGTCATTGCTGACTGCATGGTCGCACCCATACCATCAGTGCCCGCCTTCCTCCCAGACATACACACAATCATGACGTGCATGAGGAAGCGCCACTGATCGAGCAGGAACCCCTTCCGTCTCTGGGTATCGCCCAATGGACCAGAATAGCCCATTCTTAGAAATGCTCCATCACGAAACGGAGCCACAAACTCCGTAGGGTCATTCCTAGTCTCCTCACCGAAACGTAACGCCACCCGTATTTGTTCAGATGAGAACTGAACTTCTTGATTATTGACTGTTGCTCTCATAACCGGGGGCTCAACACGGCAATCGTACTCCACCGTCTGCCAGAAGTCCTCGATATTGGGTAAGGATATCGGCAGTGTCGTCGTGATTGCGTGGAATATCCTCGAGCGTAGGAGGAATGTGATTATCTCACGATAATCCTCCACACCACTCGCTTCCGGGTCTAAGGTGATGAACATGTTGTGACCCGGGAAGAATTGCCTCTGATTATCTCCTCCGTCATCTCCTCCAGCACCGGCAACAGCAGCCATCTCTGCAACAAACGAACCAAGTTAGATAAACATTAAGACATAACACAAGTTCGCTTGTTACCAAGAGCGAAGTTGTGATAAAAACTGTATAGGCGAAGTTAAAGTTGGGGCGAAGTTGGGAACAACTTCGCTTCATCTTTAAGTTCGTCTAATAATTGTTAAGTTAAAAGGATCCAGGCGAAGTTAATGTTGGGGCGAAGTTGGGAACAACTTCGCTTCATCTTTAAGTTCGCCTCACCACAACATCGCCTCAGGCGAATTTAAGCTTCAGGCGAAGTTGAGCATCAGGCGAAGTTACGGATAACTTCGCCTGAATCTGAATCGGCGACAGTGAGTTTGATTCAAACTCGAAAATCCGATGTTTCGATTAGTTTTGACGATTGAGGAGGCTAAAACACATGATATTAAGGATAACTAAACGACCAGGTTGTTCATGAACACGTGAAAACAAGTTTTGAAATCGGGTTTAAGGATCGGTCGTCCGAGGTTATTACCCGGTTGTCGAAACAACCTTAGATTAACATCAATGAACGGATAATACGATATAATAACCCAACCAACCTTTAAATCGGTTTGAGATCGAAGAAAGAAAACAAGTATGGATCTGTATATAAGTTCGCTGTGAAAACGGAGGATATAAGTTCGCTGAGTTGAGAATAATGAACTGTTTGACTCTTGAAAATCCTTACATAGGGGCGGAGTTATACAGGCGAAGTTACGGATAACTTCGCCTAGGCGAAGTTATCCACAACTTCGCCTGTTCAACAACATCGCCTATATTTACAAAATTTAACCTTATAATTTTAACATTTTTTCAATCAAGTTATAAAACTTTCCTTTAAGAACTAAATGACACGATCAAGTCCAAGTAACCTTTTATAAAAGCATACAACTACATAAAAAGAAAACTTTTAACAATTAAAGTATAAGGGATCAAATTTCAGTCTCGATAGGGACTGCTACGTTTTAGAAAAGATCCGAACAGGAATCATACTAACAACGTGACTGTCACATAGATTCGTGTTTAGCTGTATTATGACATAAGGAAACAGGGTGTAAGCAGGTAATATACTTAAGATGGTTTTCATCGTTTCTGTGATACGAGTTAGATTCAATTATGCCTCAAAATTTAAGTGGGCAACAACTCAGAGATTATGATGCCTCCTATCTATTCTCAAAGCGTATTTGGCTTTCCCCAAGTCACCTCGAATTGACTTCTACCCTTAGTGTCTGATTAAGTTTGTAATTATTCTTCATCTCCTTCCCGTTCTCTTTCTTACTCCATGATTAAGAAGTCTTGATATGTTGAACTCTAAAATGTTTCAATAACTCATAAGTTTTTTTTTTTTTTTTTTTTTTTTTTTTTTTTTTTTATGATAAACTTTACATAGACTTCAGAGTAGTAACCAACTGCAAGTCCCGAATCTGGATCACTGCAGTTTCTTGAAACGCTATCTTCACGGGAATCAGAACACTTACGGGCTCGTGTATGACTGGGTAATCGCTTTTCTGCCTATCATTCGGAAAGATATATATGAAGACATGCAAAACTCATAAGGAGTTTCCACGTAAAATCAAGTAGTTTTAGTTTGTATCACATCTACTTTTACGTACCATAAAAAGTTACCATGACATACAATGACTGTCCTAAAGCCTTTTAAGCCTAATAACTTCACTAGTTAAGCACACCGAATCAGTATATCTATCATTTTCCAAGGTTGGATCTATTTTCTGTTAAACATAGCTAACGAACTTCTTACGAAGTAGTAGACTTGAAAAATAATTTCATTTCCCTATTAAAAAAAAATTTAACATTAATCGCCCCGACCAAAACAAAGTCTTCAGGTAAACGGCTATCCCGAAGATCCACAGGATCAGCTGGACCGACCACATACTAGTATGTGTCCTTCAAACTAAGTACGATCGACTAATTTTAAGCGAAAAAATGAAAACTCATCATAAACCGCCCCGGTCACTTTCAGTCATCTGGTTAATGGCTATCCTCAAAATCTACAAGTAGAAAATGAGGACCAAAACATATCCTAAGACATGTCCTTCAAACTGTGGTAACCGACATACTTTTAAGCGATAGTGATTTTTTTTTTTTTAAATAACTTGAAAAGCATGGTTACTCGGGATTGATCATCCCATTCAACTCAATAAGGTTTTGAAATCTTGTTTTGTCAAACGCTTTAGTATAAAGATCAGCGAAATTATCAAGCGTATCCACCTTTTCAAGCACAATCAGTTTCTTCTCAGCACAATCCCGTATAAAATGATGACGTATGTCAATATGTTTAGTTTTACTATGTTTCACGGGATTGTTAGTTACTGAGATAGCAGCTGTGTTATCAATGCAAATAGGTGTAAGTAAGAAATTCAGACCATAGTCGCGCAATTGTTGTTGAATCCAAAGAACCTGGGAGCAGCAGTTGGATGCTGCCATGTATTCTGCTTCACAGGTTGAAATTGCGACTGAAATCTGCTTTTTGCATTGCCACGACACCAATCTGCCACCAAGAAACTGACATCCTCCAGTTGTTGACTTCCGACTCTGATTGCACCCTCCATAATCAGAATCTGTGTAAGCGACTAGCTCCAAGTCTCCTCCTCTCGGGTACCACAACCCCAGCTTCGGTTTGCCCTTGAGATACCGCAAGATCCTCTTCACACCCTTCATGTGAGATTCCTTTGGGTTTGCCTGAAAACGAGCACAAAGACAAACAGCAAACATTATATCAGGCCTAGAAGCAGTTAAGTACATTAAAGAACCTATAATAGCCCGATACTGAGTTGGGTCCACATCTGCATCACCGTCTGACTCAGCACCCAATTTGTGATTGACGCAGATTGGAGTGTCGAATGGAGTGCTGTCCTCCATCTTGAAGCGTTTGAGCACATCATGGACATACTTGGTCTGATGAATGAACATCCCATCCTTCTTCTGATCAACCTGCAATCCTAAAAAGAAAGTTAGTTCACCCATAGCACTCATTTCAAACCTTTTCTTCATGACGGCCTAAAACTCCTGACACATGGAGACTTTAGATGCAGCAAAGATAATGTCATCCACGTAGACTTGCACCAGCAGGAAGTCGCTTCCTTCTCTCTGAACGAACAACGTGCTATCAATCTTCCCTCTTTCAAAACCATTTTCAAGCAAGTAATCTGATAAAGTTGAATACCAGGCACGAGGTGCCTGATGTAGTCCATACAATGCCTTGCTCAACTTGTACACGTGATCAGGAAAGTCTGGGTCAGGAAAACCCGGAGGTTGCTCAACATACACTACCTCATCAACTTTCCCATTCAGAAACGCACTCTTCACATCCAACTGAAATACCTTCATCTTCTTATAAGCAGCGAACGCCAAAAACAATCTAATGGCTTCCAACCTTGCGACAGGAGCGAACACTTCATTATAATCAATCCCCTCTTGTTGATTAAAACCTTTCACAACTAGCCTCGCCTTGTTTCTTATGATAATCCCTTTCTCATCTCTCTTGCACTTAAACACCCATTTTGTGCCTATCGCATGCACATTCTTCGGTTTTTCAACCAAATCCCATACTTCCATTTTCTTGAACTGAGCCAACTCTTCTTGCATGGCTTCGACCCACGAGCTGTCCTTTAAAGCCATATGATAATTCTTTGGCTCAATCTGGCTGATAAAGCAGGTGTACAAGCATTCGTTGATTATCCCTGTCTCCTTGATGCTTGTGTAAACACAGGTGTGCTCATTCAAGCTACGTCTTGTTTGTACACCGGAGGACACATCACCAATCACATTCTCCAAAGGGTGATCTTTATGAATTCTCGTGGTCGGAACAGAACCGACATGCAAATTGTCTTCCAAGTTAGAAGAGAGCTCGTCAATGGTTGTTTCATGCTGAGAGTGAAATGGATTGAAAAATTCTTCTTCAGTCGAGGCAGCAGGGGTATCGACAGCATTTGATGAGGAAGGTTGACATTTATCGATCAGCTGTCTTTGTAATAGGTTTTCTTCCTCATCAAGGATCATCTTCGTAGCAACTCTCTCTTCTTCTTCAGCAATATCCAAATACGGTATGTTAAAAGACTTAAAAACTTTAACATAGTCGAAAAACTCAGCAGGTCCGTTGCTCGGTTTTGGCGGTTGGTAACTTGTGATATCGGTGTTACACACCACTTCAACCTTGCTGGTCGATGTATTGAAGACACGTCTGTTGGGAGTCCCAACAACATAACCGACTAAGATTCCTTCATCGGCTACTTCACCAAATTTAGAATTTGTCTTCAAAATCGAACAAGGGGACCCGAATGGTTCAAGACCACTCAAGTTGGGCTTTCTCCCATGCATAAGCTCATAACACGTTTTACCAAGTCTTTTAACAGTTAAGACTCTATTCAGAACATAACAGGCTGTAGCAACAGCTTCAGCCCAAAACACCACAGGAAGCTTCGAATCAGCCAGCATAGTTCTGGCTCCTTCAGTTAATGTTCTATTCTTCCTTTCAGCCACTCCATTCTGTTGCGGTGTATAAGGAGCACTGTATTGATGTTCAATCCCTCTCTGAAGGCAGAAGATCTCCATCTCAAAATTCTTGAACTCCGTTCCATTGTCACTCCTGATGAACTTAACCCTTTTATCCATAACGTTCTCAACTTTGGTAATCAAATTCTTCACCATCTGAGCCGTTTCGTCTTTTGATTTCAGGAAATACACCCACGAATATCGTGAGTAGTCATCAGTGATCACCAAGCAATAAGAAGTTCCTCCTAGACTTTTTGCATTCACGGGACCGAAGAGATCCATGTGAAGCAACTCCAGAGTACTGGCAATTGAATTGACTTTCTTGGTGAGATGGGATTTCTTGTGCTGCTTTCCCTTCTTGCACGCAATACATTTATCTTCAAAATTGAAATTCTTCAAGGGAACGCCCAGCACAAGCCCATTCCTGACAATGTGGTTCATCTTCCGAAGACGAATGTGCCCCATTCTCCTATGCCACAATTCGGACTCTGATTCACTCGCTTTCGTCATAAGGCATGATTCTGCCGTGGCCATTTCAGTTGATCTCATATCCATAATGTATGTATTTCTTTCACGTGGAGCCTTCATCACAATCCACTCCTCTGGTATCTGAAAACCAGGTTTCAACACAATCGCCTCATTCTTCGTAAAGTGAACGGTGTACTCCTTATCACAAATCTGCGACACACTCAGCAGATTGTGCTTCAATTCTTCTACAAAGTTAACCTTCTCCAAAGTCATCTTTCCGTTTGACACCGTTCCCATTCCAGTAATCTTGCCACCACTTTCACCGGCAAAGCTAACTCTCCCTCCTTGAACAGGTTTCAAATCGTGTAACAAGTATTTGTTACCCGTCATGTGCCGGGAACAGCCGCTATCTACAACCCAAAGATTGTTGGCAGCCCTGTTCAACTGTTCCTGCACAATAAAGCAAAAGATTAGAATTTAGGGATCCAAGACCAATTGGTCTTGGATCTATACATCCCAAACTTTGGCTTTCCAAAGTTAGTATCTCGGTAACTCCTGTAAGTCCCATTAGGATATCTCATTGAAGATTGATTGTGAGGCCTTCCAAACCGCTGTGAATTGAAAGAATTATAGCTTGTGGTTTGGTTATTAGTAGTGTAAAACTGAGATTTGTTTCTATGAAAACCTGAATTATTCACATTTTTGAATTTTAAGTGGTTTTCATTTTTAGCAGCATGATAATTAATATTAGGTTTATTCTCAGCTTTAGTAGGCCTTACACCTCTGAAACGCTGCTTCAGAGGGCAATTTGCAACAAGATGTCCTAACTGATTACATCTAAAACAACACCTATGCTCAATTTTTTTCTCAACCGGTGTTTTAGATGTCGAGGCTATATTACTGCCCGTTCGTCTCACATATGGTGGGACGTACGGGTTTAGTGGAGTACTCTTTTTATTCATTTTATCTTTTTCTCCACTCTTGGGTAACACAACCTCCTCTTTTGCCTTACCAGACTTGGATGACTTATCCGAATCTGACGAGACTGGACCCTGATCAGAAATTTCAACACTTGAAACAGGCGAACTTGTTTCGCCTCTACTAACATTTGGTTCTTTAACAGTTACTTTAATTGGCACTGTCTGAGCAACCTCAAAATCAACAGATTTCTGAACACTATGGTTAAAAGTGTAATTGTGATTGTACGGTGGTGGAACATCATGATAACCGATTCCTCCTCTCTTAGCAGTGGAACCTTGATCACTAACAAGGTGATCAAGAATAGTAGAAGAATTTCTGAACTGCTCCAGTTTTCGATTCAGTTCCACCACTTTCACCTGGTGGTCAGCAATCTGTTTTTCTCTCTCAGCAATTAGTTTGGTCTTTTCTTCCAAAACTTCATAACTTAAATCAATCACTTCAATTTTTTCAGCAAGTTTTGTTTTTAGACTTTTAACATCTTTTTCACAAGCTTTTATTTTAATTTTATAATTATTTTCTCTTGATTTAATAAAGTGATGATCTTCTTTTAAGGTTTTAAATTCAGCATCCAACCTAACATACTGATCGGTTATGGTTGCTAGTTGCTCAGACAAGTTCTCACATTTTGAACAAGTTGGTTTAGAACATACCTCGGAGAGCTGGTCATTAACGTCTGCCATTAGAGCTTTTTCCTCTCCGGTAACCTTCTCACTTTCTTCAGTTTCTACCTTTGCCAAATTTGCCTGCTCAAAAGTTTCTTTAGAAAGCAGGTTCCAGTTGTATTCACCATCTGCTCTAGACATCATGGCACTGTAATCTTTTCTACCCTCACTTTGCTATGGAGACCTACCCTGACTTCATTCCACACGCTCATTCCTGCATTCTTTTGCAAAGTGACCGTTTTGTTGACAATTGTAGCATCTCACCTTTGCCTTGTCAAACCCCGGTTTTCCACCAACAAACTTCCTTCCCGTCTTTCTCATAAACCTCTTTACTCTTCTCACGATCATGGCCATTTGCCATTGTAAATCCATTTCTTCCATATCGTCAGCATCAATCTGATCGTAATCTTCATCCAACATAGCTGGATCTACAATCTTCCCTTGAATGTAGTTCTCATAGGAAGCAATGAAAGAAGCATAGAGACCAAACTGCTCTTCAGCAGACTTGACACTCATAGGCATCTTGGAGTAGTTGTTGATGGGAGAACTTGGAGAGCAACTACTTTTGCTTACCTGGGGTTGAGAACCACTCGATCCAGCTGCTACATAGCAAACATCCCAATTTGTGTTAACTGACACATGCCCCTCATGTGATGAGTTGGGGCCCGACTCTCCCTTTGTGTAGTAAGCAGCAGATTCAGTCTTCGATCCTGAGCTAGTGTTGACTTTAGCTCCATACATACCTGGATCTTGAACCTGATCCATAGGTGTCTCTTTTCTGACCATGTTAAGCTCAAAGGTTCTGAGCTTGTTGACTACCGTTTCAAGATCATAAGTGGGAAAGTCCTTGTCTTCCCTCATCAGCACAGTGTACATCTCCCATTTTGGTGGGAGAGCATCTAGAAGCTTCTCAACTATTTCTTCTTCTCGGTAGGAAATGGAATAGTTGCTCAATTCAGTCATCAGATGGTAGTATCGAGTGATAATATCATCTAAAGATTCATTCTTCAAATACTTGAAGACTGAAAACTGGGTTTTGAGCAATTTAATTTTTGAAGCCCGGATTCCTACATTCCCCTCAAATCTGCTCTCAAGAGCTTCCCAAAGCTCTCTTGCTGATGTGTACTTTCTAAACGTATGAAGGATCTCTTGTGGAAGAGCCATAGTAATAGCAGCATGAGCCTTGCTCTCAGCCTCATACATCTTTTTCTCTTCTTCTTCCATCTTACTATACTTTTTAATTTGATCACGACCTTCATACTCCATTACTGGTGGAATATAACCATCCTGGATGCATACCCACATCTTCGCATCCTGGTATTTGACGTACTGTATGAACCGATCCTTCCATGCAACGAAATCGGTTCCCTTCAGCAATCTTGGGGCCTTGGTAGCTGACCCTGCTTCAACTTCCATCTTCACTAACTCAGAGATGTTGATCGACGACATCTTTCCCGAAAAGTAAGAAACCAGAAAAATTAAGAATTTTTTTTTTTTTTAAGTACTGTAGGCGAAGTTACGGAGAACTTCGCTTGAAGTAGGCGAAGTTGTAGAGAACTTCGCTGAAGAACTTCGCTGACGAACTTCGCTGATAACACAGCTGTATAACTTCGCTGATTAACTTCGCTGATTCTTAACTTCGCTTGAGGTAAGCGAACTTAAGAGGTAGGCGAAGTTGTAGAGAACTTCGCTTGAATTAGGCGAACTTGAGAAGGTAGGCGAAGTTGTGGATAACTTCGCTCAACCTTATATCTTCGCCGAAACCCTACGCACAGTGATGGCAACTTCGCCTGATGAACACGAAGTTTCTGCAGATCTGTAAATCGGATTTTAACGAGGTTTTTGACGGTGTAAAGGCTTGAACACGATGGTAGGAGGTAAGAATGATCAATAACACAGAAAACACGTCCCGCGAATAGTCGAAACGGGACAATTTCTACACCCGCGTGAATATCCCGAACCACACAATCGAGCAAATGCTCTGATACCAATTGTAGGTTCCCTGGACGGATCACACGAGATATCGCGGTCTACTCAGGTGCGGAATCCCTGCGTAGATCCTTACGAGTGTAGAAAGCAAATCAAACAAACACGATACGATAAACGAACACGTTATATTGATAACCGAACACGTGATATGATATCACTATTACAGACTCTCGTCGACTCGATCGACTCAAACGACTTACTGATTAACTGAACTCACGAACTACTGACTGATTAACCTAAACCAAGCCGTAACATCTAATATAAATACACGACAACTTCGCCTGATATGTTCAGGCGAAGTTGTCCATAACTTCGCTTGTTCAACAAGTTCGCCTAGGCGAACTTGTTAACAACTTCGCTTTACACAAAAACATAAATAACATTACAGACTCGATTACAGACACTAGACTATGAACTACTGACATTCGTGCACCAACATCTGTCCAAGGCGGAAAGTCATGAGCTTTTCATGCAAACCATTCATTCATCTTCATCACCTCAAGCCGCCTTTGTTGCTCACCAAAACCGATCTCACAATTCAAATAAAGCCTCACGTGGCTCCTCCTATCCGAATAGGGGACGGTCATACGGATCCAACTATGGTCGGGGTCGGGGTCGGCGTCCACCAAAATGTCAACTATGCCAAAAAGAGGGTCACTCTGCCTCTTCATGCCCCACCCTTTCGTCCTATGCTCAACGAGCTCCCCCGGTTGATGCAAATCTTGCACAAGCTTTTCAAGCTCAATGCCACATTAATGGAAACTATCCGGATTGGACCGTTGACTCCGGCGCCACTGCCCATATGACACCAAATCCAAATGACATTCATCCTCCTTTTACAAATCTGGGTAATAATTTTGTTACCTTTGGTAATGGACAATCTTTACCGGTTGAAAAAATTGGTAATACTTTTCTGAAAAATCGCCTGCCATTAAAAAATGTCCTTGTTGTTCCTCATTTAACCAAAAGTATACTTTCCATTAGCCAACTTACAAATGATTCCCCTGTTGATGTCCTTTTTTCTAATCATTTCTTTAACATTCAGTATCGGAACACAAAGGAAGTTCTAGCACGGGGAACGTGTGAAAATGGGTTCTACATCCTTCGGGAGGGACAAGGAGCACTTGTCGCCTCTATATCGTCACACCATCTTAAAGCTTCGTTTGATAGATGGCATAATAGGCTTGGTCATGTTTCATTTGATGTTATTTCCAAATTACATAAAACTGGTCATTTATGTGTTACTTCTTTGTTACCCAAACCGGGACTTTGTTCGTCGTGTCAATTTCTAAGTCACATCGTTTATCTTATGAAATAAATCCTAAACGCTCATTGCATGTTTTAGATTTAGTTCATTGTGATCTTTGGGGACCCGCTCCCATTATGTCTACAGATGGTTATTGGTATTATGCAATATTCATTGATGATTATTCCCGGTTTACGTGGTTCTACCCATTAAAAACTAAAGCAGAATTTTACAATGCTTTAATGGTTTTTCTACCATTCGTTCAAAACCAATTTTCGTGCAATGTTAAAATATTTCAGAGTGACGGTGGCACTGAATTCACAAACAATCGTGTGCAAACACTTTTCCAACAACAAGGAATTCATCATCGGCCCTCGTGCCCACAAACAATCGAGTTTTCCCTTATTTATGCGACTATGCCAAACATAATCTTTCCCCAAAAATTGCTTCATGTATCTTCATTGGCTATAGTCCTAAATATAAAGGGTATAGGTGTTTGGACCCAATTACCTCCCGGGTTTATATTACTCGTCATGCTCAATTTGACGAAGATGTGTTTCCATTTGGTGGGATTATTCCACCAGTTGATGAGGCAAAATTGTTTTTTTCTAACTTTGATGAATCCATTCCATCTTTATCACTCGTGAAACCTGTTAGTCCACGATTTTTATACTGAGGATCCTTTATCCTTGACTGTCTTATGGATAGTTTATCCTTGAAATATATATCAGGATATAAAGGATCGACGATCCTCGGTATTGTTTGTTTACTAATAATTGTGTTTAGTATGGTGATGTGTTAGACATGTATATCAACTTCAAGACGAACTTGCATCAATTATCCTCATGGGACATCCTGTAGCTGAAACATGGATCTAGGATCCTAATTCAACATAGCTGATTATGGACAAACTCTCTAGAAGATTGACGTTTAAATAACAACAATGGTATATAGACCTGGTCTACCGCTTTATTCGCTAGTGAGTGGCTATTAGCACGTGGTCAAAGAGCACGTTGGTGAAGAATGGAAGACTAGCGGATTTATAGGATGAAGTCGTTAAGTTAGTTAATTACTTTTTTCTTATATATTTGAGTATGATCGATAGGAATAGACACATGTACTTACACACACACTAGAGCAGAAGCAATTATTCTCTCTATACACTAGCTTTCATTGTAATCTCGATCATATACTCCACAAATATTTGTAATCACCTTTTGTTCATTAATAAACTCGACGGTGATAGTTTTCACCGTCCTGGGGTTTTTTGTGCCGGAGACCACGATAACCATATACTCATCGACCAAAGGTTACCTTGTTGATCATTGACTAAAGTACTTCGACCAAAGATTATCCTATTAATCTTCGACCAGAGCTATTTTACCAACGATTGCCTCGATAAGTTTTGACCGAAGTAAGACTATCGTGATTAAGGGCTTTTTCCCTCGTGATCAAACCATTGTGTTCACCGATATCATGCTTATACATTTGTTATTATCAAATTAGCACCTTACCTCACATAACAGATTTGGATACTTGATCCTTAGCTGATTTTTGTCCAAAACATTTTGGCGCCCACCGTGGGGCAATTGGTGCTATAACCCATATTATTCTCATCAACCTTCATTTTTCATACCCATATCACTTTCAATGGCCTCTCAATCCACCTCTGCATCATCAACTATGCCGTCTTCGGTTTCTCTCTCCTCAAGGACCTTGTCGCCGATGCCTCCGTCAATCACGGGAGCACCAAAGGCTGCTACTTCTGGGAGCAAGACGCAAATACCAGTCTTCCAGAGCTCGAGAACAACCGCTGCTACTTCGGCGGTAAACTCTAACAATGACGTTTCCTCTATGTTTTCGCAGGTAAAAGCATATATGGAGCATCAGACCAAGACTAACCAGAGGATCCTTCGTGAGATAGAAGATCTCAGGAAGAATAAGAGGCCAGCAGAAGATCTCACTCCCCTGGTGCCCAGGATTCTGGATTTCACCAGTTCAGGATCCATGGCTCAGCTTTCGCAAGGATCTTCACTCTTTCAGTCAGGATCACATATCCTTCAACAAGGGTCCATGGGTCAACCGGTTCAAGGATCCTCAATATTTCAGCCAGGATCCTCTATCCTGCAACCAGGGTCCATGGGCCAGCAAACTCAAGGATCCTCAGTCTTTCAGCCAGGATCATTCATCCTTCAACAAGGATCCATGGGTCCTCAGGTTCAAGGATACTCGGATTTCCAGCAAGGACCATCTAGCTTCAACCATGGGTCAATAGGACAACCAATGCAGAGTTCCTCGATGTTCCAAAGGGGATCAGGGGTGCTTCCGCCAGGGTCCTCCGGGATTCCTTATCAAGGATTCCCCTTTCAGGATCAGGGATCCTTTGGATCCCAACATCAACGATCTTCCGAAGTCCATGATGGGGACATAATCCCCATGCAAACCATAGCTTCTGGAGGACCCACTCCGATTGCTGACTCTTCTTATCCCAGATACTTGTCTGGAATACCAAACTCAACCCAACAGAGAGGTAACTGGTACGATCCTATATCTTTAGATACTAACCATGTTCCCATGCAGGATTTAGGTATCAACCATGCCATGGCCAAAGAGTTACAGAAGCTAAAGGATATGATATCCAGTGTCCCGGGAGTAATACGTCCAGTTCCTGAGATACCGGAGGGAAGTCACAAATTATCCAGATTTGCTCCGCCCATATATGATGCTGAAATCCCGAAGCGGTTCCAAACTCCCAACATGAAGACGTATGATGGAAGTACCGATCCGGAGGAACATGTTGCACAGTATAGGGAGATGATGGAAATTAATCCCGTTCCTGAAAGACTCAAGGAGGCTTGCCTTTGTAAATGATTTGGAGCCACACTAACAGGAGCTGCACTAAAATGGCTGCTAAGTCTCCCTCCTTTCTCGGTTACATCTTTCTCTCATTTAGTTAATTTATTTAACACTCAATTTTCCTGTAGTCGGAAATTTGAGAGGTTAACCAGTGATTTATATCGTGTTGTTCAACCTAGTGATGAATCCCTTAGGGATTTCGTTACCAGGTTCGGCAAGGAAGCTCTAGAAATTCCAAACCTTGATATGACTACTGCTGTTGAAGCATTCAAGATGGGAATTTAAAAGAGCTCCCCCCTTTTATGATGATTTAGTGATGACTCCATGCAGGACATTAGATGAAGTCAGAAACAGGGCATTAAGATACATCCGGTTAGAGGAATATAAGAAGATCCAGGATCGTCTCGGGGGACACACAAAACAAGAAACTCCCGAAAAGAATAAAGGATCCTAGAATAGGAACAACAACTCAAAGCCATACGCCAAGTTCAACAATCAAAACGTACGGGCAGTTGAAGAAGGAGATGAGGATGAAGACTATCCTTGCATCTCCGACTATTGTTTCTCTGTGGATACTCATGGCCTGATATGTGCCATGAAGGATCTGGGGGGAAAATCAAGGTGACCCCGAAAGAATGAGAAGGTTGTGGGTTTCAAGGACAAATCTAAGTGGTGTGCCTTCCACGAATATTTTGGCCACGCGACAGACGAGTGCATCGGCTTAAGGAAGGAGATTGGATACTTCCTGAGCAAGGGTCACTTTAAAGAACTCTTGGGAAGGAAGAAATCCAAGATCCAAGATACTGAAGACCTTCCACAAAAAGCAACACCACCACCACCAGATGCTCATGTGATCAACTTTGTCTCCAGAGACTACGAACTGTTTAGAGATTCTTGTACCATAGAAGAAAGTCCCATAGAAGAATTCGAGTTGGATAATGAGAGAAGACCACTCATTCCCACCACTCGAGTAACTGATCAGAGAATCTTTTTCAATTCAAGTATCCCGGATCCTCAACAGGACAAGCTGGGTGTGCAAGCAATCAATTTCATCTCCGGAGGTTCAGACATCTGTGGAACTTCTTTCTCTGCAGCAAAAAGATTCGTCAAGGAGATCAAGATGGATAACGGGGATCATCCGATGGTGTCAACCACATTAGAAACAGACAAGAGAATCTTCTTCGACGAAGAAGACAAGTTGAACATTCAGGATCCTCATCATGACGGTTTGATTATTACTTTATTTATCTCTAACCATTATGTACGCAGGATCCAACATGATGTACTCAAGAAGATGAACATCCCAGATTCAGAAATCATTCCTAGAACATCGGTGCTAGTCGGTTTCAGTGGTGAAACCAAGAAAACATTGGGGGACATCAACCTCCCAATTTATATTGAAGGGTTAAACTCATATCAAAAATTTTGTGTAATAGATAACCTTTCCTGTTGTAATGTTATTTTAGGTAGGCCTTGGCTCCATGGGATGAAAGCTGTAGCTTCAACTTATCACCAATGCATCAAGTTACCTACTCCTTGGGGAGTTGTGAAGATAGTGAGTGACCAAGCGAAGGCCAAGAACTATTATTCATCATCAATGAAGCCAACAGCCAAACCAACTATAGCATAGCAACTACAGCAACATCCTAGGGACGTCCTGGAAGCTCGGGAGAAAGACCTTAAAGAAGTATCATTGGACCTCGAAGATCCAGAAATAAAGGTGTTCCTAGGATCCAATATCCCCAGTAAGATCGAGGAGGATATAATATCCTTCTTAGGGCGAAGAAGATCTACTTTTTCCATCAAACACTCAGACATGACAGGTATTTCAAAAGAGGTAATCACTCATAAACTCGACCTTGATTTAACTGTGAAACCCGTCTATCAGAAGCGAAGGAAATTTGCTCCTGAGAAGAACAAGATCATACAAGAAGAAGTTGAAAAACTTCTTAAGGTCGGTATGATCAGAGAGGTTCAATATCCTCGATGGCTAGCTAATGTGGTCGTTGTTTCAAAAAAGAATGGAAAGTGGAGGGTGTGTGTCGATTTTACGGACTTAAACAAGGCATGCCCCAAGGATCCTTTCCCATTACCACATATAGATTCCATGATGGACGCGACGCTGGACATGAAATGCTCACCTTTATGGATGCTTCCTCTGGATTTCAACAAATTCAAATGGAACCATCTGATCAAGAAGATACAACATTCATGACTCCAACCGGCATATATTGTTATACTGCCATGCTGTTTGGACTAAGAAATGCAGGGGCGACGTACCAAAGACTAGTCAACATGATGTTCAAGGACCAATTGGGAGAGACTATGGAGGTATACATAGATGATATGGTGGTAAAGTCGAAGAAAGCAGAGGATCACCTCAGAGACCTTGAGGAAGCATTCAATATCCTTGATCACTATAACATGAAACTAAATCCATCCAAATGCCACTTTGGCGTTAAGGCTGGAAAGTTTCTGGGATACATGGTCACAATGAGGGGAATTGAAGCGAGCCCGGAACAGATCGAAGCCATCATCAATCTCAAGTCTCCTACAAATGTCAAAGATGTCCAGAGACTCACTGGAAGAATAGAGGCTTTGAATAGATTCATTTCAAGATCCTTCGAGAAGTGCAAAGACTTCTATGATATTCTAAGAAAGAACAAGAAATTTGAGTGGACTGAAAGACATGAGGCTGCACTCAAGGCTTTGAAGGATTACTTATCCTCAGCACCAGCCTTGATGAAGCCTATAGATGGAGAACCCTTGTTTCTATATCTCGCAGTGTCAGGCAATGCAATAAGTGCCGTCTTGGTAAAGGACCACGATGGTGAACAACACCCTGTGTATTATGTAAGTAAGAGTCTTTTAGATGCAGAATCCAGGTACTCCCATTTAGAGAAATTAATTCTTGCACTTATTATGGCTTCAACTAAACTGATACATTATTTTGAAACTCACCCTATTATTTTGAGAACTAACTATCCTGTAAAGAATGTTCTTAGAAAACCAGAGTTATCAGGTAGAATGGCTAAGTGGGCTGTAAAGTTAAGTGCATATGATATCCAATACAAGCCGAGAACAACAATCAAGTCTCAAGCACTAGCAGACTTTGTGGCTGATTTCACTAGTGATCTACAAAGAGAAGCTGACTTGGAAGTCCAACAACTGGAAAAGACCAAGGATCCTTGGATACTCTTCACAGATGGAGCGTCCAACGTGAGAGGAACAGGATTGGGGATCCTATTGAAATCGCCACAGGGGGACATATTACCCCAATCCATAGATTGTGAGTTCCAAGCAACAAATAATGAAGCAGAGTACGAGGCTTTAATCGCAGGTTTGCAATTAGCCAAAAGCATGAGGATCAGGTATCTTCAAGTTTATGTAGATTCTTTGTTGATAACTAACCATTTTAACGGCTCGTATAGTTAAAGGTGAGAAACTAATGAAATATTTAGATGTTGTGAAGGAATTGTCGAAATTTTTCGAAGTATTTAGTATTACACAGGTACCGAGGGAAGAAAACGCTGGGGCAGATGCCTTAGCAAACTTAGCCTCATCTCTGAAGATTCCTGAAGATTTGAAAATCCCAATAATCCACATTCTCTCGCCAGCAATAGGAGAACAGGAAGTTGGAGACATAACAAATGATAAGGAAATCGTACTCTGGGATCCTTCATCCTCAAATAACAAAGGATAATGGATCCATCCTATCAAGAACTATATTCAGACTGGAGAAATTCCAGCCACAGAAAATCCCAAGCCCTTCAAACTCAAGGTATCCCAATATATTTTATTAGATAATATGGTATATAGAAAATCTCTTGCAGATCCATATATGAGATGCATCGAAGATCCTGAGATCCAAGAAGTACTTAAGGATTTTCACGAAGGAGATTGTGGCAATCACACAAGTGGAAGAGCATTATTTTCCAGGATACTCAGAATTGGATACTTCTGGCCAACAATGAAGAAGGATGCAGTGGAGTATTCAAAAAAGTGTGATGCTTGTCAAAGACACGCGAACATCCTTCATCAACCAGCGGAGCCTCTGTATCCTATATCCTCCTCATGGCGTTTCATGAAATGGGGTATGGATATTGTAGGCAAACTGCCAAAAGCACCAGGTGGAAAAGTCTTCATGCTTGCTATGACTGACTACTTCTCCAAATGGATTGAGGCAGAATCATTTGTACAAGTCCGAGAAAGGGAAGTAATATCTTTTATTAAACGAAATACTATAACTAGATTTGGTATTCCCGCTGAAATTATTTGTGACAATGGTTCCCAGTTTATCGGGAAGAGAACCACTAAATTTTGTGACAGTTGGGGCATCAAAATGATTACTTCAACTCCGGTTCATCCTCAAGCCAATGGCCAAGCGGAGTCTAGCAACAAGATCATCATCAACAATCTAAAGAAAAAGCTAGGATCCAAGAAGGAAAAATGGGCTGAAGAACTTCCTTATGTTCTTTGGGCAGACAGAACTACACCCAAAAATGCAACAGGCCAGACACCCTTTTCTTTGGTGTTTGGATCAAAAGCAGTAATTCTCACAGAAATGGTGGTTCCTACTGCGAGAACCAACATCCGTGATCCTGGAGTCAATAAAGAAGTCCTTCTTGAAGACTTGGATACTATAGAAGAACTCATGGATCTAGCAAAAATCAGAATGGCAGCTTATCAACAAATGGTAGCTAGGACATATAACAAAAATATCAGAATCAGAAGATTTCAAGAAGGAGATCTAGTGTTAAGGAAAGTCTTTCAAAACACAACAAATCCGGCTGATGGGAAGCTACCGCCCAAATGGGAAGGACCTTATCAAATTGAGTCGGAGGCAGGAAAGGGGGCATATAATTTGCTCACAATGGAAGGCAACAGGTTATCGAGAGCATGGAATGCCATCCACCTCAAGAAATATTTTTTCTGAGCAGGATCCACTATATATTATCCAAAAAAGGATCTAGGATCCTTAAATCGGTAACATCTTTCTGATCTGTTATTCTTTTTGAATTATTACTGTTAATTTAAGGATAATGTATTCTTAACACTATATCTTTTCCAAGTCTTGAATAACCATGCAGGATTACAATAATTCAGTTGATGTTCAAGAGATTGGCCACCCCTCCTTTACGTTTGAGGTACTATCTTATTTCCCTTGGCCTAGCCCACGATTGGATATGACCCCCGATGGTCATATCCCCTACGGTTTAAAGGTTTTCACCTTTCTCACGATCGCCAGTTGCGCACGCTATCCGACGTATAGTTCGGGGCAGCGAAACCAGTACACGCTTAGTGGCTGACAATTTCGTTGTCTCCGGCTATATGGAGGATTCTACGAATTATGGTAGACGTACCATACCTCCGGTTTATAACGTTTTCACGTTATCTCACGTTTGGGCAAAATTCCGGTTTGGGCGAGTCCCCAGTTTACATCCGAATCTTTGGGCCAGTCCCCAGTTTGGGCTTGTCCTCAGTTTGTTGGGCTTGTCCCCAGGGTATTTTATGGGATTGTCCCCAGTTGCATGGGCTTGTCCCCAGATTACACGAGCTTGTCCCCAGTTGCACGGGCTTGTCCCCAGTTTATTTATTGGGTTTGTCCCCAGTTTAATGGGTTCGATCCCAGTTGATAATATGAATTCTTTGCAACGGATTTTCTAAGTTTTTTCTGAAGATCAAGAAACTAAGGATCCCGGATCCTAATGCTACTCTTGTAAGGATCATTAAGAGTTCTATACTCCTAGTAACTTAGGTCTATCTAGACCTTCTGGTATGTTCTCTATTAGTAACTTATGTGTATTATTTGTTGCAATTATTTTGGGAATTTCAGTTTGAGAAGCTATTCTTTTAAAGTAATTTGATTACTAAAATCTTTAGCCATTTTAAGGATACGTTATCCTAAAACTTGCCCTGCAAGGAAATTCTCTTTTATAAATGTTATCAACTATTAAGAATGTTTTATCCTAAGATTTACGATGTAAGGATATTCCATTCTAAACGATTTTTAAAGATCTTTTATCCCAGAAATCTTTTACACAAAATTATTTTTCGAACTATTAACAACGCCAAACTTATATTTAACAAGTTTTTTTATAATAAATGACAAGTAAATAGTCAAAAGATTTATATATTAATTAAAATAAGCCTCAAGGACTTATCCAAAATACTTAACCCGGACTTCACCATACGAAAAGATGGGCCATCCATCTGGGTTAAGTGAAAGTTACTAATAGTTCATAAAGTGCAAGGAAATTAAAAACAGGGGCAACAAAGGCTTCATCCCCACAAACAGAGGATCCCTCCATCTTTGTCACCCCCGCAGATTGTCTTAAGGATCATGGATCCTTTACCCTAAATAACTATTGTTTATTACAGACCATAGAAATTGTTCATAAAACATCAACACCAAATAAAAAAGTGGGCTCGGGCCTTGTCTTTAATATCCTTTATCGCCCACTTAAGCTGCATCTTCAACCGCAGCATCACCTTCCCCCTTGCCAGCTTCAACCGCCTCCTTAACGCCACTGGTCCGAGCCTCGGTGTTCTCAACCATCTCTTCATCATCCTCACCACCAAGGTCATCAAGAGCAGACTTCCATTTCTCCACTTCCCAGGCTGACTTGTCAAAAGCAGGATCACCGGCTTCCTGCGCCATCTTGATCCGCGCCTGGAATACCGACCTGGCAGCCCACACCTTGGCTTCATTAGTTGCCTGCTCCACTGCCTCTTGACGTTGGGCTTCGGCTGAGGATATATGATCCTCCAATTGTTTCTTGAGTTGGATCATAGCTTTATCCTTAGCAACCGCAGCTTTCCCTAACCCGAACATTTTCTCGCTCATCTGGAGGATAGTCTTTTCGTAATGGTCCCTCATAGCAATCACAGCCTACCAATAAATTTCGTATCAAAATTGGGACAATACTGGATCCTAAATCACTAAAGGGGAAAATACGGTACACTTACAGAGTAGACAATGTCACAGTGAGTCTCGGGATCAGAGGATTTTTTCCTCTTGGAAGCTGCGGATTTAGCCCTGGTAGTGGCGGTCTTGGGCTCGGAGCTTATGCCAGCCTTTGAAGCCTCCTTCTTGACAGCAGAAAAAGTAACCATACAGTCGATGTCGTCAAGGGAGAACTTAAGAGCAGACTTTCCAGATTTCTTGGTGCCTGTAGAGGAGAAATCAACAGATAAGTATTCTATTTTATTTTATTTACTTTAAAATGATTAACTTACTTGACATGTTTGAACTTGAGGAGATGTCACAAAAACCTTCAATAAACCGAGCTTGAAAGGTCCTAACTTCGGTATCCAGTGCTAGGAACCGTTTTGCCTTTTCTTCTGTTCCAGGTAGCTTGCTCAATGAAGCGAAGTTTTCAACTGCAGACAACATAAAAGAATAGGTCTTAAAACTGAAGAATAAAGGATCCTGCTATTCCTTAAGGATCCAGGATCCTACTCTTCGTGACCCACGTTGAAGGAAGATCAGTCCCCCTGGTATCGATTAGCGTTTAACGAAGAAAAATTGATTCCTCCACATGGAATCATTTAGCGTGGCTTTGGAGATTGGATGGGGCTGTCGGGGTTGGATTTGAAGATAAAACGGGCAGAACCGAAAGTAGTAAGGGTATACAGATAAGACAACTCCGGAAGGCCAAAATTGATTTTTTCCTCCTTGAGGATTCTTTCGATAGTGCTAAGAACCCTCCAGATCATCGACATGGTTTGTATGTAAGATATGCCGGTAGAATCGAAAAAACTTTGGGTAAAAGGCGGAAAGGGGTATTTATAGCCAATAAGAAAGAGAGTTGCCGGAAAGCAGACCCAAACCTTGGAGTAAATATCGCATCTAATGTTGGATTCGTAGGGTCGGAACAGGGTTTCTGGAGGAAATAATGTATGTAAACTGTCGACCTCGGGATCCGTGAGCTTACAAATTTCGGAAGATGGGTTGGAAAGCAGACCTTGAGGTTCCATTTCGACTAGTTCGGAACCGCCGGATGAATGTTCAGAAGGTTTAGAAGAGGTCGGAGAAGAAGAAGAAGAAGAAGAAGAAGCGGCGGACATGATAAAAGAAAATAAGATACAGAGGTTAAAAGAATACCTGATGCGTCGGATAAAGGTGTATATAATCCAAGATATAGGGCGGCATATATAGACGGTTATAATTAACCTTGGGGGCTAAATGGTAAATTTTCTGGCAAAACCGTCCCATCATTCAGTTTTTGCAGGATTTTGAATTTCAAAATGACAGCTGTGCTCCACTGTCACCCGCCATTTTGAGGGCAATTGTTAGGCCACGATTTTTATACTGAGGATCCTTTATCCTTGACTGTCTTATGGATAGTTTATCCTTGAAATATATATCAGGATATAAAGGATCGACGATCCTCGGTATTGTTTGTTTACTAATAATTGCGTTTAGTATGGTGATGTGTTAGACAGGTATATCGACTTCAAGACGAACTTGCATCAATTATCCTCATGGGACATCCTGTAGCTGGAACATGGATCTAGGATCCTAATTCAACATAGCTGATTATGGAAGAACTCTCTAGAAGATTGACGTTTAAATAACAACAATGGTATCTAGACCTGGTCTACCGCTTTATTTGCTAGTGAGTGGCTATGAGCACGTGGTCAAAGAGCACGTTGGTGAAGAATGGAAGACTAGCGGATTTATAGGATGAAGTCGTTAAGTTTGTTAATTACTTTTTCCTTATATATTTGAGTATGATCGATAGGAATAGACACATGTACTTACACACACACTAGAGCAGAAGCAATTATTCTCTCTATACACTAGCTTTCATTGTAATCTCGATCATATACTCCACAAATATTTGTAATCACCTTTTGTTCATTAATAAACTCGACGGTGATAGTTTTCACCGTCCGAGGTTTTTTTGTGCCGGAGACCACGATAACCATATACTCATCGACCAAAGGTTACCTTGTTGATCATTGACTAAAGTACTTCGACCAAAGATTATCCTATTAATCTTCGACCGGAGCTATTTTACCAACGATTGCCTCGATAAGTTTTGACCGAAGTAAGCCTATCGTGATTAAGGGATTTTTCCCTCGTGATCAAACCATTGTGTTCACCGATATCACGCTTAAACATTTGTTATTATCAAATTAGCACCTTACCTCACATAACAGATTTGGATACTTAATCCTTAGCTGATTTTTGTCCAAAACAAAACCTAACCCGCCCACACCTACTACCACATTAAACCAAACAAACCATACCTCCACATGTGTGTTATGTCAGCTTCCCACTCAAAATCATATACAAACACCCACTGCAACACCTTTGCAACATCTTACACAAGTCCACCAGCCCACTACAACTCCCTTGAACAGTTCAACATCTGCTACAGCTCAAAATACTACCCCAGCCCACCAGCCCTCTCATTCACCACCACCACATACCCAATCTGCTTCCTCAAGCTCATCAACCCCTTATCCCACTTCTTTGGCTCACTCAAGCCCTGTTTCCACTTAATCTGATACATCCACTTCGGCTTCTGTCACTGATCCGTCGGCTCCATCGGGCCAGCCATCAATCACATCCTTTCATCCCATGAAAACTAGATCAAAATCCGGCATATATAAACCCAAACACTATGCGGATCTTTCAGTTTTTTCAACCCGTATTCATCATGCTCTTTTTGTAGCACATGATCCTAAAGGGTACAAATCAGCTACTAAACACGAAAAATGGGTTAAGGCAATGCAAGAAGAAATGGAAGCCTTGAACCATAACAAAACTTGGGAACTCGTGCCTCGTCCGGTAGATTCCAATGTTGTCGGTTCTAAATGGATCTATCGAACTAAATACAAAGCTGATGGAACTGTTGACCGTTACAAGGCTCGTTTAGTAGCTCAAGGTTTCACACAAATTCCTGGTTTAGATTTTTCTCACACTTTTAGTCCGGTCGTTAAAGCCTCAACAGTTCGTGTGGTTCTTGCTCTTGCCACGGCCCTTACATCAATTGGATGTTAAAAAGGCCTTCCTAAATGGAAATCTCAACGAAACTGTGTGTATGGAGCAACCACCCGGTTTCATCGATAAACATTATCCCGATCGTGTGTGTCGTCTTCAAAAAGCTATTTATGGGTTAAAACCGCCACGAGCTTGGTTTCAAAGACTTAGTACATTCTTAATCAACCATGGCTTTGCTTGCGGTCAAGCCGACACGTCTCTCTTTATTTATAAGAGAGATAACGTGCTTATTTATCTCCTAGTTTATGTTGATGACATCATTTTGACCGGTAATAATGCCTCTTTCATGCAAGCTTTTATTTCTCAACTTCACAAGGAATTTGCTATTAAAGATTTGGGAGCCTTGGGTTATTTTTTGGGTCTTGAGGTGACACATACCAACTCGGGCTTATTTTTAGGCCAATCAAAGTATGCCTATGATATTTTGTCTCGTGCCGGTCTCTTGGACACCAAATCGGTTGTCACCCCACTTGCTACCACCGACACCTTTATGTCTAAAGGTGTGCCTTTTCATGATCCCACCCTCTACAGGTCTTTAGTTGGTGCCCTTCAATATCTCACCATTACTCGTTCGGACCTCTCGTATGCGGTTAACCAAGCCAGTCAACACTTACAGTCACCTACTATAGCCCATTTTCAATCGGTCAAACGCATTTTGCGTTATGTCAAAGGGACCATCTTATTTGGTTTAACTTTTGATAAACCAACTATCACTACTCTTGTTGGTTACTCTGATGCTGATTGGGCTAGGTGCATCGAAACACGACGTTCAACATATGGCTATTCTATTTATCTTGGTGGTAATCTCGTGTCTTGGAGTGCCAAGAAACAACCAACCGTTTCTAGATCAAGTTGTGAATCGGAATATCGGGCAATGGCAAATACAACAACTGAAACCATATGGCTTACACATATCCTACGAGAGATCCATGCCTTACCTCCCGATCGTCCAACTCTGTTATGTGATAAAAAAACTGCAATTTCTTAAGTCAAAACCCGGTGTCATAAACGAGCAAAACACATTGACATAGACTATCATTTTGTTCGATAATTGGTTTCCTCTGGGCGGTTATATACTAAATTTGTTCCTACCAATCTCCAGGTAGCTGACATTTTTACAAAGAGTTTACCCGGACCGTTGTTTGAACGCTTCCGTGCTATGCTACGTGTTGGTCCACCACCTGTTAGATTGAAGGGGGGTAATAGCATCCCTTAAATTATGCACGTCAGTTAATGTATTCAATGTAATTGTTTTGTTATTTTAGGATAGAGATTGACCTCCATGATTTATGGTTATCTCAATCCTATTTATACTTGTACCAATATTATTGTAAATCAATCTCAATCATTATCACATCTTGGCTCAAGCTCGACTAGGTTAATGCATAGAGGTCTACAAGAGGCAAAAAGTAAACGAGTTTTATATGAGGCTCAAGCTCGGTTTGTTTTAAGTTTTCATCGATCCGAGCTCGAGTAGCTTGACTTGAGCTTACGAACGACTCATTTGCACTCATACCAATACATTACATCTTTAGATACCTCATACCATAATAATTGTTCATAACTAGTATATATTGTTTTTAGGTGACTAAGTGAGCATCTTTTGTTGTTGATATTCGTTTGAAACTTTGAATAGGTTCATGTTTGTTTATCTCCGTTTGTAAATATTCAAAACAAACATGTATAAACATAAAACAAAAAGAAACTGACCAATTAAAAGCTAACAACGCTAATTTAAAGTGTAAATACCATCAGAATAGCATGTTAGCATTAAACAACAATATGGATCAGACCAGGGCCAACCTTTGGGGGTGGCTGGGTGGTTGACGGCTACATACCCGACATTCCGCTAGGCCCGAAAATATATATATTTTTTAAATTATATGTATTTTTATTAAAAACAATATGTATATCTATACTATATATAAAGCATGAGTTAAGAACCTCTTAAAACTCATTGCTTCATATACAACATATAATGCATCAAAAATTTAAAAATTAGGGATAATTAAGTCTTTACTCACAAATATATACATACAACTTTGGTCTCTCAACTTCCTTACATTTTTTTGTAAAGTTTAATAATAGTTACGCATATGCCCCCTAATTCAAAACCAACCACCCTACGACTTTTTAACGTTCATAACATTTTCACACGTTAATATTTTTTCAAAAAAATTACATCATTAAAATTTGCATTTTATTCTCTTTAATTTGGGTATAATATGGCTATCGTTTTTAATTTTAACAAGTTAGAATGTTACGCGCTTGCCATTTAGAACCAGGTAACAAGTCGAGTCGGACGAGTTCTGAAAGTACAATAGGGTCGGAATGAGTCGATATAAATATGGTGGTTCGGGTTCGAGTAGAAATGGGCCAGATCAAAACGTTGTCGAGTTGGAACGGGTTTGGGGCAAAAACGGGTTGGTTTAAAAAAATGATTTATTTCGAATTATTGTATATTTCAAATTATTGTAAATTGGTTAAGCATGTTTTAATGTCGGTAACGTGCATTCCCGTCCGGTTACGCGTGTTCAATCTTCGATTACACGCAACTGGCTTTGCACGAGTTACCCGTCCAATTTTAGGTTACGTGCGCACTGTCATCAGGTGACGTATGTACCGACACGGACTATGCGCTCAATGTAAAGTTACGCTCGCGCCCCGCTGCATTGCGCGGGCACACTGCTAGTTCAATTACATAACTACTAGTTTGGTCTATTGGCAAAAATGTCTTACTCCCAACCAAAAGGTTATGGGTCTCATATGAGACATGTTTAATTCTATTTTTATATAAAAGTTTTTACACAATCCAAATTATAACCAAGTAAACTCATATAAATATTAAATTGTTTAAATCCAACAAAATACTATATTTACTTAAGATCCAAAAATATTTTCACCTTAGGCCCAAAACTTTTTTTGCTTTTTCAAAGCTGCCACTTAATCTGATTCCCCCGATGATTTTAAAATGTATTGGGCTAAAGTTGAGAACATTATTGCAAAGAAACACAAATGAACTTTAATGAGTAAACAATAAACAAATGATCGTGAACTAACTTGACATGGATTCATATTAATTTGCTTACCTAATAAGCATATATTTTCATTTATTAAAGATTTGATTCATTTAAATCCATTAAGAATTGTAAGCAACAATAAAACGATAAGTTTCATGGATAATCTTGTTAATATCGTCATATTCAAAATAATAATAATAAATTAATATAATAACAAAAATAAGAAGGAGGAGGTAATTTTTTCCGATTTGGCTTGAAGGTAAATGTAGAGCCATTCAATCATAGTCACGTCATATTAGTGTTATTGATAACAATAGACGAAACCATATATAATAATACTGGTTTTATCCTCTGTATTTACTGGAATTGTTTTATATTATTATTTTTTAATATTTATAATATTTTTTGGATTTTATTTTATTTATTGTAAAAAATTTAATAATATATTTATGGTTTGATTCACAAATAAAGGAGATTTTATAACCTAGTTTAAAAGCTATATGGGTTTGGTGATATCCAGGACGCGTTTATTTTTTTTTACTATGAAATTGTGTATTAATTAAAATCAAATATTAATTTTTAGTATATTATTATTTTATAGGATTTTCATATCAATATCTGATGAGATTAATTTTTAATTTAATGAGATGTTATAACCCGTTTAAAGGCTATCTGGGGTTTGGTGAGAATCATATCTGTAAATACGGGTCAAATGCATGAGAAGTTTTCATTTACAAATTAAGTAATTTGATGACTTGAGAGAATTTAGGGATCAACCAGAGATCTTTTAACTGTTTCGTTTATATATATTTAAGATATAAGATATGAGTGTTGATCACCATAATTAAAGAAGATATAAGTTGACTTTCATTATTTTGGGTAAAAAATATGGGAAGATTGATCGGGCTAAATTGGTAGAACTGGCTTTACTTTACACTTTGAAATTCTATTATGTAATTTGGTGTATAACATGTAATCTGTTGTAACTGTGGTGTTGTATTGTGACTAGTAACTCCCTCGTCCTTAAATAACAATAATAATTCGAAACACAAATAAATAACTCCTCACAAAAGAAGGTTAGCGTTATACCAACACCAGATTGGTTATTCAGACACCAGGTGAGCATACACGACTCGTATAAGCAGGGCCATCTCTAGGGGCAACAAAATGAAGCTAAAGCTTTAAACCCTCATTTTCTAAAGCCTTCAATTTTGAAAACAAAATTATTATGTGATTTGAGTGACATTTAAATTGAACTAGGTTAGAGAACGTGTGATGAATTGCATTACTTGGAATGAAAACAAGATAATTTTTTTACCAGGTTCATAACTATGCGAGTTTATGTAGGCAAGTATAAGTTATGTTTCATAGTTTCGTATAACTGCTATACGAGTGTATAAAGCTACACGACTCATATCTGACTCCTATAAGCCTATTTTTAAAAAATCAAAATTTGATTTTGAAAAAAATCCATACCCCGCGTCTACATCGAGACAAATACGGGTCAACCCGCCCATAACCATCTAATTCAAAACTCAAAACCCTAATCCCAATTTCTCTTTCACCACATTATAAATACCCATTTCTCCCATCCAATTCAGATCTCTTCTGAACATCAAAACCCCCAATTTCAATCCAATTCTTCAATTCCTCCAAAACCCACATATTATATACAAATCCAAATCTGGGTTTTCTTCAAAATCGTTCTTAATTCAATTCAATTCTTCAATTCCTCCAAAATCAACATATTATATGCAAATTCGAATCTGGGTTTTCACAAAATCGTTCAAATCGTTCAATTCCACCAAAACCCACAAGTTATTTGCAAATTCCAATCTGGGTTTTGCTCAAAACCGTTCAAATCGTTAAAATCGTTAATAACTGTTCTTAATTAATTTAATTACCAATGAATAGATCTACAACGGCGTATGTGAACTGGCGAGAAGTGGGTTCTACGAGCCGTAGAGGAAGAAAAGAGGTCCGGTTTTATTTGAAACGGGTTGATGGTAGTTTCGATTTGGCAGTTATTGGTAAAGAGAAGAAGAAATTAGGGTTTGGTGTTAATACGACGGTGTATCGGTATCGATATGCGAATATGCCGGCGAATATTCCGGTGGATCTTCCGGTGAAACTCAGATCTAGAAGAGAGGTTATTGATTGTTTAAACTCCATTGTTTCAGGTTCGTTTTTTATGTAAATTTTATTTTTTTTATTATTATTTAAATTATATTTTTTTGTTTTTTGTATGTGTGAGATTTATTGGGTTTTTGTTTGTTGTTTGGTTTAGGGTATTTGATAATTGAATAATTGTGTAATGTAGATATATTCATGTTAATTGTCTTTCGGGTGTGCACGGTTAGCTGGAACCTTGGTTTTTGAGATTTTGAAAATCGTTCGGTTTTGGTTCGGTTTGAGTGGGTATTCGGCTAAAACTGAATAAATAAACAGAAACTTCAGTTTTTTTAGTTTTCGAAAACAGTTCTGTTTCGGGTTTTCGGTTTCAATTTGGCTTTAAATCATTTTTTTTAATTATTAACTAATTTAAATCATTTTTTAATTATTAAATAATTGGTCTATATATATTTGGGCTAAAATATTTTATATACATATTTCTTATAAATTATTTAAAATAAAAAATTGAGTATCTATAATTTGTTTTTGATGAAATGCAAAACCAAAACCAAACCGTCGTTTTTGTTTCGCTTCGGTTGTCGATTTCGGATCGGTTTTAGGCTTTTATCGGTTTTACGTCCACCTCTAATGATGTTTGTTAAAATACATAATTTTGCTCAATTGTCTAATGATCTGGGCTGCAGGAAGAATTAAATCAGATTCCAAGAACTGGTTGAGAGCCTCGGAATTTCCGAGCCCTGTTTACTAGGTTAATATCAATCAACTATGTTCTCTTTTGGTCAACTTATTTTGATTTGTGTTGACTCAATTCCGTCATACATCATCATGCCTCATTTAGAATTTTAGATCCAATAAGTGTTAATAATTTGACTCCTATATTGTTTGTTCTGCCTGACTTATGATTTTTTTTAAATTACATTGCTTGCATCTATTTTATTCTTTGTACATATACTTGAGCAGAGTATTGATTCTTTGCTTTCTTCATGGTTTTAGGTGGCCCGTTTCGTCCTCCGCTGCAGCCCGTTTCGTCCTTGAGGTTGAACACAGAAAAAGCAAAGGTATCTTTTTAAATATAAATTTAATATTTTGATTAGTTATTATTTAAAATATTTTAAGTTTCTTATAAAGTTTTATTTTTACAGGATATTTATATGCATAAAACGGACTGGCATGCTGCAGAGTCTGTATGGGTTGGTTCTCCTTGCATTTGCAAGAAAAAGTTGAAGCACTTCGGAGCTTACACTCGTCGCGGTGTTAAAATCTCGGTGGGCTTTCTTTAATCATTATTTATTTATTTATTTTTTTAAAGAAGAAATTTTTTTTCCGGTTAACATGCCATGGTTTTTTTTTACTTGTACTAAATTAATTTCTTTTCTTTTGATTATTATTATGTGATCAGGTTCAAGATTTTGTGTACGTATTAGCAGAAGGAAGCAAACGACTTGTTGCTTACATAAACGACTTATACGAAGATTCACGAGGATACAAAACCGCAGTGGTACAGTGGTTTCACAAAATCGATGAACTTGGTCTTGATTTACCTTGTACATACAATGACAAAGAAATTTTCTTTTCACTTTCTCTTCAAGATCTTAGCATCGAGTGCATAGACGGACTAGCAACCGTACTCAGTCCTCAACACTATGAGCGTTTTCTCAAATCAAGTGCAGCTCGCACGATCATGGACCGTCCTTTTGTGTGCCAAAATCAATTTGAGAATGAAGTGGTCAGCTCCTTTGACCTTACTCGAGTCAAGGGCTACTGGAACCAAAACATAGTTAAATTATTGTCTGCTGATGAGGTTAGCGTCAGACCGAAGAAAAGGCTTAGGAAGATGGTGGACGTTGAATATTCTTTAGGTTCGGAAATTGAAGTGTTGCAACAAGATAGTGGGATTAGAGGTGTTTGGTTTAGAGCTGTGGTTATTAAGAAGCATAAAGATAAGCTTAAAGTTAGGTATCAAGATATTAAAGACGCAGCTGATGAATCCAATAATCTTGAGGTGAACATTAGCAAATGATTATATATATATATATATATATATATATATATATATATATATATATATTTTCTATTTAAAAATCTAGCTTTTTTCCTTTAATTACTAAAAAGTTTTGAACTTTTTTTTGTAGGAATGGATAATGTCATCAAGAGTTGCTGTCACCGATGAATTGGGAATCCGTCATGCTGGTAGGATGACGGTTAGACCAACTCGACTGGCCAACAAGGTTGATGTGTGTTCAGTTGATATCGGTTGTATGGTGGATGCGTGGTTGCATGATGGTTGGTGGGAAGGAATTGTGGTGCATAAAGAATCTGACGATAGAATCCATGTTTATTTTCCAGGTTTGTGAACTTGATTGATCGCCATATATATTATATGAATAGGTCTTCAAAGGAACCATGCGAGCAAAGAAACAAACGACCACGTTCATGTTTGTTTAAATTTAACTAAACTATCGGACACGAACAAATAAACGAATTAGGTTTCCTTGATCGTGTTCATTTGTTAAGAAAATGAACTTCTTAGTGTTCGTTCGTTAAATGTATAAATGAGCATAGCTGAACAAACTTAACTGAACTAAATTGTAAAAAGTTTTAATGAGTTATGGGCATATTAACGAACATAAACAAATGTAACTTAAATTGCATAAACGAATGTGAACTAACGAAAATAAATGATTTTAAGTGAATGAACTCTCTACGGGGCATGCGTTCATATTCGTTACTAAATGAGCAAAACTTTTTGTTTATGGTGTTTGCTCTTTAATATTAAATAAATGAGCATAAACGAGCTTCCTACCGAACGGTTCTCCAAAATTTTGCTGAACGTTTGATTTGTTTACAGGCCTATAAATAAATATAAACTATAAATCGGATCATTATTGATCTTTAAAGCATGTAAGTTAATGTTAATATTTTATTTATGTTTTTCAGGTGAAAAAAACCGATCAGTTTTCGAATCTAAGGATTTGAGATATTCTCAAGAATGGTTCGAAAACAGTTGGAAGAAAATGGAAGCGCGGCCAGATATTATTAATCTAATATCTCGTGAAATTAAAACCATCTCAGAAACTACCAAATCCAATGATAATGTATCCGATTTAAGTTCAGAAGAAAACCGTGACTTCGAAGCGGATTTACTTGCTAGTTTAAACTGGAATTGGTCAACAGCCAAGAAACGACAACGGGGGCATATTTGTAAAAACAAGAGTTTAGGAACAGTTGAAACGAGAAAACCTGACGGGTTCACAATGTCAGTTTCTGGTAAAATGGGCTGCAAGTTGACCCGTGGTCAAAAGGCTTCACCGTTAACCAACTTAGTTATGTCCAGGTGAAAGTTTTTACATTTTTCAGTTGGAGTTGTGAACAATTGTTAGTTAGGTGGTTAGCTGGATTTGTGACATAGTTTTTTAGTGTTTGATGAGGTAGGATGTGACTAGTTTGAAGGGCTTAGATTAACCTAGTATTGACTTAGATACTAGATTTTATAGCATGTTTTGTTTTCTGTACAATATTGTTTTAGTTTGTACTAATTTAATAATGTCGTTTTATGCAAATTGAGGTCTTTTTGATAGGTTTCAGTTTTTTGGTTGTTTGTGTTTTGACATTATTATTTAAGCTGTTGTGATTTTAGCTTTGAAAACCAACTGTTGATTACAGCTTATAAATATTAAACCGCAAATCAAACCGGTTAACAATTTAGCTTCGCAGCATAGATGTTATGAGCTGTTTTTTAGTAGAACTCGATCTACTTGTGGCTTGCTTAAAGTAACTCTAATCTTTACCTCAATTAAAGATTTTATACCTCAATATAAAAAACCGTTTTCGAATCTAAGGATTGTATATTTGAAGCTCAACTTGTACTTGGCCTGTTTAGCATCGAGACCTTTTCTTTTTGTTCTATTAAAAAAACTGAGCTGAAAAGAATTATGAAACTGAAGCGGCCAAATTTTTAAAACTGAGCCAAACGGAGTCGAGTCTAAGTTTTCAACTTGGTTTAAATTTTGAGCTCGAGCTTGGCTTGTTGTATTTAATCACACTTAACTCGCACAAACTTGGTCGTTTATGTGTAAACAAAGTACAAGGGTCTGTCATGTCCATTAGTGTGTAGTTGTACGTATGCATCGTAAATTCGTATATATAAATAAATGATGTTTGGGTCGATCGAAAACAACGAACCCACATATTCATACTAGTTCGATCAATTTTGTGTTGATCGATCCTGTTGTATCAATTCTTGTCAAGATGGCTTGTGAACAATCCTATTTGCAAAAACAAAAAAGGTAAATAAAAAAAAGTAAGGTAAATGTCCTGTTTGATTTGTACGGTTAGTTTCAAGTTTCAAACTGTTAAACTCGGTTTTCAAACCGTGAATCATGCGCCGCCTGAACAACTTTCTTTAGTCTAAACTGTTCGTTAAGTTTAATGGTTTGTTAATAGTTTTGGTTCAACATAAACACTGAAATTGATATGTTGTATAAAGAAAAAAACTTTTTTTTTTTTTTGATATGTAAATCAATCCAATAGTTATAAGAAAATAAAGTTTGTGGTTTAGGTTAAAAGTAACACTCAACTAAACCCAACTACTAACCGCTAATCATATGAGACAGTAGTAACTTATGAAAAGTTAATGGACTGAAACTGTACATCATCAATAATTCAAGGGTCTTATTTGGCTATGTACAATTTTCTGTTTCATTGAATAATTTGAATTTTGACAATTCCTTTTGTTCTTCCTTGTACGCCTGTAGTGTGACACCACCGGCTTAATTGACTGAATTTTGGTCTTACAAGTTACTAGTATTCCACTAGACAAATTATATTTATTTGAGTACATCAACTAAAGCTCTAGTCAATTGTTTGACTGTTATATGTTTGGAGCATGCTTAAATGTGTTGGTTTTTCCCTTTCATGAATTGCGGCGGCTCATCTAATCAGTTAATAGTAGGACGAAACTAGTGATCTATGACCGTGAGCAGGACGATAAGATGTCGCACAAAGTTTACAAAACGAGCCTCCCCCATATTATGGATTCACGAATCCGTGGTTAAATTGTACATATATATAGATTTTTAGCCTAAGGGATGTGACGGAATTAATCCATGTAGTGATTATAGACTATTAGTGACTAGTATTGATTAGAAGATGTAACTTTCTAGTTTGTGATGATGACAATCTTGACCATCTCTTCCTTTGTCGTTTCTAAGTGTCTAACACATGTTTATACAAAATAAAACACATATGTAAACAATGGAAATGTCATTATGAGGTCATGAGACGTATTTCGATGAACGCAAGTGCCAGTAGGGGTCATGTATAGGGGGTGTCGATTCTTGACACGACCCGAAACCCAACCCGAACCTGACACGAAAAAAAACAGGTTTTGGGCTGGCTAACACAACCCGTTTAAAAAACGGGTCGGGTTCGGGTTGACCTGTTTTCTAAACAGGTCGGGTTCGGGTTAACCTGTATAAAAATGGGTTGACCCGTTAACCCGTTTAATTTTAGATATTTTAAAATTAATTTTATATTCCCTCTTTAGTTTTAAAATGTGTTGAAGAATTTAATTATTTTTCATTCCCCATATTATATTTTTAGGTCTCCTCTTAAATTTTATTTTTCGTGAACAACACTTTTAAGTTCTCAACCAAAATTTCATTACCCAAGACGCATTTCTTCTATCCATTCACCAATATACATGAACATATCGTCAAATCCATCTATATCTAAATCAGCTCATGCTTAAATTCATTTGAATTTTGCAACATATGGTTTGATTTTATTATAATTTGTATGTCTGACTAAATAAATTAACTTGTTTAAAAAATATGGGTTAAACGGGTCGTGTTCGGGTCGACCCGAATTTATGTGTGTGCGGGTTAGGGTTGACATATTTGACACGAATAATAATATGGGTCGGGTTCAGGTTGCACATTTCAACCCGTCAACCTGCCAACCCGCAACCCGTTAATCCGCCAACTTGCCAACCCGACACGTTTGACATCCCTACTACTCATGTAGGCGTATATGTGCAAAAGATGTATCCCCTAACACTCATATGAGAAGGGACTAGCTTGTGTGAGTGTTGTGAGCTTTTAAACAAAATATCGATTTTTTAATAAAATATTGTAACATAAAAAGGTAACACATTGTTGTAAACTCACCCACGAAATACAATGTTTATTCATCTCTTTTAAAATTTAAAAATAATATAAACAACTTTCATTTATTTATAAATCCTATACACTAACCAGGGCCGGCTTCGATAATTGAAAAAAAAATTGGGCCGGAAACGAAAAATATTTTGGGCCTAAAGTAAAAAGAGTATTTTGTTGGGTTTAAACAATTTAATTTTTAAATTGGCTTCCTTGGTTATGATTCGGGTTGTTTGAAAAACTAATGTATAAAAAGTGAATTTAAACATGTCAATGAGGCTTGAACCCACAACCTTTTGGTTGGGAGTCATACCCCTTTACCACTAGAACAAGTTAGTTGTTATATAACTATGTTAAAACATTAACTATAGATATAGTTATTCATAAAATTACATATAATTTAAAGAAAATAATAATTCCGGGCCTATGGCCGTCGACTACCCTGACATATGCCATGGCCGGCCTTGACGCTAACACATACAATCAATGCGTAGATTATATTATATATGTATAAACCACAACAAACTTAATAAAACATACAAACAAATTGACTGTATAATTTTTATGTGCGTATGATACGCATTTATATGAAAAAACGATTTTAATTTGGTGTAATGTTCTTTTTTTAAATCTTATCTATAATATTTAATTTAATCACGTAAAACCCGAGGATATGTTTGTTGAACATTCTTCAGTTAAACTTAAATAAATAAACACGAATAAAATGCTCATCCAATTGTTTAACCTTTTAAGTTTGGGTGTAGATTCTTCTAACTTGGTGTATAATATACCAATTTATGATCTAGCCTTTGACAAGAATGAACTCTATCATTAGTTACACCTACAAAACGAATATAATTAATGTAAAATACAAACAAAAACAATTGTAGTAGGTGGTAGTGTGGTACTTGGGAGGTTGGCAATGTTCTTGAGGCATGTTTGTAGTTTGTCAACAAAATATTTTTTTTCTTTATTTATATATATAGCATATATAACTATTATTTTGCCCGAACCATGAGATCGTTATAGATAATTAAACTGTATGTGTCAAGTTATTTTACAAATGAGAACAAAAATGAAAATGATGAGAATGATTTGTAGCCACACAAAAAACTCTAAAAAATATTAAAAAAAATCATAACTCAAAAAATAATAAAGAAATGAAAAAAGTAAAAACACGAAAATGTTTCCACCGTCTTTCTTATCTCATAAAATAAAGAAACACAATGGTAAGTGAAAAAAGTTGTCTTTTTGTTTATCATTGTGTTTTATGTTTATTTTTGTCATTGTTTGTGTCTTTTTTGTTTGACATTGTGTCTTTTTTTCTTTATATTGTGTCATATTACTCAATATTGTGCTATATTTTGTTTGGTATTATGCTATATTTTGCAATCAATTGTGTCATTTTTAGCTATAATTGGGTTTTTTGTTCATTTGCGTCATTGTGTCTTTGATCACACCATTGTGTCTTTTCGTCAATTTTTTTTAATTTTTTAACGGGAATCATGGCGGAAACATTTTAGTTTTTTTTTATATTTTGAGTTATGAGTTTTTTATTATTTTTTTTGAATTTATTTTTAAGGGGTTTTTTCCTCATTTTTGTCTCCCTTTGTATTTTAACTTTACCCATCAATCTATATACGTTGTATTTGATAAACGAAGTGAAAGAAGAAAAGAAATGATTGTAAGTTCAAGTTCGATTATATACTTTAGTTACATTTCTTTAAATAATTCAACGATTCATTGCATTTTAATGATCATAGATTATTCAACAACTTCAGTTTCTAATTTTGAAGCTTGCAAAATAATTAAAAGATATAGGACTAGCATAGGAAAAAAATGTACAGAATGAAAAAGATGAACAACTCAAATTATAAATATACATACAAATGTCTACTAATGTGTATACGTACATTTGTAATCTATTCATCTTCTCATATTTTGATCATATGTATATCTTTGTTTTTGTTATGTCTAATTAAGGTACTACTTGGATGATGTCATCTTTGCAAAAACAGGTTCAAGAAGTTGTTCTTTTAGCTGATACAATGGAATCAGTGATCTAAGATTGTAACTTGTAAGAGAGACAATGAGTGTGTGAATTGTGATATTATGGCTTCATGATTCTACATTAAAAAAAAAGATTAAAAAAATAAAAATAAAAATAAATAAAATAAAATCATGATTGCATCATTACCAACTAGAAAGTTGAAAATCAATTAATTTATACTACTTAAGGCGAAGGAGCATCAATACATGATATAAAATAGACACATATCTCAAATAAATCATATATAATATATATGTCACTACAAGAATCAAAACTTTATTAGGGTAAATAAATCCGGAAAGAAAACTGATTTATGTTTGTTCGTTATAAGAATCACGCACTCGTTTATTTTCATTTATTGATAAACAGACATAACAAGTTTAAAAAAATGACGAAAGATGAAAAATAAGTATTAGAAAGACGACGTGTAAAACAGGGTAGGAGCGATGTAACGTTAAGATAACATAATAAAATGATAAAAGACAAGACAATTAAATGTAACATACTCAAATAAAACTTAGTCCATGTTGATTCGATTTATTTACCCTTTATTAATAGTGACTTTTGAGGTGTATTTATTGAACTTGGTAACAATTACATACCACATATATGATCTAGCCTTTGACAAAATGAATTTTTATCATTAGTTACATCTAGAAAACGAATATAAATAACATAAAATACAAACAATAAAATTGTAGTAGGTGGTACATGAGAGGTTGCCAATGTTATTGAAGTGTATTTGTCAACCCTTACAAGGATTTTTTAACTCCATCTCTCTCACACGTATACACACATCTTCTTTCGAACACACATATACACATCATCACTCACACATGCTATATGTGGACCAACCAAGTATATAAGGTAAACCAACTCACAATATTTTATTTTATATGTAATTAATGATATATTATGGTTTTTTACAGAGTTTTAAGTGTCCACCTTACATCTCTTCAAATATAAAATTATATTGAAATTTATTATGTTTTTCTTTGTTTAATTAAACAATATTTTTTATATTTTTATTATTACCTTTTCTTTTATCCTATCATAATCACTTTAAAAAAATACTAGAAAAAAATTAGGATGAGACAGAAACTTTTCAAATTTATAAAAAAATCATGACATTTTCTTTCTCATTCACTCACAACAACCTAAACAACTTCTTAAAACCCCAATCACATAATATGGTTGATCAAATGCTTTAGTTATTTCACTTTTTCTAAAGGTTATTGAACGCTCCATTAAATTAATTTTGTTATCATGATTAGCACGTAAATGTTATCATAACTCTTAATTACAGGTTATAACAATAGTTAATTAGTTATCATTATTTATCTAATGCGACCTAACCCGACTCGACCCAAAAATTCAGATATCAAGTTAAGAAACCTTCAATAAACAAAGAAACATGAAAAACAAAAATAATAAATAAGAGTCCACCACACATTCTCTCACACACATATACATACATCCTCTTTCTCACACACATATACATACATCCTCACAAAGTCATGTTTCCCTTTTCATCTTGACCAAACTTGTCATACATCTTCCCCACCTTTTAATCTCTCTCTCTTCCAAAGAGAGACATAACAATAATATCAACAATTAATAATAAATATGGCTGTAAATGATCAGAATGAAGAAGATGAACAACTCAAATTAGCCATTGTTCCAACCACACTTGCCACCATAGAATCCTTAACCTTCCCTCTCGTAATCTTCTCATTAAACATGTTCATATCTTTGTTTTTTGGTATGCCTTATTAAGGTACTAACTAATTATTGCCTTATTGGTGATGTCACCTTTGCAAAAACAGGTTCAAGAAGTTGTTCTTTTAGCTGATTTTCGATGCAAAAATTGTCAAGATAGAGTTGCTGATATAGTCTCAAGATTAAATGGTAAGTTGTATTTTTTTAAAAGATTTCTTGATTTTCTGGTAACGTAATTTGATCACGGTTTTGGGTCTAGTCAAATCGTAAAACCACGAAAACTGGCCGGTTCGGATTGTGTTTTTACAAATTCATAGTTACCGGTTCGGCTCAAAATTTTCATTAAAACCATCAAATTTACATGCCAAATTACGTCACCGGAGTATCAAAAATTTTGAAAAGACCCAAATGAAATACTTGTATAGTTTATATAATTATATTTTTGTGAAGAAAATATTAGCTAAACACATTTATTTAAATTATCCTTTGTTTTAGGAAATTTTGAAATAATTATGTAAATTTTGTTTCAATCAAATATTTAAGGGAAGTCAAATCATATTTTAGTAATTGATGTATTTTCAAAACCCAAATATATATATTAATTTATTTATGTATATTTTGTATTTTTTATTTTTAGATTATTAGTCTATATAATATATTTTTTCACCTATAAGATATACATAAAAATTTAAAATTATGTATTGATGTTTTTCGTCTCGTATACTATATGGGTTCTAAGCTAATATAATATATAAATACAACTTTATAAACTCAATAATAAATGTTAAACAACAGGTTCAGTTTATACGGACGGTTTCAGTTACAAAATTATTAAACCCGAAGACTTAGCCGTACCGTATGTATTTCAAACCGACCAAAACAAATTTTAATAGGGGGCCAGAAATTTGTAGTTAATTTGAGGTCAGAAATTTAAACAGTAGGCCCATAAATAACCTCGATTCTCAAAGTCTTAAAAGCATTAAATATTTTTTTTAATGTGTTATAATAACTTAAATGGCATCAAATAATTTCTTTTTTAACAACAATCTGATCATACTTACACTACATTGACTCGAATCCTCAACATCACGATTATTTTATATATATTGATACCACTAAATCAAAACCCTTTTGGTTAAAAGCATTATATAGATTTATTTTCTTTAAAACGTGTTTTTACATTTATCTAATACGATATAATATATCCCCATCGTGTGAACGTATATATTAATGCACCAGATCTTAACTCATACATCATTTTACTCGTAATATCATAACGGATTTACATTCTCAAACCATAGGTGAAGTAGAGTCTATGGAGTTTAGCTTGATGGAAAAACGGGTAACCCTTACAATGACCCGTAGAGATCAAAAGGTGGCCGAAATATCTAGAAAAGAACTTCAACATGCAACAATATACAAAAACCGAGCTAACAAGTTTTCTTTAGTTAAAAGGATTTTTCGCTCTTCTTCTGGTTGATTTCTTCATTTGATGAATTATGGTATATACATAACTAGAAGTTGTTATATAACATGAATGATGAAATGTAAATGTTTAATTCATTAGATAGGTTATACATGTAACCCTAATTACATTCTTAACAATTATTATTAGTGTAAATATATGCTAACATGTATGGATAATCTTACGAATAAATATACACATAGTCATGTATGTGGATTTTACTCATTAAGCATGCTAAGGTTTGTAAAATATGAAAATGTCTTTAGTTACCAACATTATTTAACTTATTTATAATTGTAATAATAAGTCATATTTTGATTTCTTTAAACAAACATTTATGGGGTAACTTTCTAATTTTCTATCTAAATTTGTATATCTTTTATTGAGTAGTGATCATAAGTTAATATTTACAATTTCAAATTTTGTTTTGGATACAAAATAATACATATTTTTTTTAATCGAAGAAATTAATGTTTTCATTTCAAATAAAAATAAGAGGATACAATTACAATAAAGAGCCATGTAAGCGGGCAACATATTTAATCTTCAAATTGAGTTTCGAGCCTAACTTTAGATGTATAAGAACACCACATTAGGGTTTTTTTTTTCTTATAAGTGGACGTTACTCTTCTTGTAATGATTTTAAATACTTGTGAAATAATAATTATTTATAAACTAGTTGTTTGTTAAAGTATTATACTAAACCAAAAATTTATTGAAAAGTAAAGGAGGGAGCCAAAAACATAAAAGCACACCATTTATCTAAAAGTATGCTAAAATGGCACTAGGCAAGTAAGTTCAAATTAATATAATAAAAGTTGGAAAAATCGTTGGATCATGATTAGTTATTGTCACTAATGAAAATATTTAACAAAACAATATCAAAAAGTCACAACATGGTTGATGGTTCTTTAAACATACAAAACTTTAAAATATAGTTACGGATTAACAAATAGACACTTATTATCATGTTTGCTTATTGCTAAAAGCATAAGACACCGACGTTATTTTAAGATTGTATTTAGTGATAATATATTGATAAGATGTAAAGTCTGTATAAATATAGGATCGATATCAGTTTATAATCTTGACCATGGGACCATAATAATCTTGATTTGATTTATTCATGGTGTATAGAGGTCATAAAAACAATCCATGAGAGTGGTGTGTACCTACATAACAATCCACAAATGCTAAATCGAGCTGAAACTTTAAGCTCGAGATAAACCACACTGTCGGGAAAAGAAGACATAATCGTGATAAAGAACACAAGGGCTTCGACATGGATTAATTGTAGTTCTCCTTTGTTGTATGCCTATATTTTGAAACTATTCTCCATCCAGTCCTACACGTGTGCATATATTATGTTTTTATAGGGCTTTTGGTATACGTCGTATGATGGATACCCGTAAGTGGGTTAAACTCTAAAGAAAACAAGAAGAAGATAGAATAAGTTTTACTGCAAATTTTTCTTCATATTTCAAACAAAATGCTAGTACAATTTGTAGAACTTGAAAATGCATGCTAACCTAGAAAATGGGAAAACGTGCAAGACTAATAACTAAAAATAGGAAACATGGAAACGTGAAAAGCAACTAAAAATAACAAAAAGCAACTTTCATGCGTGACTAATTCAACCCTAACTGACTACATGGAAACGTGGCTTTACGATGGTACAAGAAAAAAGAATTGTTTAGCTAGAACTAAACTAACAAAATATGGGACATATATTTGATCATCAAATTTTGATGCACGTTGATCATTTTATTTCCTAACTATTTTATGTAATGATACCATCTCCTACTAGTCCAATACAAAGCCCAGTGTTACTCCATTTAGGCCCAAGTAATGCCACATTGGTTCTTGTAGTTTTGATCCTCTTGGCCTCTCTCTCTCTCTCTCTCTCTCTCTCAAATGAATATGTAAATTTTTAAAAAAAATTATGTTTGTTTTTTTAAGGTCGGGAATTAAGGAATAAGTTGTGGGGTGGGTGTGTTCACTTTAAATTAAAAAAATCAAAATAAACATGTATAAAACATTTGATTCGAATTTCGAATTCGGTTTTCGAATCGAATTTAAATTTCTAATTTTCAGTCCGATTCGACCTAAACATTGAATTTGAATATATTATTTTTATTTTTTTGCTACAGTTATTTAGCTACAGTTACACGGATTGTTCATGTGACATATTACAAATTTGGTCCCAACTTGCTGAATGCAAAATTACATCTATGCTTCACAATAGTTTGAAATCATATACACAAGTAGTACAATGATAACCCCATGACTTGTAAGTTAGGGACTTAAATTTAAACTGGGTTCCTAACACTTGTTTATCTAAAAATCTATAATATATTTCACTTTTTTTTAGATTTATACCATTAGATCTTTCATTTTTTGCATTTTATGTAGACATGTGTCTTGCAATATTATTAAAAAAATTACTATTTTTTTCTTAAAAAGGCAGATGTGCGTCTAATTAGAATGTTGTGTTCAATTCCTAGATTTAATTCAATATCGTAATAAGCTTTAATGCACTTTTATACTTATACACTTTTCTGTATAAGGCATTACAACGTGCGTCAACGTTAGAGGTTTATTTATTATTGTCTAAAGCAAAAGGCACACCTCTGTTATACGGTTCTTAGAATTTTTAATACAAAATTAGTTTGAAAATAAATACCTCTCACTCACTCTCTCTCTCTCTCTCTATTAATATAGTAACTAAACGTAACAAATCGTTTGAAATGAAAAAATAAGTTTTCGATTGTGCTAATCCAACCACAGCTCTGGTTTTAATTGTATGTATCTATTCTTTTTTATTAAATTTGTCACATCATCACTCTACTTTGATTTACATCCGGTACTTTCACATATTGAGGGTAAGTTTGACTCAAGCTACTGGAAGAAGAGTACAAGAAACAAATGCCTATGCTCGTACTCAAATTGTTTGTCATTGTGAAAGATAGGATTCAATTTTTTTGAGGCTCATATATGTATATCAATAACATCATAGCCCAAGTCAAATTCACAATTATTTAAGTACGAAAAACGAAAGAAATACTTTATTATCATCAAACGAATTTAATAGTTATATAATCATGTAATTTAACATCGCATCAATACTAGAAACCTTTACACTGAACTCTTAGTAACCTTAACAACGAATCTTAATCCACATTTCAATTATAAATAATAACTTGTTAAGCCATAACACTAATTTTTTACATTTTAATTTGATTTTTTGCTATTTTTATTATGTTATTGACCCAAACCACTTAACCGAACTGGACAGATAATTGATCGTTCATCCCTTAGAAATTTTTGAACTCAAAGAAAAAAATGTCTAACTACGCCGCTGTAGAAGGATATGCACACCTACATTTGTTGCTTCCCATTATCTTCTATGACTTGGACTTAAATTGTTTTGTACTGATTCGATATATATTACCTTTCCTTTTCATGTTATTTACATATTTTCAGTTGAGATAGACAGATTAACCTCATTGGATGTGGGAAAACTATTATTATAATCATGAATAATGTTGCTATAATCCAATAATATCGAAGAAAATTGTAAAGGATGATTTAGACATATATTAGAGGTCCTTTTCTTCGTTTTAAGATAATAAGTTATATTTTATACTTGTACATTTAAATATGAAAATTATTACTAACACCCTTTGTATTCTTTATAGTAATATTTAGTGGTAAACTTATAAAACCTTACCAACACTCTACTATCAACAATATTAGCTAAAAGTCTAAAACATTAAAAATTACTGTAAGAAGATTTAAAAAAAAACAATTAATAATCTGTATTTTTAATTTTTATTGTAAGAAGATCTAGAGCATTCTTAGCTGGTTATCTATCTCCAACTCTATTATTACACTCAAATTACTATCTTTTATCTCTCGTTTTCAATTAAATTTGTCATGACATTTTCTTTCTTCTCGACTCACAAACAATTTCAACAAATATTAAAAAAAAATTAGAGTATGAAAGGTGTTTCTTCAAATTTACTCATGAACAGTAACATTTTCTCTCTACTTCATTCACTACCACTTACACTCATTCTATAAAAAAATGAAGTACACACTCACATCTTTTAGAGGAGGTGTTAGTGAATGCTCTTATCTAAACCCTTAAACCATAACTATATCTTCTTTTATTTGTTTTTATTTTCTTATAAATAATACTATATAACAATATACCCTTTTTGCTAACTTATCTTAAATAGTATATATATTGTTTACTAGCATAACAAGTAGCAAACTAATCCCAAAATGAGTGAATATGAAAGTATAGGGACACAAAGTGTAAATATTTGATAAATGGAGATTGAACTTGTGAATCATAAGTTGACCGACAACAACTCTTCCTTTGCAAGGAAATGCCAATAACGCGTCTAGACATGTCTTTAGTTCTTTACTCGTTTACTAATGATGCATTTATTAATAAAAACATGTTTAGATATTGTGTAAAACTGAAATAAGATAAAGGAGCTGCTTGGTAACTTCTTTATGATTCCATTAACAGACTACATATAACCAGTCAACGTTAAGCGTGTTTAGTTCATTAGAATAACACATTCGAATAAGTCAGCAATCCTCTTAACCACTAATTAAGTTTTAGAAACAATTATTACTAATTTTACTCTATACGACAGCTTTTTTTTAATTATTGTTTATAATTGTATGACTTAAAAGCTTGTGAAGAAACACTAAGTGAACCCTGGACAGATTATAGATAATCTGGGGGTTAAGTAATGTTTCCCACGGATGAGGTCCAGCAGAGAAGGTTGTTCTTCAGGGGACCTGCAAAACAGACACCGTAAGCTCGTCACTGAGAAGGGGGGGTTCCTCCTTGTGACCACCCTCCGGCGTGAGAATCAGACTAGATTGCTCTGAATATAAGTGTATATTAAGAGATTGCTAGATAAGATTGAGATATCAGATGATGTCCTTACCATTCCAAGGTGTTGGAGTATTTATAGCCGAAGGTAGGTTTCCAAGCAGGTACAGCCGGCTGAATAGTATTCCTGTTCAACCAACAGTGGACTACGCACAGGCCATGCTGGTTGGTGGATAGGTTACGGCCAACAGTAATAAGGTCGGCTGTATACTGTTCCTTTACTGCCGACTACGCACTGTTCCACCAACTGTAGGCTGCGCACGTCCCATCGTAAGGGTTGGTGAGTAGGCAGCGGCTAATAGTGACAAACAGTACTAGAGGGTGCTCCTCCTCGTATTGTTGTCGGTGAGCTGTCACCCTGTGATTAGTTCATGGGCTGCTCTGGTCAAACTGTCTGTTCCGTCCATACCTTAGTAGGTATAGTACGAAAGACCTTCCAGAAGCATACGGACTGGCTCATTTAGGCGGGAGTGTTCCCGCCTTGCTCATTCCTTCATGTGACTACTGAAGTAACGAATGCCTTGTGCGTGTAGCCTTGCTGTTAGTGCGGGTAGCCTTCCCTGATGGCTTGTATCCGCAGCTGCGGGAACAGGCGGGGTACTTCACCATTGGGAGGCTTTCCCTGCGGGTACAGCTGACGTACTGCGCGTAAGGTTCTTTGAGCATGGTGGGTCCTGCTGGAGCAGTTGGTCAGTGCGCAGACGTCCCTGTTCAAGGTGAGTCTTGCGGGTCCAACTGGGCTCTGCTGGGACCTACCTCTTCAAGTCCCCTCAGTCCAATGTTCTTCTCATGAATTATTAATAAGTGAGGTGAACTTTTGGACTTAGCAAGGGGTTTTGAAAAGGGTTTAGTTTTTCGGTTTTCCGTGGTGATTCATCCCGCGGTTTTCCTGATGTCACGCAGAAATTCCCGACTTTTCTGCTTGATCTTTGGGTGTGAAGCGGGTAGGTTTGTAACCTCCTCGCACGTCAGGAGCGTTGAGTCCCACTTGTGTGGATTCTCCATGTGGTCTTGGTGGTTTTCGACATAGTGATCAATTATGCTAAAACCACCAATTCCATCTTGGAGTTTCAAACAATATAGTTCTCGACGTTCCCGTCGTGCGGGAATGTTATTCACGTTTCCGCAAGCATGGCCCAGAAGATCCTTCTTGGTTTGAATTCCCTGCAGAGTGCTAAGTACGTGAAGGGTTTTGCCTTGACACTGTACCCACACTCGTCTTACGGTTACTTTACTTCCAAGGTATTCCTGGCGTCAATTCCCTGCGGGTGCTAAGTATGTGAAGGGTTTTGCCTTGACACTGTACCCGCATCCGTCTGACGGTTACTTGGTTGCCAAGTTATTCTTGGCTTCAATTCCCTGCGGGTGCTAGGTATGTGAAGGGTTTTGCCTTAACACTGTACCCGCATCCATCTTATGGTTACTTGATTGCCAAGGTAAGGGGTATTTTCCCGCTCACTTTTGAATCTTTTCGAATTTTGAATTTTGAAATTCCAAGAGTTGGTGAAAGGATAAGAACAGTCCAAACCTCTGAAACGTCGTGCGACGGTTTCTTCTGACTGTGTCAGGACGTGCAGGAAGTTATGGTGACGTGACAGTACATGGTCATTCCTGACGCTTTTTCAGGCGCGTGGGCGCGATTTTTCGGGCGCGTGGCCGCGAAATTAATGGTATGCGTCCTGTCAACAGCTGTTGCCAGCTTGCTTTTTGCCACGTGTCATAGTTTCATTGCACCTTCGTTTTCTCTCTCTTCCGCATTAATTTCATCGCATTAATTGCGATTAGTATATAAAGGGGGAGAGGGTTCTTTGTAATCCACACTTTCACTCTTCTCTTCATCTTTTTAAGCGGTTTCCGGCGAATACTCATCCTTTTCAGGCAAGCATTCTCCCGAAATCGTTCTCTTCTTTTACAAGATGTCTCGTGATATCGATTCTACAGCTGATGACAAGAGTACTGCTGGTGAGTGCCAGTGTGCTCTGCCTGGCGATCTATATCGGTACGTCGTCAGGAAGTTCATGCTCGAGTCTCTCGAGCCTGAGTTTCCTGAACCCTACCAGACGGTATACGATGCCCCCAGAGGCAAGATCGGGGTTTATGCTGCATTCTTTGTCTATGGGAATCTTAGGTTCCCGTTGACAAAGTTTGTTTACCGTGTCCTTGAGAGGCACGGTGTTCATTTGACCGAGTTGCACCCCATGGCGATCACCAAGATTCGCCACTTTGAGTGGGTGTGCCGGATACTGGGCGTTGAGCCCTATGTTGACCGCCTGATGACCTTCTACACTTGGAGGTGCATCCAGGGGTGGTACACATTGACAACCCGGATTAAGGGTTTAAAGATCTGCGCGACCGAGCGCAGTCTTCGCGCGTGGAAGAGGGAGTTCTTCTTCATATCCGCCCGCTCCATCCCCATTGCCATGAAATTCAAGAACGGGCAGGCACTTCCCAGCCTTCACGCCTCCAGCTACCAGGAGGCGAAATGGTTTGCCAAGATATCTCGGGTCCAATCTCCGGTTTACCGGTTTTCGGAGTCCGGGATGGTGATGCTGGGGATGAGCCGGGTGTGGAAGGAGGCTGATGCGCGCAAGATTCTAATCGTCCTCGAATACGGTTCGAACTCTGTTCCTTACGGTATGCCTTTTTCCCTTTTGTTGATTTTGATTTTCTTCTAACTTCTTTCCTGTTTATTTCAGAGGGGAACGACCTGCAGTCGCTCCTTAATCCGCGGGAGGCTGATGGTCCCGCCCGGATGGGTACTCGTGCTCTAGACGAGAACGAGTTGCCCATCCTAGAACAAACGGCGGATCGGTTCGTGGAGGTCTATCCGCTAGGCCATGAGATCCTTAGCGCCCGTCGGCCAGGTAAGGCGCTCTTCGACCCTCGACCCCTCAATGTTGAAACCTCTGCTGGAATTCCTCTAATCGTATGTTCTGATGAGGAATCCGCAGATGGTCCTCCGTTGGTGCGGAAGAAGAAGGCTGCCGGCGGGAAGGGGAAGGAGAAGGCCTCCACTGCCGATCCAGCGCCTCGGTCTGATTCGGAGACCGAGAGCGAAGAGGTGGCGGGGAATCCCGGTGGTGATAAGACCACCGCTCCGGAGGTTGCGACTGTCACCTCCGGAGAGCCAAAGAAGACGACGGTGACGGGCGCAAAGAGGCCGGCTCCATCGGGTCCGTCCCCGCCTCTCCGTACCTTTAGGCTCAAGAAAACCCGTAAGTACAACTTTCCTTTAGCTTTTATCTTCATAGCTTAATCCTTAGTCTTTTAACACTTTTCTTCTTTACGCAGGCGTGGATGTTGGCGCATTCCAGGGTGAAGGGCCGAGTAGTACCTCTCCGCCAATGACGGTAGGCTTGGTCAGCCTACCTGAGGCGTCGACCCAGGCGCCTGCGCCTGCTTCCACTGGATCAGTTGCTCACTCCTTTGAGCCGACTGTTCCAGCCGAGATGACTTCACCGCCGGCTGTGAGTGCGATTTTTACAGCATCATTCACCGAGCCGGCGGTTACCATTGCTGCGGATTCCGCGGCAGCGACCGCGGCGGCGACCACGGCGGCTGCTACCATGCCCCCGCCATCGGCCACGACGGCCGGTCCCTCAGGTACGTATGGGGCTTCCCGCCAATCTTTGCCACCTTCCCATCTGCCTGACCTCTTGGATGGATTTCCTTTGGGTTCAGGTGATGGGTTCGGCGGCTATCGGCCCGTTATTGACCCTACAGGTGCGTAGGGTTCTTCTGGCCCATTTTATACATATATATTTTATCATCTTTTCCTAACTGCTTTGTGTTTTTTGCAGTGTCGGATTCCAATGAAGTGTATGTTCCACGATGGAACATTCGCCGAGGAACAACCCTTCGCACCCCTGTGGAGTGCGTGGAATGGGCTCGTCACGCTGCTCCCAGTGGTGCGTTGGGGGAAGCCATGGCTAGCTACCAGGAGGGTAGACTAACCAATGAGCTTTGGGTTCTCCTGGCCCGGATGCAGCCGCGCGTCGAGCTGCTTTGTCGTGAAAACGACAAGTTAAAAGCAGCTCGCCTCAAGGAAGTAGCTCAGGCGCGGGCTGTCCGGGAGGAGAACCAAAAACTTGCCGCAGTGGCTGCGGAGAAGGAGAAGGCCTTCAAGGCCCTCGAGGTTGAAGTTCAGGCTCGACTCGAGGCCCGTTCCAAGGCTGCCCAAGCTGTTAATGAACAGCTTCGGGTGGCTAAGGAAACTGCGAGGAACGCAACCGAGAGGGCCACCAAGGCTGAAGCTGTTGCTGAGCCTCTGCGCGTGGAGAATGAAGAACTTAAAGCCAAATTAGAGGCTCTCCAGCAGGCTCATGATGCCTTGGCGATGGAAGACGCCAAAAAGCTCCAGGAGATCTTGGACCAGAGGGGGGTGCTTGACCATACTGAGCGAAAGCTAAAGGGCGTCGAAGAGGCTGCGGCTAAAGAAGTGTTGCTTGCCAACCTTAACAAGAGTGAAGCCGAACGCGCCCGTAACGAAGCTCAAGCTGCCCTCCAAGAAGCTCTGGCTGCCAAGGAATGGCTTCTTCGAGAAGCGTTGTCTCAGGTAAACTTTCATGTCTTTACGCTCTTCTTTGTAAATAGAAAGGGTGTTGACACTTGTATATTTTCTTATGTAGGTTGTGCATCGGGTCTTCTCAGAGACATCTTATGACGATGCTATGAGCGCAGCCCTCAACGCTTCTCACGAGGATGGGGAACGGGCCGGCTTCCTGCTTGGTCTAGGGTTCGTTGAGAAAGGCGTCCCGCCTTCCAACTTCCCTTTGTATAATGTGGATACTGAAGCTGCTTATGACCAAGCAGTGAACCAGTATGCTGCCTTCCCGCATCCGGTGGTGGAGAAGGTGAATGAAGTTGCTGCTGCTGATGATGGGCTAGCTATCCTTAGGCTTTCCTTGAACAGCCACGCTCTACTGACGGCGCTGGTCCAAGTGGAAGTGGCCCTGAAGCCTGATCCTGAAGATCCCTTCCCGCTGCTAGGATAGATTTAGTTTGTATAGATTTACTTTCTTGTAGGCGGGTAGTTACCCGGCCATTCTTGTAACGAATATTTATGAAATACAAATCTTTGTGCGGCTAAGACCGCTTCTTTCATTGGATTCCTTGCTTTATAAACGTTATGACTTGCATACTTTAGTTTAAATTAGCAATTTTCCAAGTGTTTAGAATAAGTTAACCTTTGAACGTGGTAGATAGGTGTGAAGTTTTGCTTCCTCTTCCGTGATTGTGCGGGTAGGACCGTCACTTGCACGTAGTAGGATGGCTAAACTTTACCATCTGACCTGCGTGTAGGTTTTCCTCATCTTTTGAGGATAAGTTAACCTTTGAACGTGGTAGATAATAGGTGTGAAGTTTTGCTTCCTCTTTCGTGATTGTGCGGGTATGACCGTCACTTGCACTTAGTAGGATGGCTAAACTTTACCCATATCTGACCTGCGTGTAGGTTTTCCTTATCCTTTTTAGGATAACCTTTGAACGTGGTAGATGATTGGTTGAAGTTTTGCTTCCTTGTTCGTGATTGTGCGGGTAAGACCGTCACTTGCACTTACAAGGATGGCTAAACTTTACTTACATCTGACCTGCGTGTAGGTTTTCCTTATTTTTAACGTTGTGTTTATGCGGGTTTTGCCGCCTTCCACACGTAACGACTTACTTCTTCCCCATTCATGCGGTGAATACCGGCACCAGTGTGGGAAGTTCATAAGTATAAAGGTAAAGTTAACACATTATGAAAGGAGAATCATTTCCATTAGAAGTGGCTCTAGGCCTTTTCTTTACAAGTTTTGGAATTGATCTACATATAACATTTGCGTAATTGAGCTCCATTCCATGTTCTTGGGATGGGAGTGCCATCGAGCCTTTCGAGCCGGTATGCGCCCTTTCCCAGGACTTCTTTGATAATGTATGGCCCTTCCCAGACCGGGGCCAGCTTTCCTGGGCGTTCTTAGTTCGAAGCCTCGTTGTTACGCAGTATGTAGTCTCCTACTTTGAAGTTGCAGAGTTTTACCCGCGTGTTGTAGTACTTTTGCATTTGTCGCTTGTAGTTCTCTTCACGCACTGCGGCTAAGTCTCTGCGTTCCTCGGTTAGCATAAGATCTAACCGTCTTTCCGCATCATTGTCTTCTGGCTGAATCAAGACCCTTGGTGAGGGTAAACCAATTTCGACCGGGACCATGGCTTCAGTACCATAAGTGAGGCTGAACGGGGTTTCTCCCGTACTGGCCTTCTTCAGCGTTCTGTTTGCCCAAAGGACGTGCGGAAGCTCGTCCACCCAGCCGGATCGGTGTTCCAATAGTCTTTTCTTTATGCCTTCGACGATGCTCTTATTTGCTCTTTCCACCTCACCATTACCTTGCGGGTGTGCCACTGAGGTAAAGGTGTGAGTGATTTGAAGTTCTTTCAGCCACTGTTGTAGCTTCTTGTCAGCAAAGTTGGTGCCGTTATCGCTCACCAAATTCTGTGGAAGTCCAAAACGACAAATAATAAATTCCCAAATAAATTTTTTGATATGTTTCGCGGTTGTTTGGGCTAAAGGTTTTGCTTCTATCCACTTGGTGAAGTAGTCGATGGCTACCACTAGGAACTGAACATTTCCTGCTGCTGTAGGAAATGGGCCTGTCACATCGATGGCCCACTTCTGAAATGGCCATGAAGAAGTGACTGGAACAAGTTCATTCTTCGGGCGGTGCGTGTTGGGTGCGTAAAGCTGGCAAGACCTGCATTTTCTGATGTATGCCAGTGCATCCGTATGCATCCCCGGCCAAAAGTATCCCGCGTTGTTTAGCTTGGCAACAACAGCGCGGGGGCCTGCGTGTACTCCACAGATGCCTTCGTGTACTTCCCTTAGGAGGTAGTCAGCATCTTGGTTGTCCACGCATCTTAAGAGTGGGCCAAGAAAGTTACGTCTGTAAAGGATGTCATCGATGAGTTGATAATTCATTGCTTTACAGCGTAGTTTTCTTGCCTGTGTTTTGGACTCCGGTAGTGTACCTGTCGCAAGGTATTTTATTATTGGTGTCATCCACGTTTCCGTGCCTGTTTGGATGACACAAATTTCCTTGTGCGGGACCGATGGTGTCTCGAGGAGTTCAATGCGGATATCCTTTCCTAAGTGGGTGAAGGCTAATGATGCAAGCTTGCTTAACGCATCCGCAGATTTGTTTTCACTTCGCTTGACGTGTATGACTTTGCAGCCATTGAAATCGCGCATAAGGGATTTTGCTTATGCGAGGTACAGGGCCATTGTGTCGTTCACGGCCGTGTACGTCCCGTTGATTTGATTGGCTACCAACATGGAATCCACGTGGGCTTCCAAGTTTTTCACCCCCATCTTACGCGCAATTCTCAGCCCAGCCAAGAATGCCTCATATTCGGCTTCGTTATTCGTACTTGGAAAATCCAGTCGAATAGCGTAAGTGTATTCTTGGCCTGCTGGGTTGGTTAGCTTTAGCCCTACGCCTGAACCCTCGTTACTGGCTGCTCCATCAGTGTAGAGTCGCCAGACATCATTGATGTCTTGTGCTGGAGAGGGTTGAGCCTCTTCCTGGCACTCTTTTTCCCGCGATGCAGGCACTTCTGCAATAAAGTCGGCCAGAACCTGGCCTTTTATGGCTGGTCTTGGCTTATACTTTATCGCGTATTCCCCCAACTCAATTGCCCATTTGGCTAGGCGTCCCGATAACTCGGGTTTGCCTAGATCGTTTGCAAGTTTGAAGTTTGAGAGAATGGTGATTGGGTGACCCTGGAAATATCGTCTTAGCCTGCGTGAAGCGTGTATTAGTGCTAAGACTAATTTTTCTAGGGTAGAGTACCGGGTTTCTACGTCTGTTAGGACACGGCTAACATAGTAGATTGGCATCTGGATGCCTTTTCGTTCTACTAGCAGGACTGCCCCGGTTGCTCTATCAGTTGCGGAAAGGTATAGGATTAATTCCTCTCCCGCTTTTGGTGCTGTCAGCGTTGGGAGTTCGATCAAGCGTGACCGAATCTCCTGAAAAGCTGCTTCCGCTTCAGGTGTCCAGCGGAAGTGCGTTTTCTTTAAACAGTTTCTCAATGTTGACACGAATGGAAACGACTTATCCGCGTGGTTTGCCAAAAAGCGATTAAGTGCCACTAGTCGTCCATTAAGTGTCTGAGCCTGTTTGATGGTAGTAGGTGATTCCATTTTGATAATGGCTTCGACCTTTTCAGGGTTCGCTCTGAAGCCATCTTTAGTGACGATGACCCCCAAGAACTTCCCTTCTTCCATTCCAAAGGCACACTTGCTCGGGTTGAGCTTCATGTTTATCTTCCTGAGCGTGTTGAAAGTTTCTTCGATGTCTTTCAACATCGCTTCTGGGTCAGGGCTTTTGATGACCAAGTCATCCATGTAGACTTCCAAGTTCCTCCCAATTTGGGAATGAAACTCTTTGTCCATCAGACGTTGGTATGTGGACCCGGCATTCTTAAGTCCGAATGGCATCATTTGATAACAAAATGTGCCATCGGGCGTCCGAAAAGCGGTTTTGTCCTGATCATCAACGGCCATGTGGATTTGATGGTACCCCTTTTACGCGTCCAGGAAGCATTTAAGGCGGAATGGTGCCAACGAATCCACCTTAAGATCAATTTCAGGTAACGGATAACAATCTTTGGGGCATGCTTTGTTCAAATCTTTGAAATCTATGCACATGCGCCATTGTTTGTCATTCTTCGGTACCATAACGGGATTTGCAACCCAAGTTTGATATCTACTAACGCGTACGATGCCTGCGTCAAGGAGTTCCTTAACTTGGGTTCTACACGCGTTAGTTTGTTCTGGCCCCATTACTCTGCGCTTTTGTACGATCGGCGTGACAGCCGGATCGCATTTGAGCTTATGCTCTGCCTTACTCCGGGGTACACCAGTCATGTCAGCTGGTGTCCACGCGAAGATGTCGGCGTTCCTTTGTAATAAGCGCTTAAGTAAGGTGCGTGTGGGATCAACAATTGTTGGGACAATGGTGACGGCCTGGTCCGGGTACTTGCCGTTGAAGGCCCATCTTTCTGGTTCGGTGATGGTTGGTTTAGCCATCTTTGGTTTGGGTTTAGATGAGACAGATGCGATGCATACCTGGGGAATGCCGGTGATCATCGCTACACCCTCAGCTGTTGGCCATCCCATCATGCCGTGGACTGAGGATACCACGGCGTTGAATCTTGCCATCCCGTCTCTCCCGAAGAGAATGTCGTATGTGTGGTGTGGCTTCCTCATCACGACAAAGTCCACATCTTCTGTGCGGGAGTGTTTCCCATCCGTAAGAGTTACAGGGAAAGATAGGATACCCAGGGGGGTGTTTGTGCTGCCATCAAACCCTTCCATCGATGCGCAGATCGTTTCCAGGCGTTCCTTGTCTTCGTCATCAAGCTTGTCGAAGAACTGCCTGTACATCACCGTCGACGATGCGCCGTTGTCAGCAAGAGTGCGGGAGGTGATGTAGTGCCCCAGCTGGCTTTTGATGACGATAGGGCCTTCTTTGCTGGGTCCTCCTGGCACTCGCGGGAAGCGCACCTCAGCTTCCTTCCACGCACATGGTTCTGGCGTTCGCCTTTTTCTTCCTCTGATGTTACCATGGACCATGTTGATGCTAATGTCAACGGGCTTTCGTCCGTTGCCTCGGTACCGGTTGTCGTTCCGTCCTCCCTTCTTGATTGATGCCACCAGGTGTGCCAGTCTTCCATCCTTGACGAATGCTTCAATAATATCCTTCAAGGATGTACACTCTTCCGTACCGTGATCTTTTGTCCCGTGGAAGTCACAGGATTTGCTCTGATCCGCATTAGGTCGGTGCCGGATCACTGGAGCTTTTGGCCACGGTAGCTTTTCAGTGGCAAATATCTCCGTGACGCTTTTGGTGAGTGGCGTCCACCGGTGCTTTTGGCTTGAAGGGTGTGTGTGATTTCTTCCGCCAACAAGAGGGCGAGAGCTGGATGAGGTGTCAAAGTTTACCCTTGACTGCCAGATACCTAGCTTCCTCTTTTTGTTCTGCCGGGCGATCCGGACATTGTTCTCTCTTGTTCTCTGCGTGTAGAGGTGTGTACTCTGGGGAAGGTCCCTTCCCAGTTGCTTCTCCGTCTCGGCAAAGCGCTTGGCCGCCGTCATGATGGCATCCCATGTTTGGCGAGGGGCCCTCGTTCGTTTTTCCAACTGGGCATCAGTGAACCCCTGTGGAATATTTACTGCACTTGCCCCGGCTTGGGTAGTCGGGGTAATGTTCGTAAGATTTGTGTAACCGCCGGTGTTCCCCCCAGTTGCTGGGGTTGTGGTTACCGGGGTTTCTTGGTCGGTTACTGGCCTTGGGACCGGAGTAACGTTAACCATTTCTTCAGAAACTTTAAAAAAAACTAAATTAGTTCTAGCTTTTATGCACGGATGGCGCCAATGAAGAAACACTAAGTGAACCCTGGACAGATTATAGATAATCTGGGGGTTAAGTAATGTTTCCCACGGATGAGGTCCAGCAGAGAAGGTTGTTCTTCAGGGGACCTGCAAAACAGACACCGTAAGCTCGTCACTGAGAAGGGGGGGGGGTTCCTCCTTGTGACCACCCTCCGGCGTGAGAATCAGACTAGATTGCTCTGAATATAAGTGTATATTAAGAGATTGCTAGATAAGATTGAGATATCAGATGATGTCCTTACCATTCCAAGGTGTTGGAGTATTTATAGCCGAAGGTAGGTTTCCAAGCAGGTACAGCCGGCTGAATAGTATTCCTGTTCAACCAACAGTGGACTACGCACAGGCCATGCTGGTTGGTGGATAGGTTACGGCCAACAGTAATAAGGTCGGCTGTATACTGTTCCTTTACTGCCGACTACGCACTGTTCCACCAACTGTAGGCTGCGCACGTCCCATCGTAAGGGTTGGTGAGTAGGCAGCGGCTAATAGTGACAAACAGTACTAGAGGGTGCTCCTCCTCGTATTGTTGTCGGTGAGCTGTCACCCTGTGATTAGTTCATGGGCTGCTCTGGTCAAACTGTCTGTTCCGCCCATACCTTAGTAGGTATAGTACGAAAGACCTTCCAGAAGCATACGGACTGGCTCATTTAGGCGGGAGTGTTCCCGCCTTGCTCATTCCTTCATGTGACTACTGAAGTAACGAATGCCTTGTGCGTGTAGCCTTGCTGTTAGTGTGGGTAGCCTTCCCTGATGGCTTGTATCCGCAGCTGCGGGAACAGGCGGGGTACTTCACCATTGGGAGGCTTTCCCTGCGGGTACAGCTGGCGTACTGCGCGTAAGGTTCTTTGAGCATGGTGGGTCCTGCTGGAGCAGTTGGTCAGTGCGCAGACGTCCCTGTTCAAGGTGAGTCTTGCGGGTCCAACTGGGCTCTGCTGGGACCTACCTCTTCAATGAAGAAACACTAAGTGAACCCTGGACAGATTATAGATAATCTGGGGGTTAAGTAATGTTTCCCACGGATGAGGTCCAGCAGAGAAGGTTGTTCTTCAGGGGACCTGCAAAACAGACACCGTAAGCTCGTCACTGAGAAGGGGCGGTTCCTCCTTGTGACCACCCTCCAGCGTGAGAATCAGACTAGATTGCTCTGAATATAAGTGTATATTAAGAGATTGCTAGATAAGATTGAGATATCAGATGATGTCCTTACCATTCCAAGGTGTTGGAGTATTTATAGCCGAAGGTAGGTTTCCAAGCAGGTACAGCCGGCTGAATAGTATTCCTGTTCAACCAACAGTGAACTACGCACAGGCCATGCTGGTTGGTGGATAGGTTACGGCCAACAGTAATAAGGTCGGCTGTATACTGTTCCTTTACTGCCGACTACGCACTGTTCCACCAACTGTAGGCTGCGCACGTCCAATCGTAAGGGTTGGTGAGTAGGCAGCGGCTAATAGTGACAAACAGTACTAGAGGGTGCTCCTCCTCGTATTGTTGTCGGTGAGCTGTCACCCTGTGATTAGTTCATGGGCTGCTCTGGTCAAACTGTCTGTTCCGCCCATACCTTAGTAGGTATAGTACGAAAGACCTTCCAGAAGCATACGGACTGGCTCATTTAGGCGGGAGTGTTCCCGCCTTGCTCATTCCTTCATGTGACTACTGAAGTAACGAATGCCTTGTGCGTGTAGCCTTGCTGTTAGTGCGGGTAGCCTTCCCTGATGGCTTGTATCCGCAGCTGCGGGAACAGGCGGGGTACTTCACCATTGGGAGGCTTTCCCTTCGGGTACAGCTGGCGTACTGCGCGTAAGGTTCTTTGAGCATGGTGGGTCCTGCTGGAGCAGTTGGTCAGTGCGCAGACGTCCCTGTTCAAGGTGAGTCTTGCGGGTCCAACTGGGCTCTGCTGGGACCTACCTCTTCAGCTTGTATTCACCATTTCACAGCTCATAAGAGAAACATCGCAAACAGGACCATAAACGGATCGAATCAAATCGAACCAGACGAGACCTTGTCTGTGTGTGGCCGTTAAGCTTTTGTCGAACAAACAAACGGTTCACAAACACTCAACCAAACGAAAATTCATGTCCAGTTCATTTATTAAACAAAGAAACATAAACAAACTTCTTACCAAACGGACGTTCAGTTTGTTTACAGCCCTAATCACAGATGAAATAATTTATTTATGAAAGCCTAAATAATTGTAACATTTTATAAAAAGTTGTTTACAACAACAAAACTTGAGGGCTATATGTGTAACATTTTTCTCCATAAAAGCCTAAAAGATTTGCAACAAATTTCGTCCGTCATATTTGAAGCCTTTTTTTCCCGTTCATACCATGGGAAGAAAGCTAGATGTTCTCCTTGGCCGGAAATTCAAACCCTCAAAGTTCAAAGCCACCATAAACCTTGCGGTCTCGCGTGTCGCTGTTCTCAAGAACCAGCGTCACGCGCGACTGGGGGTGGCTCGATCTGATATTATTCAGCTCCTTCAGCTTAACCATCATGAACACGCGCTTCTTCGGGTACTATTTATTTTATTTTTGTTACAATTTCTGTTTATCGGTTAATTCGGTTATGTTAACTAGATATTTTTAACAGGTTGATCAAGTGATCAAGGAGCAGAACATGTTAGATGTGTTGGTGATGGTGGATGGTTATTGTCATTTACTATTGCAGATGGTTAATCTTATAGAAAAAGAAAAGTATGTACTTTGTAATTTATATAATTATATTACACTACTATTTACTAAATTAAACAAGTAAGTATCATCGATGGTTGGTTACAGACGGATAAACTCCGTCTGTATCACTTACGAAATTAATTTTTATGAAATATGATGAAGTTAAGAAGATATTCTTAAATTTCAAAAGGTTTCTGATACTCATTTATTTAGTAGTGTTTTTTTATTTTTTTTAACATTTTGTTTTTAGTTAAGGTAAAATGAAAAAGTTCCCAAGTTTCATATAGGATACTCATTTTATATCACTGTTAGTCGGTAAATTTTTTAACATATTTTGTAAGTTTACATTGACGGTTATTTACCGGCAAACGAATTCTGTCAATAATAACCTAGTTTTCTCGACGATATATAAGTTTGAGAAGAATCTAAAATTTTAGACTGTATTATGACGGTGGAACTTATTTGTTTAGTAGTGTTTGTTTCTAAAACTTTTAACATTTTTCGCAAATTGACAAACGGGTAACACTAAAGGTAGGTTACCCGTTGACTAATTTCGTCAGTAATCACTAACTGATTTATGACGGAATCTGGAAAATTAAAAATTAACAAATTATTTGTTTGGTACTTTTAATTCCTTAAACTTTTTTTTAACATTTTGTGCAAATTTAATTCAGGGATTGTCCAGATGAGCTAAAAGAAGCGGTATCAAGCTTGCTATATGCCGCTCCGAGATGCGGGGAGTTCCCGGAGCTTCAAGAGGTCCGGGAAATCCTCACGTCTCGTTACGGTAAGGACTTCGCGCAAGGTGCTATGGAGTTACGAAGTTATTCCGGAGTTAACACCCGAGTAAGAAATATTATTAATCATATCATATTATATCATATCATATTGTATCAGATTAATTTGTGTTTTTTTATGTTAAAGATTTAAAATTAATCAAGTTGTTGATGGTTTTAGATGATACAAAAACTATCCCCGCGACAATCGAGTTTAGAAACCCGAATGAAGATTTTAAACGAGATCGCAGCCGAGAACGGTGTTGTTTTAAAACTAGAAGATTCGTCTCCGGTGGTTGAAGAAGAATCAACGAAAAGCGGGACTACAAACGATTTGGTTGATGAAGTGTTGAGTTTTCCTGAATCTAGAAAGGGGAAAAAGAAATATAGGGATGTAGAGGACGCTGCACAGGCCGCGTTTGAATCTGCGGCCTATGCAGCAGCCGCCGCTAGGGCCGCAGTGGAGCTGTCGAGATCACGATCTTTTGGGTCTGATAATCCCGACAGCCCCAATTCTCGGCCAAGAAAAGTACTTGATTCCAACCTGGAAAAATCGAAACTAGAAATGAAAGACAATGTGGTTTTTGATGAAAGTGACAATGAGATTAAAGATGAGGTTAGTGATTATTTATCATCAAAACAAGTGGAGATTGAAACAGGATTTGAGGAAGAGGTGAAGATGCAACAACTAGATTTGACGAGGAGGCCGATGTCGGTGAGGACTAGACGAGTGTATGGACGGTAATGAGTAAGGGTGTTCATGGTTCGGTTTTTGGGTTATTTTTTATTTTATTATTTTTTTCCTTTCTGGTTTGATTGTGTAATAAGATTATATTTTTTGTACTTGATTTTTGTTCTATGCTTTGGCTTTTGAGGGAGTGATGTGGTCTTTTAATGTAGATTATTTTTTAAATATACATATTTTCTAGTTACTATTTGCTAAAGTTGATGTCATTTGGTCATATATTCGTTTGATAAAGGGTAGTAATTTAATTTTGGTGGTAATGATTTGGGTAGGCACGAGCAAATTGTATCGAACTACCGTATAGGTACCGAATCGGTTATCAATTTGATAATGACTTTTGAGGTTTCGGAATTGTATGGTACCATTACTTTCCTGAATTATTCCCTTCGGTGGAGGTACAAGTACCGGTACCCACATTTGGACTAGGGGGTTGTTTCGATACACGACTACTCGAATAGTAATGTTAATAATTCAAATAAAATATGTAGGTTCAGTTAGTTTTTAAGACATCTTCAAACAAGATTATTAGACCAAGTGTAATAGTATAACGCTCAAGGCAATCTCATCAATACAAGGGGCGTCAAGGGTGTTAAGCACCATTACACAAAGGGGCCAAGAGCTTTATGGGTAAGCCGTATGTAAACCGGTGTTAGGGTAGATGAAAAACTGCAAAAGTTTTAGGCCAACCTAGAGTAACCAAGTGAATTGGTTATGTAGTGAGATACCAATCCACTACACTTTTAACACTTTTTTAAACGGGCTCTCGGGTCTCTTAGATCTTTATATATAGATACTCGACTCTATTGTACGCATAAGAAAAATATTATTAACATACATATCAAGCAACAAATTGTGTTACATTCCGGATTTGCTAGTAATTTTTGGAATTGAGTTAATTACTAATAAAGTTATTTAGTGTTAGTTGTATCTAATTTGACTAATGAGGTTAGCCAATATTCAATATTGGTAAAAGGAAGTATTAAATTTGAAGTTTTCGAAAGAATAATAAATAAACCTATATCAATTTTGTTGCTTCTAGAAGTTTAGTGAACTTGTGTTACTTGTGTTTATTTGTTGTGTATGAAAACGACTCTTTTGTTCCAACTTTATGGCTGTAATTAAGTAACACAAACACGATAACAACGATGAAACAACAAAAGTTATAACATTTAATCTTTATTATAGGAATATGTTAGTAGACTATTCTTTACGCCATTTTCATTTGCATTATATGAAATATGATAAAAAAAAAATAAAATTAAAAGTTATCCATAAGATTTTCATTTAGATCCGCCACAGAGTGAAATTAAATGACTATTCAAAAAACAAACAAGTGTTATAAAGAGAAATTAGTTAACCAAAGTAATAAAACAAATAAAAAACAAAAAAGGATGATTGGTTGAAATGGAAATGGACCCCACACTTTTATGCCCTATTGGGCGTTAATAGTTTCGCCACTTTCGCGTGCAAGAGGCAGAAAGAAATGGCAGATAGTAGGGCTTGATTTGTGCTATGGTGAAAATGGATGAAGGTGGGGTAAGGTGGCACGGAGTGGCGCTCTCCATCCCACCATAACACCTAGTGTAACAAGAAGCTAAGTAATACATGTTAGTATTTTAGGTAAACGGGTTCAAGTAATAAACATGTTAAATGGGTTGGATTATACATGTTAATGACACGATTGAAAAACGTGTCTACATGTCTCTAACCCTAGTAACCCGTTTATGACACGACGTTGTGTTCACGTGTCAAATAGGTTAATATGCCGAAGAATTCACGAACGATTCAATGAACGTTCCGTACATTTATTTGTTTACAGACTAAAAAGTAAATTGGATAAATATGCATACAAGTATCGTATCGTAAGGTCCATTTAAAAATACTTGCATCTTACGACGATTCTTGGTGCAATTATTTTACTTGCTCCTGTAATGGGTTGGGCCGATGTAACTTTGGCCCAAGACAAATGATTTCATTTCTTGATCCTCATAAAATTGTAATTATCACAAAGATCAATACCCAGTAGTGTTGAGTAGCCACTAGCCATAGCAAATCCCGAGACCCGACCCGATCATTTTTTAACAAGGATTTGTATGCAAATTAATTAAGAGGGAAATAAATTAAATTGGTAGATGTGTAGAACCATAATGCATCTAACGTACATTTAACTAAATATTATACTATATTAACCGGTTAAACAGGTTCGGATTGACATGTCAATGACCCTTTACAAAAATGTGTCTAAATGTCTTCAATACACTTAATGCATTTAACTTCTCTGCGTCAAATAGGTTAATAGGCCGAACAATTCACTAAAACGTTTAGTTATTTACCGGCCTAATAAAAAAATTAGATAAATATGCATGATTGCATACTTGTAGAGTTGTATGATTTGTATCTTAATATTTAGATAAATATGCGTTATGAACATATGGGCTAGGCCAATGTTGCTAATAAAAAGGAAAACAAATCAATTTGGTAGATTATTAATGCATATAACGTACTAAATCATTCTTATTTATAAAGCTATATCACCACTTTGGTGTGTGGCCAGATGTTTTGCTTCAGATTCACTTGGAATGGTTTCTTTAGTTTGATGTTACGAGTTCAAGTCCCACTCATGTGCCACATTCCTAGTAAATGAAGCACCACTGGGTGAATTAGGTCGTACGAGGTACGACATCAAACTCTCTGAGAGCTTTCAAGAGGTTTAGCCGGTGTTTGTGGTTGAAAAAAACGATAAAGAATGTGTAAGTATGTGTAAAAAGGTTTTAATGTGTATCTCTTGCCAATTTCCACTCCGCATTTAGTAAAATTTTCATGCATATATTTATTTCTCACTAATCTTTATCTAGCAAGTTACCTTTCCATGAAAATGACTTTATGCATGTGAAAATACTTGTTACACAGAATAATATTATTAAATTTGGTAAAATACACATGCATATACATTTCAATATTTCATGATAGTGAGTTGTCATCTATGCTCCTCTTGTTGATGAAGGCCTTGATATGTGAAATCATTTCTTGAGTTTGCCTTTGTGAAAGTGGAGATTTGCCAAGGATTTGGAATGCATGACCAACACCTTTATATACCACATGATCTACTTCAATTCCTGAATTCTTCAAAACACTACAAAATTCCATGTTCCTATCTTTCAACACTACTGGGTATTGATCTTTGTGATAATTACAATTTTATGAGGATCAAGAAATGAAATCATTTGTCTTGGGCCAAAGTTACATCGGCCCAACCCATTACAGGAGCAAGTAAAATAATTGCACCAAGAATATGAGATTCGACTTGTATTCAAGATTTTAAGTTATAAACTGAAAAAAATAACAAATAACATAAAAGGTTTAGAGTTAATAGCGGATGTTGTTTGATCTGCACACACACATCAAGCAACACAACACTTGACCAAGAAGTCAACAACTTTGATTTCAATCAACTGCCTTTTGAATATCACATATTAATTCACACCCCCTTAAGGATAGCATCTGGAATTAAAAAAAAACCGTTAGTTAGACTTGAACATGTGACATGTAAGATAGATGACAAGATTTACCACTACACCGGTTTTATCAGTACACCAACCTTAGGTTTATAATTAAGGTTCCATCTATGCATGGGTCGTTACAAAATTTAGTATACCATCTCCAAAGTTTTTTTAAAAATTAAACATTGAGGTCACGGGACCCCGATCATCATAGTGTGGGTCCGCCTCTGTTAACACCAATATTGTTTTCATATATTTAATTCGGATGCTTCTACAAGAAGTTGTGCACGACTAATTTATGAGAAAACAAGTGGGGTATGCATTGTTGACACAAGGGTAAAAAAGACTGGAGTTCACATTACTGAAAAATGTGGCAAAAGTGTCACAAACCAAAGAGGCCTAACTTCATGTTGTCCCCCAATAACATACTTTCCATCAACTTTAAGGCACCCTAACTCCATTAGTGGAAGTCTCTTGTCTTCTACATCTCAACATATGTGGTCTATATGGTAACAACTAACAACTCACAACTCATAATCTCTCTTTTATTTTTTATTATTTTGCTCTATCTTTAATTTGTTTTTATTACAAGCTAGGTATTACTTTTGTAAATATTGCATTCTATGTTACTCCGTATTTAATAAATATTAAAATCCAAATTGTTTAATAGTTTACAAACCAAAAAAGATAACAAATGAATGAACAATTGAATTTGAACTCATTTCATTGTCTCAACCACAAATATAACAATTATCAATCTAGTTATTTAGATTATAATTATTTATAGAGATTATAATCCATCAATTTTTTTTATAACCATCCTCGTTTTCTCCCATCATGTATGAGTAAGGATTATCAAATATTTATTTTTATTTAAAATAAAGAATATTATGTTTTAGTAGAGAGAGCAAAAAAATAACATGTTCTTACGGAGGTGCGGGGGCACAACCCGTCGAAAAACCAATCACTAGCCAACAACTGACCATTCATCCTTGAACCCACCATACACCGCTACAACAGGCGCTCCATTACGTCGTGAATCTGCCTGCTCACTATCTCTCTCCCCTAAAAAAACATCTCACTCTTTGAACGACATTCTTCAGGTACTAATACCCTCACTACTGGCAGCGATGTTCCTGTCCTACCCGAAACACCTTACCCGGGAGCATATATTGGAATTGTTTACTTTACATATATTGGAATTTGTTTACCTATATTTAAATAATGATGACGTGTGTTGATGTTTAGTTTCCTTGGCTTTAGGACATCCATAGAAAATGCCCCCTTTTGAAATATTTATACATATCTTTATTATATATCCCAAAAAAGAAGCCAATAAAAGCAAATTTTGTACATTTGAAAACTTATGGGGCATTTTGGTCAACGATTCTATCTTATTCAATAACTTTTGTAAGTCACAATGAAACCCTAAACGCAATTATGCACGTGTTTGTTAGGTTGTTCACTATGGATGGCTCTTAAAGCCCTCTACGTCATCGTCATGTAGGAAACAAGGTTTTAAAGTCATTCTCAATAACGCCTTGTGGTTTAAAACTCCTTTACTGTCATCATACACATACACACACATATATATATATACACACACACACATATATATGTATATATGTGTGTATAAGAGAGAGAGTGAGTGAGTGTGTGTGTGTAAAGCATGATGACCCACCATTTTTCCTTTACCGCCGGTTTTCACCACACCGCCTCCACCCTTACCGCCCCTATGTGGTGTCCCCCCCCCCCCTTTTACCGCCCTGGACCATGCCCATAGCGTGTAGTCTTATTGAATCTCATAGTTTTGTTTTTCGGAATGACATTACTAAATCTCTAGTAATACACACACACACACTAAGATACACAAATGAATAATAGGGGTTGTTTTACATTTTTTGTTTTTAATATTATATATTTTTTGAATTTTAATTTTATTTATTGTAAGAAAGTTAATAATATATTTAAGGTTTGATGAAGAAAATGTTTCACAAATAAAAGATATGTTATAGCCCGTTTAAAAACTATTTAGGTTTGGTGAGATCCATCACCCATATTTTTTTTTACCATAAAAGTGTTTATTAATTATAAATAATATATTTATTTTAAAAAAAAAATCGAATATTAATTTTTAGTATACATCTATCTTAAATGATTTTCATGTCAAATATTTGATAAGATTAATTTTAATTTAATGAGATTTTACAACTCGTTTAAGGGCTATCTGAATTGAGGGGCGGATCTACGGTGTTAACGGGTGGTTCCTCGGAACCACTCGAGTTTTGAAATAATAGTGTAGTTATATATAGAATTTAATAAAGGAACCACCTTATAAATTAGAAAGGAACCACTTTATAAACATTTGAAGCGCTTATCCAGATGGTAACATGTTGGTTTTGTAACCCAGAGGTCGCAGGTTCGATTCCGTTTTTGAAACTTTTTTTTTCTTTTTTTTTTACTAACTTACCCTAACATCAGTTAGGGTTTCAAACATAACCAGTCCACAATTAGAGCCCCTCTCCAGCCTCCACAATCCGCCCTAGTCCCTGAACCTCTTCAACCCCTGACCGCCGCCAGCCTCACTCTGTCAGGTCAGCCACTCGTCCCCATCACTCCGACCATCTCGGAACGCCGACAGCTTCGTCTCTGTCAGCCACTCAGCCCGTCAGCCGTCCCCATCCTCTTGCCATTGCCTACCATTACTCGAATCCTTTTATCCTCCCACTTTGAAGGTAAGTTTACATTCATGATTCATTGTTAAATGTTAATTGTTCTTAATTGTTAAGTTATTTGCTAAATTTAGTTTTAGTTTGTTAGATTGTTGGTTTAATTTGTTAGTTTGTTAGTTTTCGTTAGTTTCTTTTAATATTTTATCGTATTTTTATTATGTAATGAACTTTTCCCGAACCATTGAACCGAACCGAACCTCAAACCGCCCCGGAATTTTTTTTACCCGACTTTATGAAATTGAAACATCTAAAGTAGTGCACCACCCGAAAAAAATTCCTGGATTCGCCACTGTCTGAATTAATGAGACCCATACATTTGGGTCAAATGCATGAGAAGTTTCAATTTACAAATAAAAAAATTTAGTGGCTTGAAATGAGGTGATGAGCAACCAAATAGCTTTTGAAGGTTTTGTTGGTGTATGTTTAAGATTTAAGATACACAAATTAATAAATGTTAGATTCAATAATAACCTACCCAAGTCATGACGACTTTATCCAATTATTTTACAAATTGCTAAATTTGTCACGTCAGAATCGTACCGAGAACCAGACGCGCCTCTAGTTTGGGTCGGTGAACCGATAGATTTGATATGCTTAAAACTTGTCTTAAATATTATTTTATAGTGGACAAGTTTCTTTGGCTTCTTATAAGAACGTAAATTAAATTGGTTTATGACAACGAGAATCAGTTTACCTATGCTTTTTTATAGATCGTTGTGATTATGAAATTCATAATATTTAAGAGACCCATGTCTTATAGATCATACTGGACAAAACATTTGCCTCGCTACAACTTAATTTGGTTGCCTGATTCGGCCAATGGCAGAGGCGGAACTAAAGGGGGTGGGGGTGGGGGGGGGGGGGGTCAGGAGGGTCTGTTGACCCTCCGACGGGGCCGGAATTTGTATTTACTGGGTTACTAAGATCAACATGTTTTTTTAATAGTTTGACTCTTAAACTCTCTCTCTAGCGGACTAATAGAACTGTGAAAAATGAAAAAAAGCATTCTGAAAAATTTCCGAGTGATCGGAGACGACGATCTGTGGTTATGTCATTTTGGTGAGGGAGAAGAAAGATGAATGCTACAGCCACTCAATGCGTATGACCTCTTTTACTGCACCTTAATTATAAATGTCAGAGATTTATTTTATTTTCCTTTTAAAAAATTGAATGACTTAACCATTAGTGGTGAGGTGCACAAACCGGTTTTTTTAAAAAAACCGGTTCGGTTATTAACCGGACCGGTTTTTTTTGGCCCGGAAAAAAACCGGTTCGGTTAATAACCGGACCGGTTAATAACCGGACCGGTTAATAACCGGTTTTTTTCTGTCAAAACCCTAACCGGTCTAACCGGTTAGGACCGGTTTAGAAACCGGTTAGAACTGGTTAATAAACCGGTTTTTTTTATTAACCGGTTTTTTTTATTAACCGGTTTTTTTTTTTTTTTAAATTTCGCGGTTTCAAATACGAATATTTGTTTTTTATATTTTGTACTTAATGAAGACCATTATTTTTTCACAGTATAAACAAACCGGTAACTACAAGGCAAACCGGTAACTACAAGGCAAAACGGACTGACCGAAGCCATTCTTTGCTTTCGTTGTTAGGGTTCTTTGCTTGGAAGATGAGTATGAGTGTGTGTTGGTGAATGTGTTTTCAACAAACCAAAGAATAAAAACACATAACTTTCATTTATAGTTTTTACATTAAAAATACAAACATTAAATCGTTATCGCATATTCGTAACTCAAAAATACAAACATTAAATCATTAACACTGAAGAAATCTCTGCCAAGAACTGTTGTTCATGATTTAACTCAAAAATACAAACATTAAATAGTGAACTAGCAGATGCTCCTGTTGTTCCCAATCGCAGTTTGTTCATGATTTGCCTTCATGTTTGCTGTTTCTTTAACTAAATTAGAAAAATCCAAATCAACAAGTAAATAAGAGCACATATTAGGAAAAAGAATGCTTAGACACGATTACATGAACAACTTGCTGTTTCTTACTCATGATTTGCCTCCATGTTTGCTGTTTCTTTAACTAATTTTCTTCGCTACCCGATCCCGAGCTATTTCTTAGGTAATCGTCGTACGCGGCTTCTTCATCGGTCATTGGTTGAGTGTGTCCTTCATTGACCTCGTCTTCATACAAGCCCGCTTCATACTCCATTTCCCCCTCGAGTGAGCGTTGATGTTGTGCCATATCTAAAGAGTCCAAGTAATCCTTGTAGCAAATCGACATCTCTATAGCTGGTGCAGTGAGTCGAGTCCTCCTAATCGATATAACCCTGCCAGAAACAGAAAAAGCAGACTCCGAAGCTACCGTGGAAGCTTGGACCGTTAGTAAATCTTTGGCCATGGCGGCGAGGATCGGAAACTTCGCATAGGTCGAAATGTTGCCACACATCTTGGTTTCGTTTCGTGGGGATGATCCGAACGACCGTTATGTCTGTGTTCGAGGCACCCATATTGACGGATGAAGCAGCACTTTGGGAGGCCATGATAATAAGAGCGTATAATCGAGTATGAAATAAACGAGTACGAGTATGAAATAAACGACTACGAAATAAGAGCGTATGGAGTGGTAATGTGGTATAATTGAGTGTGAGATAACAAAATAATCGCGTATGAAATAAACGTTTAGAGCTAGTAGAGTTGTATAATCGAGTGTGAGCTAACCTACCCAACCTAAACTATATATAGTTGTTTGTGGGGGTAAAATGTTAAAAAAAACGGCTATAAATCAAGAAAAAACGGGCAAAAAAGACCCAAACGGTCATATGGCCGTTTTATAACGATCAAAAACCGGTTAACCTAAAAACCGGCTAACCGGTTTTTAGGTTAACCGGTTTTTGACCGTTAACCGGTTAACCGGTTTTTAGGTTAACCGGTTTTTTAATAACCGGTTTTTAAATTTAACCGGTTTTTTTACTAACCGGTTCAATAACCGGTTTTTGTCCACGAATGAGTAACCGAAGTACTAACCGGCGGTTCAATAACCGGTCTAACCGGTTTTTTAATAACCGGTTTTTCTATTAACCGGTTTTCGGTTAAACCGACAAAACCGGTTCTATAACCGGTTTTTTTGAACACCTCTAGTGTCTACTAAAGGAGTATTTATATTTTTCAAACAATATATTTTACTTAACATTATTTATTAGTTTGAGTTATTTTACTTAACTCTTACTTTATTAATTTATATTTTTGTTTACTTTTATTAAGTTTACTCGTTTTAAAGTCCGTGTAACACACGGGTTGATCTAAATAATTAAGTTACAAATAAAGCACTGCATAATATATACAGAAAAATGTATTACATCTATACTTGTATCATTATACACAAATTGAATTTATTTATATCACAAAACGATTTTTTTTCAAAAAAAAATAAAATTAATAAAAAAATAATGCACGTGCAAATACAAATAAAAAACACTCCATCTATTGAAAATTTATTCTCAGTATCATATATTTATAATTGAAATAAATTTGGTTATGAACCAATTTCGAAGAATACTTCTCATATAGCAATAGTTTTAAACTACACCATGAAACATATTTTGATAAGTTTGAGGGCTTCTCGACTTTGTCAATTGACGAAAATAAAATAACATGTTAACTCGTTCAATTTTGTGAATGTTTTGCATCGCTTAAACATAATTTGTACGACATGATTCGCATACAACATCTGATTACCATTCAAGGAAAAGTCAATGCTGACAAAAATGTTTATATTGATAAAAGTTAGAAGCATTGATAGCCCTGAACTTGTCATGTCGGAAGTGTTTATCATTTTTTCTAAAATTTTAATAGTAATGGAAAAATACTAAATGTGCAAAATCCCGAATCATTTGACTATTTTCAAAAATTCCTTAAAAATAAATCTGAAACCCAGTCACATTTAAAATTCTAACTTTCATTTGCTTTACATTTTCAAGTCAAAACTTTAAACCCATGACACATTTGACGATAAATCTATTTGCATTCTCAAATTTTTAAAAATATTTAGATTACTCCTTTTTTGCTTATAACAAATTTGAGCCAAATGTGGTTAATGTGTACCAAGCGATCTATTTACCAACTTTTAACCCGTAAAAGTAGTATTTAAGTTTCACAAAAAAACCCGAAGCAATCCTTGATAAAAAAAAAAACTCAAGTAACTAAATATGACAAACTTTATTATATTTGAAAGTGATTATTGGTATATTACTATCCTTATAATTTAACACATATATGTATAATTTACTAAATTAACTGAAAAAATAAATGGATAGATTTAAATCATATATTTATAATTTATAATATTATATGACAATGTACAAAAAGACCAATAGATAAATGAATTTATTTTTAAAAAATGAATCAACTTTTAAACATATATTTATAATTTAATGATTAAAAAAATCACTTCATAAACTGAAAGCATATTAGAGTTTTTTTTTTGTTTTTTTATTAACAATCTTCAATAATATACATAGGATAATAAGTTAATGATAACATTTAAATTATATTCTTTTTAGTATTTAACAAACACGACTTTTTGTTGATTTTTGGATTTCAACAAGTATATGTGAAATATATTCTAACAATGTATAGTAGTATAAGATGTAAATATTTATTTTTATAAAAGTGTATAGATATAATATAAATAGAGTTTAAAGAAAAATTAATAATTTAATCATATTATATATATAATATAAATAGTGTAAAAGGAAAGTGAATAATATGAATCTATGACATATATTAGTTTTGGAGGAAAAAAATTATAAGGATTAACCACAAACTGACACGTGTCTACAAGTATTTTACTTTATTAGAATAGGTAGATTTGATATTTTCTAAGTTTTCCTATTTTTTTAATAAAAATATAATTCAGAAATATTTTTTACTACTCCATATTTACGTTTAGATTGGTTGAAGTTATTTGACTTTCATAGATCTTTTTTTTATTGGGACAGAAAAAAATATTGGAGCTAAGCTTTTGATAAAAGTATTAAGATTATTAGCTAACAATATGCTATTATGTTGCCTTAGATGTATATGGGTTGTTTGGGATTCCTTATCGTTGCCTTCTTATGACTTGTAACTTATTAAAAAGTTAAAAAAAGTGTTTAGGTTTGCTTAATATGTGAGGGAAAAAAATCAATAAGTTACAAGATTGTAACTTATAACTTTTTCATAAGTCATAATGAAGTAAAATAAGAAATCACAAGCACCCCCTTGTTTATAATATTAAAAAAATGTTTATATTCTGACCCTCCGATTGAAAAGTTCTGGTTCCGCCACTGTCCAATGGCAATGAAAAATTTGTAAAAAGTTGTTAGATATCCGAAAACCGGAAATGATCGCACATGTAATGTATCCAAAGTTTTCGTAAAGCAAGTCAACTTGTCATATCATCTTGATATGCTACCTAGATAATCATGTGTTGAATCAGGGGACAAGACTACTGCTAAACCTTTGGTCACGTGTTTGTTGAACTTGTACATATTTGAGATTTTTCTTGGAAAAATATATATTTGGACTCCATATATAATTGCAACCGATAAAGAAAAAAGAGAGTCTTATACTAATCATTTGATAAAAAGTTCTGGTTCTCTCATTAAGAAAATAGGTGTACACATACCATACCATACCATATATGTACAAACATCACATACAATATTATTCAATCTTGGACCTTTATGGTTGACTTGGATTTATAAGATTCTCTATTATGCATCGATCCCATATGAATAATATGATCATGTTGTGCATATGGTCCAAAATAAACGACATTTCATCAAACTTAGAACTCGATCACACATGTTGTATAGGTGTTTGACTTGATATTGATTCGTTGAGATCGGGAAAAACTTATTCCTTGCCTCCTTGGTATCAACCATGATATTATGCCAAAAAATAGAAAGCACGCACAGAATATATTATGGATACAAAGAACATCTGAAACAACTCGTGACCTCAAGATACTAGTAAGCTTTCATAAAAGAATATTTGCAAGAAAAAATAATTATGAAAACATTCGCTCTTTTAGGCCCAATTCTTTAACGTCTCAACATCTGCTAACCCAATGTCTGGTGTTCATGTATGTAGAGGTGCACAAATCGAGTTTTTTTTAATACCCGGGTTCGGGTATGGAACCGGTTTCGAGTATGATCGGGTATTGGAAAATTGGGTATTGAGAGAAATCGGGTAGGGTTCGGGTAGGGAATTGAGGAGAAAAACTAAACCCTATGTACCCGGGTAGGGTATGATCGGGTTCGGGTATTGGAACCGGGTACGACCGGGTATTAATACCCGGTTTTGAATTTGTAATTTTTTTATACATTTTTAATTTGTTTAAAAATTTAAATTTGCTTTGTAATGTATAAAAATAATGAAACTATATTACAAAAACCATAAATTCATTTAATTATAAATTATTTACTTAGTAATATGCATTTTACAAAAACTTAAACATAAAAGTTGTGAAATAAACATAAAAATATACTATAAAAGCTCATGTATTATTTCGGGTATTAGAAAATTGGTATCGGGTATGACCGGGCCCGGGTATTTAAGGGTATAAATCGGGTACGGTTCCGGGTACGGGTATTGACCTCAAAATGCATACCCTATCCATACCCTACGGGTAGGGTCGGTTCCGGTTTCGGGTATAGAATACCCGGGTATAAAAAAACCGGTTCCGGGTATTTTTTTCGGGTCCGGTTCTGGATACGGGTTTTTTGTGCACCTCTACATGTATGTACTCCACATCAATTGCTTCAGCTCCAAAGTCTCCAATTCTAGTGTAGAGGTGTACTGAAGAGGTAGGTCCCAGCAGAGCCCAGTTGGACCCGCAAGACTCACCTTAAACAGGAACGTCTGCGCAGAGACCAACTGGATCCGCAGGACCAACCATGCTCAGAGACGTGACGTCCTTACGCGCAGTACGCAAGCTGGTCCCGCAGGAAATGCCTCCCAATGGTGGACTCCGCCTGTCCCCGCAGCCTCGGATACAAGCCATTAGGGAAGGCCACCCGCGCAGCATGGCTACACGCACAAGGCACTTAGCTCTCGATCAGTGTCACCTGAAGGAATGAGCCAAGCCGGGAGCAATCCCGCACAGAGGCGGGAGGGGGAATACTCCCGCCCAAATAAGCCAGTCCGTATACTGAAGGATCTTTTACTGTACCTGACGAGGTATGGGCGAAAGATCTGATCAGAGATACGTCAGCTCACTGATACAGTATGGCGAGCAGCATGCTCCTGTACTGTATCACTATTAGCCGCTGCCTACTCACCAACTACTGCCATACCACGTGCGTAGCCGTCAGTTGGTGGAACAGGAATAGTATACAGCAGGCCTGGTCACTATCAGCCGCTACCTACCCACCAACTACCAGCAGGGCACGTGCGTAGGCTACTGTTGGTGGAACAGGAATACTGTTGCAGCCGGCCATACCTCTTTGGAAACCTACCTTCGGCTATAAATACCACAAATGGTATGACCATCTCATCTTATCATATCTTATTACATTATCATCATAATATACCTGATATCTGCTCTAGCAATCTCTTAATATACTTTTATATTTAAAGAGCAATCTAGTCTGATTCTCACGCCGGAGGGTGGTCACAAGGAGGAACCCCCCCCTTCTCAGTGACGAGCTCACGGTGTCTGTTTTGCAGGTTATCAGAAGAACCATCTTCCAAGGGTCTAACCCCTCGTGGGAAACATCTCTCCAACCCCCAGGTTACCAGTAACCTGCCCGGGGTTCGGTTAGTGTTTCTTCATGTACAAAACCGTTTTTTTTTTCAAACCGAACCGGTGGTGAAATACAAGGAATCCCGGGTATGAATCCTCGGAATTGCATATTTTTTATGAAAAATTTCCAGATTGGTTTTATTATAAATTAAATTTGTTTCTTAGCAACACCAACTTATAATAAATGTGGGTCCATGTAAATGTAAAATGTTACAGAGCATAAAATGTTATGTAGACTAGATATGACTTCTTTTTGGTTTTGTTCGATCAATTCCCGCGTGAATTCAAGTGTGAAAGATACCTCTATTTAATGTTTACCGATTTAATTACATGTAATAAATACATCAAATACTAAATTCCAAATCACCAAAAGGCCAATCTACATTTAATCTTGAATTCAATACATAGTGAATTAAATTCCAAAATTAACTTCTTTTTCGTTCACACCAACAACTATATATACCTCAAATCATGTTGTCAAAGAATCTCATACTCAAAAGTAAAAAAAAATGGAAACAAACAAGACAACAAACCGTACCCCAGAAATCGACTTGACAAATGACTTTGATTCTTTCTATCACGAGCTTGAAAGGCGAATATTGCCATTAATATTCGATAATGATGAGAACGAAGATTGTATTGGGAGTATGACCACCAAGCGATCAACTCATATGTCTATTGGCAGACAGAGATCCATCTTGGAGCAACGGACTGAAAGCTATTTTTGTTGGGAATATGATTTTGAGAGTTCTACGAGTTTAGTACCAAATGTGTGGAAGAACACGAGCAGTGGGACAGGTGTTTTTATTCCTCGTACAAACGTTACTGGAGGATATAAACCAAGTATGTATTTTTTTCTTGTTATCTTTTTTGTTTCTTTTATTTATTTCTATGTTGTTTTCTTTAAATCTATTTATATTCTTCCTTAAATAGTATTTTAACATGCTGTCTTTTGGGATGGTGGTTTTGCAGGAAGAAGAAGCAAAGGCAAAAAGAGAGTGAATAAAGTTTTAGTTGATTAGTTAAAAAGATACATATAAAGGTCTACGAGCCCTTTTATTTTGGTTTGGCAGAAGTATTTAAATTCTCGAAAACAGCCCTGCAAGTTATATAAAGGTCTACGAGCCCTTTTATTTTGGTTTGGCAGAAGTATTTAAATTCTCGAAAACAGCCCTGCAAGTTATGTGTTGATTTTGCATGGAGCATTATTTTGGTGTAACCAAAACTAATAAGTAAAAGCAACTTCCATTATTTTGTGAACTAATGAGTTTAAATTTAAGTTATAACAGTGAATCTTCACTAATACATTTAAGTAGTTGACTCTCATCTTTGTAGCGTATCTATAATATTCATCACATTTTGAAAGAAGTTAAAATGGTTGGTTAGGTTTACACAAGTCAATGTTGTAAAAGTAGGATTACAAGTCCGAGTACTCGCTACAAGGTATGTTACCGAGGCGAGTTTCTGTAAATCCGCCTAGTTACTAAGAATCAGTCAAATGTGGTCAATCTCAGCCAGAATCACATCTTATCGGTGAACTTGGACTGATTTTGACTCAAAAAAATAAAACATAATTGTTATTTCAATAATATTAAGTAATAAATATTATTTTTTTAATTAATGATTAGTAATTTTTAGAATATTTTATATTTAAAAATATATTTCTTTTATTTATATTGATATTCACCTATTTTGTTATAAATATTAATAAACTTATGATATTTGACATATATATAATAACCAAATATTAATTTTCTTTATATTTACCATGTCCGAGTACTCTTCGATTACTCCCCGAGTACTCCGAGTACTCCCTCCAAATGGGTCGGCCGCCTATGGACCGATTAGCGACTTTTGCAACATTGACACAAGTGGTTTCAATATATAGACCACTTGATTTAATATTGTATTTATAGAATTTTAAAATATATATGGAGTAACCTATCGTGTTTATATGATTGTTAAAACTTTTAATTTATCTTAAGCTGACAACATATTGTGTTGTTCTACAATCTTCGTTTTAGCTCGAGTGTATACATACTATAATACTTTTAAATTTCATTACAAACAATAGTACATGTCATATCACTATAAGCTATACATATGTATATATAATCTAGGTTAAACTCAAAAGCATCATAACTCTTCACCTTTTTATGATATAAGTTTCTAACTTATCAATTATATATTTTTCATTCAAATTAAATAGTTTAAAACAATCTATTACTTATATTATTCAATCAAGCTTTTAACAATTAACTAGTGGACCAAACCGCTCGCTGTGGTGGGCATGTGACATGAATTTGGTTGGTATCAATATTGGTTTATTACGGTAACGTAGATACCGACACTCTTTTTAGCAATTGAAAGAGAAAACTTATAAAGAATAAAGTTATAGCATGCCACAATGATATTGATCGACAAGTTTTCTTCTCCTCCTCATCCTTCTCCTCTTCTGGTGGATAACGCCAATATATGTACCTTGTGTATCCAAACTAACATGTATAGATGGAAAACCGGACTTTTTCAGGTTCTGGAATCGAGTAGAAACCGTTTCAGGTTTGATAAACAAAAGTCAAGAACTGGATCAGGTAAAAATCGGTTCTGGGTATGGTCGAGTTTTGACTAGTTGATCGGTTCTCTCGGGTTTTAGCATGTTCGGGTTCGGGTTCGGGTTTTAACCAGCAAAATTATTTTATGTCTCCGCATCTGCTAACCCATTGACTGGTGCTCATGTATTTACTATTTTGCTCAAAGCCCACATCATGTGCTCCAACTCTAGGTATATCTATATTTAATTAGGTCTCTAATGTTGCATAAGAAATTTGTGATTATTATTATGGTTTATGTAATATGTTTATCAACAATCAAATTACTCTTAACTAATTATGGTTTAACTTCTTTTATATTATACATAAGAAGTTTGTTATTCCCACTTGGGCTTTGGCTCAATGGTAAGAGGTGAATCCTTTTAGATACCCAACCTGGTTGCTGACAAGTGGGTATAAATTTGTATAGCAGGAAAAAAGACTTGGTTGTTAAAAAAAAAAAACTAATTAAGTTATTCAACAATTTTTAATATTGTACTTAGAGGCGGATCAATTCCATAAGTTGTCATAATATATATTAAAAAGAATAGTCTGCAACAGTCGTTAGGCTAACAATAGACGGCTGACAGGGACTTAGGTGTACTTGGAGAGTATTCGGACATGGTAAATATAAACAAAATTATGTTTTGAATAATATATATATATATATATATATATATATATATATATATATATATATATATGTTTGATTTCTTTTGAAAACAACTTTGAGCTTTAAGAACTCAACGTAACATTTTTTTTTATTTTTTTTACACATATGTAATACGTAAGTGTAAATAACGTAAACAAATTACAGTATTTTTTTATACACCGGATCGACTTATTACACATGTGTAACTAACATGTAAACGCGTGTAATCACCCAAAATATTTATTCACTCTATTAATTAATTTTTTAATCAGATTTATTCTCAGCCACATATTTTATACTAATTTAATTGAATGTGAGGTTTATATTGAGTTCTTAAAATTCTTACAACTCATAAAGGTTCTCAAAATATCTCTCCCATATATATATATATATATATATATATATATATATATATATATATATATATATATATATATATATATTAGTTTTTATCCCCCGTATTACGGGGCTTGTGCTTCTTTTTCGTGTATAATATTCATATTTTTTTGCATTTTAATTTTATTTATTATAAAAAAAGTTAATAATATATATAGGGTTTGACGATAAAATAGTTTCACAAATAACTGAAATGTTATAACCCTATTATGGGTTTGGTGAGACCCATGACTCGCTTATTTTTTTTACTATAAAATTGTTTCTTATTATAAATAATATATTTTTTAAAAAAATTGGATATAAATATTTAGTGTATCCCTATTTTATATGATTTGCATATCAAATACTTGGTGAGATTTATTTTTAGAATAGTGAGATGTTATAACTCGTTTAAGGTAATCTAGGTATGGTGAGACCCATACCGTGAATTCAAGTAAAATGCATGAAAAGTATTCATTTACGAATAAAACAATATGGTGGCTTGAGTAAATGTAAGAAACAACCATAAAGCTTTTAAATGTTTCGTTTATTTACGAGGGTTGTTTTATATTATTTGTTTCTAATATTTATTTATTTATTGAATTTATATTTTTTTATTGTATGAAAGTTAATAATATATATGATTTGATGATAAATTGTTTCACAAATAAATGAGATGTTATAACCCGAAGTTATATGAGTTTGATGAGACCTAAGACCCGTTTGTTTTTTTACTATAAAATTGGTTTTTTAATTATAAATAATATATATATATTTTAAATAAATCAGATATTAATTTTTAGTATATCCCTACTTTTTAGGATTTTTATATTAAATATTTGGTGAGATTAGTTTTTTATTTAATGAGATGTTATAATTCGTTTAAGAAATTATGGGTTTGATTAGACTCATACCCATGAATTCGGGTCAAATGCATGAGAAGCCTCCATTTGAAAATCAAGAAAATCTGGTTACTCCAAAAAAAGGGGAAGCGACCACATCGCGACACGTAGGATTTTTATGTTTTCGTTTATATATATTATTATTATAGATATATATCAAACATTATAAGTTTACTAATATTTATAATAAAATATGTGCATATCAATATTTGTTTCCTAATAAAACAAAATTGGCGCATAGCCTAACTGCCGAGACGATTTGTTTGCAGCCCAAGTATTCCGGGTTTGAATCTTTTTGGGATTGCATACTTTTACGAAAGTCGCGTGTAGTCCAGTTGGTTGGACATGGTGTTTATACCCTAGGTGACCTGAGTTAAAATCCGTGGTTGTGCAATTTTTTGTTTCAAACAAAATCTGGGTGGCTTACGAAACTAACGCTTACCGAGTACCGACGTGTACGCCATTAAGCGTCTATATTTAAAACAATTCGACGAAATTAAAATTAAAACAATTAATACTATAGTAATGATTCCTACAACATATATGTTAAATTAATAACTTAGAGTAAGTGTGGGTCCAAGTAAAACGTTTCATAGCATAAAAAATCAGAATTTCCCACCATTATTTAAATATTGCAATGTACGTAGACTTAATATGACTTCTTTTGGGTCTTGTTCGATCAATTCCCGCGTGAATTCAAGTGAGAATGATACCAGTATTTAATGTTTATTGATTTAATTACAAGTAGTAAATACATCAAACACTAAATTCCAAATCACTTAATCACCAAAAGGTCAATCTACATTTAATATATCTTGATTTTGTTACAATTAATTAAATTCCAAATTAACCTTCTTTTTGTTCACACCAACTATATAAACGTTAAATCATATTGTCAAATCATCTCACACAGTCACACTAGAGGTAAAAAGCATGGAAGCAAATGTAGAAACATGAAATGAATCTGATCTGATCCATGACAATGTTCTCGGGTCTTCGGGATGAACGAAGCACGTCTTGATCTTCTTCTCCGGTTGCCTGAGATCTGCAATGGCCTTTCGGGGGTGTGGAGGTGACTGCTAAGAAATCTCGAGAATCTCTTGTTTACAGACACAAAAATGGTTATGGTGGTGGCTCTTACTGAGAATGATCAACCCTTAATAAGGAGGTGGAGACCTCTTTATATAGGGAGCCTCATGGCCACCATCATGGTACCCTAATGGGCCTAGCCCAGCTAGGGTTACCTCCACAAAACCCCCTCAGCCCAATAACATTGTATTAGTCCATATAATAAAATAAGCCAAACATAATAAATTTAGGGTCGTAAAACCGGGTTTAGTACCATACCCCTACAAGCCCCCCAAGTCCAGTGTTGCTCATAGGCGCGCAAGCGTTTAGGTGGAGCGCTGGACTTCGTAAGGTGTGTTAGGATATGAGGCGGCTTTTTCCCTTTTCTTCGGCCTTGTCTTTATTGTCTTTGAGTTTTGAGAGGTTTTCTCCATGATGGTGACATGTTGTGATCCTTATGATAATAATGGTGCACTGGCTTGAATAAGATATAGCACGCATCATAACAATAGTGGAGCGGGGCCTGATAAAAGATAGAGCGCGCATCTCGATAATAATGTAATGCAATTTGCGCGCGAGGTAGCTTACGAGCTATAAAAATAATGAAGCTTGCGCGCGAGGCGACTTACGAGCTATAAAAATAATGAAGCTTGCGCGCGAGGCGACTTACGAGCTATAAAATAATGAAGCTTGCGCGCGAGGCGACTTACGAGCTATAAAATAATGAAGCATGCGCGAGTTGCGGCTTATGAGCTATAATATGATGATAATGACTGGCCCACAAGGGCCTCTTCTACGCAGGATGACTATCCCAACTTGTTTTCAAAATAATAATGGAGGCACAAACGGCCAGATAATAATAATAATGTCATAGGTGCTTGTGCGACTCGTAGCCGAACCTGCAAAAACATATAAACTAAAAGTGGATGTATTACAAGGTTCCCATCCTCGGGCAAATTATGAGGTGTGCCCAACCTACGTTGGCGCGTGGCCGTTTGGGATATTATTAGGCTCCCGACCTTTATGTTTGGCGCGTGGCCATGTGGGATATTATTAGGCTCCCGACCTTTATGTTTGGCGCGTGGCCATGTGGGATATTATTAGGCTCCCGACCTCTAAGTTTGGCGCGTGGCCATGTGGGATATTATTAGGCTCCCGACATTTAAGTTTGGCACGTGGCCATGTGGGATATTATTAGGCTCCCGACCTTTAAGTTTGGCGCGTAGCCGTATGGGTATATAAGGATTCCCAACCTTTAAATATGGCGTGTAGCCGTATGGGTTTATGAGGATTCCCAACCTTTTAGTTTGGCGTGTGGCCTATGGGTTTATGAGGATTCCCAACCTTTAAGTTTGGCGCGTAGCCGTATGGGTTTATAAGGATTCCCATCCTTTGAATATGGCGTGTAGCCGTATGGGTTTGAGGATTCCTAACCTTTTAGTTTGGCGCGTGGCCTATGGGTTTATGAGGATTCCAAACCTTTAAGTTTGGCGCGTGGCCTATGGGTTTATGAGGATTCCCAACCTTTAAGTTTGGCGCGTGGCCTATGGGTTTATAGGTGACCCGCGGCGTTCGTAATGATCCGCGATGATCGGTGTTCGTCTAACGGAGCGTTAATCTGCGGTGCGCGCATGCATGGAGGCGGAGTGGTGATCCAAGGTCGCGTATGCATGGCGGCTGAAAGTTGAGCGCGCATGCATGGCGGAGAGTTGAGTGCGCATGCATGGCGAAGAGTTGAGCGCGCATGCATGGCGGCGAGTTGTGCACAAGCATGGTAGAGGGTTGAGCGCATGCATGGCGTTGGAGTCTTCTACGTAAAACCAAAAGCATGGAATCGTCTTTCGAACTCACATGGTGGTTTCCGCGGGCGCGCATGCATGGATGCGGAGTGAGGATCCGCGGGCGCGCGTGCATGGATGCGGAGTGAGGATCCGCGGGCCCGCGTGCATGGCGGCGGAATGGTGATCCAAGGTCGCATATGCATGGCGGCGGAGTGGTGATCCGCGGGCGCGCATGCATAGCGGCGAAGTCTTGATCCACGGCAGTGTGCATGCATGGCGGCGGAGAGAGGACCCGCTGGCGCGCATGCATGGTGACGCGCATGCGACGTGGCTTGTATTCCACTGCTATAGTGCTGTTGCGTTACAATGGCGCTGTTGGTATGCTAGTGTGTATGTGATCCGCGGTGGCGGGTGTTAATCCGCCGTGCCTGTTTTTGTCCACCTACGCGTATGAGAAAGCGGTTGACACGCCGTGAACAGATTACAAATGACAAGCATGGTGGTCTTCGTGATGGCGGCCTTCATGTCCTCCCACTTGAACAGTGATGCGGATGCAAGAATCCAAATTTTTGGAGGCGCCCATCCATAATGACACGGTGTTGTTCCGCGACGGCGCCCACGCGTGTGGCGCAGTGTTCTTTTGTGACGTGATTGCGTAGTGGTGATCCGCAAGTATGATGGCGGTGTGTTGTTTTGCTGAGTTGTCCACCCTTCATTGGCAGCTGTCAACATCAGCACATTCTTTATTCCTTAAACGATACCTTCTGGAAGGTTGTCTGATGAGTACAACCATGGTTGTCCTTATCCTGATTTGGATAAGGACGGGGTTGGTTGTGTGCGTATGTGATATGCGCCACGCGCAGATGTTTCATGCGCAGATGTGATATGCGTGAGCATATGTGATGCGTGAGCATATGCGATATGCGTGAGCATGTCATCTGCGCCACGCGCAGATGTGATATGCGTGAGCATATGTGATGCGTGAGCATGTGATGCGTGAGCATATGTGATATGCGTGAGCATATGTGATCTGCGCCACGCGCAGATGTGATATGCGTGAGCATATGTGGTATGCGTGAGCATATGTGATGCGTGAGCATACGTGATATGCGCCACGCGCAGATGTTTCATGCGCTTGCGCATAGGTTTTGGCTTTGTGTCTTCATGACATCCTGATTCAAGCCTCTTGTCTATGTCTTGTGGGTTGATCCGCCCCGCTCGATGTTAAGGCAGGTGCGTACCCCTTCAAGCCCCCCAGTCTAATGTGTGTCTTGTCTCGCGCGAGCGAGGTAAGATAGATATTAGACTTAATAGTTTGTTTTTTCAATAGGGCTTGTTTTTTTCTTTTTCTTTTCTTGTACGCGCGTTGCGCGAAATTCCATCCCTTTGGTTAAAACGAATCGTCAATGCACGTGGTTGGTTGGTGTTGACATGCATGGCGGCGGAGTCTTCTGCGCAAAACCAAGGAACGGAGTCGTCCTCCGACCCGCATAGTGGTTTCCGCTGGCGCGCATGCATGGCGAAGGGTTGCGCGCACATGCATGGCGAAGGGTTGCGTGCGCATGCATGGTGTTGGAATCTTTCATAGGTGGTGGAATGTTTATCCGCGGCTGCATGCATGCATGGCGGGGTAGTGCATTATCCGCTGCCCGCTCATGCATGATGGTGGAATGCTCATCCGCGGGGACGCATATATGGATGGTGGCAAAGTCTTCCACAGGTGGTGGAGTGTTGATCTTCGGCACTGCGCATGCATGGAAGCGGAGACTTGATCTCCGATGGCGCGTATGCATGGCAGCGGAATCTTTTTGGGGTTGGGCGCGCATGCATGGCGGGGGTCGAGCGCGCATGCATGGCGGGGGGTCGAGCGCGCATGCATGGCGGGGGTCGAGCGCGCATGCATGGCGGAGAGTTGAGCGCGCATGCATGGCGAAGGGTTGCGCACATGCATGGCGGAGAGTTGAGCGCGCATGCATGGCGGGGAGTTGAGCGCGTATGCATGGCGGAGAGTTGAGCGCGCAAGCAACCCGCTATGGCGGAGAGTAATCGCCGGGAGCGCGCATGCAACCCGCTGTGGCGGAGAGTAATCGCCGGGAGCGCGCATGCAACCCGCTGTGGCGGAGAGTAATCGCCGGGAGAGGGCATGCAACCCTCTGTGGCGGAGAGTAATCGCCGGGAGCGCGCATGCAACCCGCTGTGGCGGAGAGTAATCGCCGGGAGCGCGCATGTAACCCGCTGTGGCGGAGAGTAATCGCCGGGAGTGCGCATGCAGAATCTGAAGCTGACCCCCAAGGCTTTAATTGCGCCTCGCTGGAACTTTGCTCACGGCTCGCGGAAGCTTATCTTTGTGGAAGCTGAAGTTGACCCTCAAGGCTTTGATAACGCCTTGCGGGGAGCTTTGCTTGCTGAAGCTGTTTATGAAGATGCTCCAAAGATATATTCATAGATTTAGAGATTTTGAATATCCACATCAGGTAGGTTTTATGTAAAAACCAACAGATCTGAGAGGATTTATAGATCTATGAATATGAAATGTGACTATTGCTCAAACGAACCCAGATCTGAAAAAACCATAACTAGATCTGGTATATTTCACTTAGAAAAACACAGATCTAAGGGTTTTCCCCAAAGTTTGGTGGTATTTCTCCTTGTATATTTCCGGATCTAGAAATATTTTTAGATCTGCGGATTTTTGGACTTCCATAGAACAGATCTGAAAGAAGAAATCGTAGATCTAGAGTATTTGATGAACAGATCGGAGGACCGAGACGAAAAACGAAGTGTGGTTCGTCGCCGTCCCACGGATGGCGCCAATGTAGAAACATGAAATGAATCTGACCTGATTCATGACGATGTTCCCGGGTCTTCGGGATGAACGAACTACGTCTTGATCTTCTTCTCCGGTTGCCTGAGATCTGCAATGGCCTTTCGGGGGTGTGGAGGTGACTGCTAAGAAATCTCGAGAATCTCTTGTTTACAGACACAAAAATGGTTATGGTGGTGGCTCTTACTGAGAATGACCAACCCTTAATAAGGAGGTGGAGACCTCCTTATATAGGGAGCCTCATGGCCACCATCATGGTACCCTAATGGGCCTATCCCAGCTAGGGTTACCTCCACAAAACCCCCTCAGCCCAATAACACTGTATTAGTCCATATAATAAAATAAGCCAAACATAATAAATTTAGGGTCGTAAAACCGGGTTTAGTACCATACCCCTACAACAAACATGACAACAACAAACCGTACCCAAGAAATCGACGCAACCAATCACTTTGATTCTTTTTATTCTGAGCTTGAAAGGCGAATATTGGCATTAGTATCCGATGATGTGAATGAAGACTATGTTGGGAGTATGATCGTTCAACGATCAACTCAAATGTCTATCACCAGACAAAGGTCAATCTTGAAGCAACGAACCGAAAGCTATTTTTGTTGGGAATATGATTTTGAGAGACCTACAAGTTCATTACCAAACTTGTGGAGGAATACGAGCAGTGGAACGGGTGTTTTCTTTCCTCGTACAAATGTTATCGGAGGGTATAAACCAAGTATGCCATCTTCTTCTTCTTCTTCTTCTTCTTCTTCTTCTTCTTCTTCTTCTTCTTCTTCTTCTTCTTCTTCTTCTTCTTCTTCTTCTTCTTCTTCTTCTTTTATTTTATTTTATTTTTTTTAAGTTCTATGGGGATTTTCTTATAATTGTTATAATTCTTTTTGTAAATAGTATTTTGACATGTTTTTTTTGACGGTGTTTTTGCAGCTTTAAGAAGCAAACCCGAAAAGAGAGTGAATAAAGTTTTGGTGGATTAGTTAAAAAGATATTTATAATGCAAGTTATGAGTTAAATTTGTTCGGAGCATTTTTTTGGTGTAACCTATGGTAATAAGTAAAGCAGCTTCCTTTATAAAATTATTTGGTTTTAGAGCATTGTTTTGTTAACTATGATTTTGGATGATTGAGTTGCAATTTATGTTTTGATAGGGAAATTTGACTAACACATTAAACTAGTTTTTTTTTATCATATTTGTTTAAAATAAAAAATTTACCGGCTCAATCCGCTATAAAAAAGTAATCTATTAGTTTTATTATCTTTGTAACGTATATTTAATATTCACCAGATTATCTGTTGTTGGAAAAACTTAACATGGTTTATTAGATTTAAACAACTGGTTTCAATTTATAAACAATTGGTTGAACTACCAAATCCACTTTATTGTACAATAAAAATTTCAAATCAGATAAAATAAGGATACGCTAACATGTTTAAACTAAAACAAACCGATTGTATTATTTTAAATAACTCAAAGCACACATATAGTGGTGCATTTTAAGGTTTGCATCTGAATAAACTCTTATGTAAAAAAGTCAGTTTTTTTGTTATACAACTTGATTAGGTATTGTATTTATAGAATTAAACAAAATTCAAGTAACTTAACAAGTTTATATGATTGGTAAACTTATAATCTATAATGCACTGATAATATTTCAAATTGCTTTCTATATTGAGTTGGAGGGAAATAATTTAGAGTCGGTAAATAGGGTTTATTTTCAAACATTTACTTTAGATATTTGTATCTATATTTATACCAACTAATGATTGTTTACGAACAATGACACATGTCATTTCCACATTTCACTTCAAAGGTCTCCCACGAAATCTATATGACTCGAATGATAACTTATGTGGACCTAAACCCGTTTTTACAAAAATACTTGGATCCCAATAACTCTTATAACCCTAATTCCGTTTGCCGTCTTCCACATCAACTGCCACATAATAACTCTTCGATCTTCTACTTGCGTTCACAATCAGGTTCTCATCAATGGTGCTAATGCATTAAACTACTTGTATTTAAAATCATACCATCATTACTTTTTTCAAAATTTTCTTTTAATTTTTAAACTTTTTTCCTTGCAAAAACACGCCTCTGCAGTCACCGACACCCTCACGATACGTAATTTCATTAGTTTTGGTGAGAGGAAATATATTTGTTCAATAACTAGAAAATTGAAATATTTTAGTGCCAAGAGTATAAGAAATACTCCAATAAAAGCTAACCTTTACAAAGTACAACAAAAATTGTACAATAAGATCTTCAATCAATACAACACCACTTATCCACAATATATACATCAACCATCCAGATTTAAATTGATGTTTGTTCTACCGTCAATATTCACTTTGGAGCGTTAAAATCTTTAATTACTTCGATTGCCATCAAGACTTCTACGTATAGTAAACTAAACACGCATCTAACAAACGTGTTATATCCGTTTAACTTGAAGAAACGCGAGTTTAATCAATGCTAAACAAGTACTCCCACAGGTGGTTGTTATAGAGATTCTGAGTCCGGGTGGTTGACTATGAAAAAGAGACCGGGGTAGTGTGGATACACCATCATGCCCACACTGCATGGATGATGCCTCCACAACACACAACCTTAGAGTTAGAGATAAGTATAAAGTTTATTATTATTATTATGGGAGAGCAAGTTACAATAAGTATGGTTTTGTAAAAATGATACTAAGCAATCTAAATAATTGATTTTAGACATGGATGGTTGAGATTAGTTTATTGGTGAAATCATATGTTACATAAAGGGAAATGCATGATAGGGATAACACATTTGTTGACTTACTTTCCCTACATGTAAGACACATGTCAATTCTTCTATAATTTTAAAATATTCATAACTTTTTGGTACGACATTTAAAACAAAAAATAAAATCACCATAATGATGAATGTTTTTATTAATCTTTTATCCGACGATTGTTTTCCGATGAAAATTTCCGGCCAAAAAAAAATTCGACGAAATTTCCTTGTGACGGTTGTGGTGGCGGTGGGTGAAGGTTGTCGTGGCGGTAGGCGGTGGAGTGGTAATGGTTGTAGAAGATGAGTGAGGATTTAAGTGAATTTTCTGAAATTAATTAAGCGGGGTTTGAGATAAATTATGTGGGTTTTTAAGATTAAAGTAGTGAACCAAAATGCTCTTTCTCCTAATCAATCTAGGAAAATTAAATTTCTTATTTGAACCAACCCTTACTACTACTACTACTACTACTACTACTACTACTACTACTACGTGTTTGAGTATGATTATGTATTATTATATATATTAAAAGGGAGATTTTCTCCCCCTCACATAAACACTATTCATTTTACTATTCAATTTAATAATATTTTATTATATTTTATTTTCTTATTAATTAACTTTTACTATATACTTATTATCCACATTTACATATATTCTAACTTAAAAACAATACATAAGAGATCTATACACTATTAGGGATGAGATAGATACAGTACCGGTCACAAAAATTGTAAATTTTTGGTACCGGTATCGAAATATTATGTTCGGTACCGGTACTGAAGGTAAAAAAATTTCGGAAAATCCTGGTATCGCGATACCGACACTCAAAACTTTGATACAGATTCGGTACTGACGATACCAAATCAGTACCGATTTTGGTACCGGTACCAGCACCGAATTTGCTCATACCTATACACGATCACTTGGTTTTTACCTTTACTTACTTTTTTTAAACTAATTAAAAAAATTAACAAACAAAAATTTTAAAACTTTAAACTTGGGTAAGTGTTGGTTTTGCATGTTTTATTTGTCGGTTAAACTATTTTTTTTTTACTTTGCTTTTGTATTTCTTATAGTTGGTCTTACAATGATACAAAGTTTTATCATGATTTAAAAATATCCCGTCATCACATGTTTTTATACCCACGCTTCGACGATTGCGCCTTTAAAATATGTTTTTTTCTTACAAATTCATGTTTACGAATTTATGTTTGTGCCGCCGATATTAACAAAATTTACATCGGTTCACAACTATAACGTTATGATTTTTTGGTTTTACGTATGATAATTTGTTGTATTTTGGCATTGAAGAGTTTATTTCTTTTGTTTAGTTTCAATGTTTTAACTTGATACATGATGAATTCGCGTCAACTCGCAACACGTTCGTCGTTTAACGGTTTTACGTATGTTTTTTTCTCGGTTTAATGGTCCCGTCGCAAAGCGCGGGCCTAAATCCTAGTTTATATTAAAAATCAAAAGATTTCACACTCATAAATTCACTATTCATCATATTTTTTGTTCGATCATCGACTTTCAATAAAAGAAGACACAACTAGCATGCTGGACGCCCAAGCTACAAAGCAATAATTAGAAATGAAAATCACACTAGTCAGTCCACAACAAGGACACTATTCATCATATATACAAGATTTTTAGCTTGATGTGCAAGCTGTTAAAACATATGACCTATTACACTTTTTATAAATTAAAAGACAAGTTGTTTGATTTCTTGAACTTTTGCCACAAATTTTTAACGTGTTTTAGTTATGACACCATAGTTTATGGTTTTGTGCAATTTCTTATCCATCATTTTTTACATTTTTACATTGCAACACTTTTCCGCTTTCAAGTTTTTCACCAAATTTTTTTGTGAACATATCATAACGAACCGACCAGAACCGATGACGACCGACTTTTCACCGCAACATGTTGACTTATATCAACTACAAAGAGAGGGTATTGATTTTTTTCGGTTTCCCGGTGAACCGACAAAGGCTCATTTGATAATCAAGTTCGAGTCGTTACAATACACGGGGTCTCCAACTTGTTACTTTTATTAGCTATAAATAGCTAGATTGATAGGGTAATGTAATATCTTTGGTTCCTTGAACTTTTGCCACAAGCTTTTAACGTGTTTTAGTTATGACACCATAGTTTATGGTTTTGTGCAATTTCTTATTTATCATTTTTTTACATTTTTACATTGCAACACTTTTCCGCTTTCAACTTTTTCACCAAATATTTTTGTGACGGTATCGTAATGAACCGACCAGAACCGATAACGGCCGACTTTCCACCGCAACATGTCGACTTATATCAACTACAAAGAGAGGGTTTTGATTTTTTTTCGGTTTCCCGGTGAACCAACAAAGGCGTTAAGGTTCATTTGAAAATCAAGTTCGAGTCGTTACGACGCACGAGGTCTCCAACTTGTTACTTTTATTAGCTATAAATAGCTAGATTGATAGGTGAAGAGGTAGGTCCCAGCAGAGCCCAGTTGGACCCGCAAGACTCACATTGAACAGGGACGTCTGCGCAATGACCAACTGCTCCAGCAGGACCCACCATGCTCAAAGAACCTTACGCGCAGTACGCCAGCTGTACCCGCAGGGAAAGCCTCCCAATGGTGAAGTACCCCGCCTGTTCCCGCAGCTGCGGATACAAGCCATCAAGGAAGGCTACCCGCACTAACAGCAAGGCTACACGCACAAGGCATTAGCTACTTCAGTAGTCACATGAAGGAATGAGCAAGGCGGGAATACTCCCGCCTAAATGAGCCAGTCCGTATGCTTCTGGAAGGTCTTTCGTACTATACCTACTAAGGTATGGGCGGAACAGACAAATTGACCAGAGCAGCCCATGAACCAATCACAGGGTGACAGCTCACCGATAACAATACGAGGAGGAGCACCCTCTAGTACTGTTTGTCACTATTAGCCGCTGCCTACTCACCAACCCTTACGATGGGACGTGCGCAGCCTACAGTTGGTGGAACAGTGCGTAGCCGGCAGTAAAGGAACAGTATACAGCCGACCTTTACTGTTGGCCGTAGCCTATCCACCAACCAGCATGGCCTGTGCGTAGTCCACTGTTGGTGGAACAGGAATACTATTCAGCCGGCTGTACCTTCTAGGAAACCTACCTTCGGCTATAAATACTCCAACACCTTGGAATGGTAAGGACATCATCTGATATCTCAATCTTATCTAGCAATCTCTTAATATACACTTATATTCAGAGCAATCTAGTCTGATTCTCACGCCGGAGGGTGGTCACAAGGAGGAACCCCCCCTTCTCAGTGACGAGCTTACGGTGTCTGTTTTGCAGGTCCCTTGAAGAACAACCTTCTCTGCTAGACCTCATCCTCGTGGGAAACATTACTTAACCCCCAGATTATCTATAATCTGCCCGGGGTTCACTTAGTGTTTCTTCATTGGCGCCATCCGTGCATAAAAGCTAGAACTAATTTAGTTTTTTCAAAATTTATGAAGAAATGGTTAACGTTACTCCGGTCCCAAGGCCAGTAACCGACCAAGAAACCCCGGTAACCACAACCCCAGCAACTGGGGGGAACACCGGCGGTTATACAAATCTTACGAACACTACCCCGACTACCCAAGCCGGGGCAAGTGCAGTAAATATTCCACTGGGGTTCACTGATGCCCAGTTGGAAAAACGAACGAGGGTCCCTCGCCAAACACTAGATCAAGTGAAGGCGTGGGCCGAAGCACGTCAGAGAGAGTTCCAAGCTGAATTGGATGAACGCTTGCGTTCAGTTTAACAGGCTGACGAATTCGGCAGCACTCGCCAACATCTCAATATGAACAGCGAGGGCGAGTACTCAGACGACGAGAGGGAAGAATCCGATACCGACGCAAACCCTCGCCATAAGGCGAAAGGGAAGCGTAAGGAAACGGACTTCCAGCCGAAAAGGAATTTTGGGGAAGCTTTTAAACCAACGAATGCGGAGAGAAACCCGTGTGACTTCTCCAAAACCTTTAGGCCAACTGCTACAAATGCAGGAAAGTCAAAGTTCGCAAGGGACATTGCGGAAGCAATCGCCCCGAGAAGTGCCAAACAAATGTCCAACATTGGCACTTATGATGGTCTATCCGACCCAGACGACCACTTGAACAGATTCATTGCGGGGGCAACCGTCAGTAACTGGACGGAACCCACGTGGTGTTATATGTTCCAGATGACTCTGGTTGGAGCGGCCAGGGCATGGTTCGATCGTTTACCGGTCCACCACATATATGACTGGGCGGACTTTCAGAACAAGTTCAGCCAGCACTTCAGCCAACAGAGGAAATATACTGAAGAACAGTGGACGATCCTCAACTGCGTTAGAGAGGAGGATGAATCTTTACTAGACTTCATCACCCGCTTCAACTCCAAAAAGCTAAGTCTCGGCAACATAAGTGAAGATCTGGTTCGCGCCGCTTTCATCCAAGGCGCCGAATACCCAGAGCTTATCCGCACATTGACGGGTAAGGATGGCATGCCATCAACATGGGATGCCATCATGACGGCGGCCAAGCGCTTTGCCGAGACGGAGAAGCAACTGGGAAGGGATCTTCCCCAGAGTACACACCTCTACACGCAGAGGACAAGAGAGAACAATGTTCGGATCGCCCGGCAGAACAAAAAGAGGAAGCTAGGTATCTGGCAGTCAAGGGTAAACTTTGACACCTCATCCAGCTCTCACCCTCTTGTTGGCGGAAGAAATCACACACACCCTTCAAGCCAAAAGCACCGGTGGACACCACTCACCAAAAGCGTCACGGAGATATTTGCCACTGAAAAGCTACCATGGCCAAAAGCTCCAATGATCCGACAGCGACCTAATGCGGATCAGAGCAAATCCTGTGACTTCCACGGGACAAAAGGTCATGGTACAGAAGAGTCTACATCTTTGAAGGATATTGTTGAAGCATTCGTCAAGGATGGAAGACTGGCACACCTGGTAGCATCAATCAAGAAGGGAGGAAGGAACGACAACCGGTACCGAGGCAACGGACGAAAGCCCGTTGACATCAGCATCAACATGGTTCATGGTAATATCAGAGGAAGAAAAAGGCGAACGACAGAACCATGTGCGTGGAAGGAAGCTGAGGTGCGCTTCCCGCGAGTGCCAGGAGGACCCAGCAAAGAAGGCCCTATCGTCATCAAAAGCCAGCTGGGGCACTACATCACTTCTCGCACTCTTGCTGACAACGGCGCCTCGTCAACGGTGATGTACAGGCAGTTCTTCGACAAGCTAGATGACGAAGACAAGGAACGCCTGGAAACGATCTGCGCCTCGATGGAAGGGTTTGATGGCAGCACAAACACCCCCCTGGGTATCCTATCTTTCCCCGTCACTCTTACGGATGGGAAACACTCCCGCACAGAAGATGTGGACTTTGTCGTGATGAGGAAGCCACACCACACATACGACATTCTCTTCGGGAGAGACGGGATGGCAAGATTCAACGCCGTGGTATCCTCAGTCCACGGCATGATGGGATGGCCAACAGCTGAGGGTGTAGCGATGATCACCGGCATTCCCCAGGTATGCATCGCATCTGTCTCATCTAAACGCAAACCAAAGATGGCTAAACCAACCATCACCGAACCAGAAAGATGGGCCTTCAATGGCAAGTACCCTGACCAGGCCGTCACCATTGGCCCGACAATTATTGATCCCACACGCACCTTACTCAAGCGCCTATTACAAAAAACGCTGACATCTTCGCGTGGACACCAGCTGACATGACTGGTGTACCCCGAAGTAAGGCAGAGCATAAGCTCAAATGCGATCCGGCTGTTACGCCGATCGTACAAAAGCGCAGAGTAATGGGGCCAGAACAAACTAACGCGTGTAGAACCCAAGTCAAGGAACTCCTTGACGCAGGCATCGTACGCGTTAGTAGATATCAAACTTGGGTTGCAAATCCCGTTATGGTACCGAAGAATAACAAACAATGGCGCATGTGCATAGATTTCAAGGACTTGAACAAAGCATGCCCCAAAGATTGTTATCCGTTACCCGAAATTGATCTTAAGGTGGATTCGTTGGCACCGTTCCACCTTAAATGCTTCCTGGATGCGTATAAGGGGTACCATCAAATACACATGGCCGTTGATGATCAGGACAAAACCGCTTTTCGGACGCCCGATGGCACATTTTGTTACCAAATGATGCCATTCGGACTTAAGAATGCCGGGTCCACATACCAACGCCTGATGGACAACCAGTTTCATGCCCAAATTGGGAGGAACTTGGAAGTCTACATGGATGACTTGGTCATCAAAAGCCCTGACCCAGAAGCGATGTTGAAAGACATCGAAGAGACTTTCAACACGCTCAGGAAAATAAACATGAAGCTCAACCCGAGCAAGTGTGCATTTGGAATGGAAGAAGGGAAGTTCTTGGGGGTCATCGTCACTAAAGATGGCTTCAGAGCGAACCCTGAAAAGGTCGAAGCCATTATCAAAATGGAATCACCTACTACCATCAAACAGGCCCAGACACTGAATGGACGACTAGTGGCACTTAATCGCTTTTTGGCAAACCACGCAGATAAGTCGTTTCCCTTCGTGTCAACGTGGAGAAACTGTTTAAAGAAAACGCACTTCCGCTGGACACCAGAAGCGGAAGCAGCTTTTCAGGAAATTCGGTCACGCTTGATCGAACTCCCAACGCTCACGGCACCAAAAGCGGGAGAGGAGTTAATCCTATACCTTTCCGCAACAGATAGAGCAACCGGGGCAGTCCTGCTAGTAGAGCGAAAAGGCATCCAGATGCCAATCTATTATGTCAGCCGTATCCTAACAGACGTAGAAACCCGGTACTCTACCCTCGAAAAATTAGTCTTAGCACTTATACACGCTTCACGCAGGTTAAGACGATATTTCCAGGGTCACCCAATCATCATTCTCTCTAACTTCAAACTTGCAAACGTTCTAGGCAAACCCGAGTTATCGGGACGCCTAGCCAAATGGGCAATTGAGTTGGGGGAATACGCGATAAAGTATAAGCCAAGACCAGCCATAAAAGGTCAGGTTCTGGCCGACTTTATTGCAGAAGTGCCTGCATCGCGGGAAAAAGAGTGCCAGGAAGAGGCTCAACCCTCTCCAGCACAAGACATCAATGATGTCTGGCGACTCTACACTGATGGAGCAGCCAGTAACGAGGGTTCAGGCGCAGGGCTGAAACTAACCAACCCAGCAGGCCAAGAATACACTTACGCTATTCGACTGGATTTTCCAAGTACGAATAACGAAGCCGAGTATGAGGCATTCTTGGCTGGGCTGAGAATTGCGCGTAAGATGGGGGTGAAAAACTTGGAAGCCCACGTGGATTCCATGTTGGTAGCCAATCAAAATCAACGGGACGTACACGGCCGTGAACGACACAATGGCCCTGTACCTCGCACAAGCAAAATCCCTTATGCGCGATTTCAACGACTGCAAAGTCATACACGTCAAGCGAAGTGAAAACAAATCTGCGAATGCGTTAAGCAAGCTTGCATCATTAGCCTTCACCCACTTAGGAAAAGATATCCGCATTGAACTCCTCGAGGCACCTTCGGTCCCGCACAAGGAAATTTGTGTCATCCAAACCGGCACGGAAACGTGGATGACACCAATAATAAAATACCTTGCGGCAGGTACGCTACCAGAATCCAAAACACAGGCAAGAAAACTACGCTGTAAAGCACTGAATTATCAACTCATCGATGACATCCTTTACAGACGTAACTTTCTTGGCCCACTCTTAAGATGCGTGGACAACCAAGATGCTGACTACCTCCTAAGGGAAGTACACGAAGGCATCTGTGGAGTACACGCAGGTCCCCGCGCTGTTGTAGCTAAGCTAAACAACGCGGGATACTTTTGGCCGGGGATGCATACGGATGCACTGGCATATATCAGAAAATGCAGGTCTTGCGAGCTTTACGCACCCAACACGCACCGCCCGAAGAATGAACTTGTTCCAGTCACCTCTTCATGGCCATTTCAGAAGTGGGCCATCGATGTGACAGGCCCATTTCCTACAGCAGCAGGAAATGTTCAGTTCCTAGTGGTAGCCATCGATTACTTCACCAAGTGGATAGAAGCAAAACCCTTAGCCCAAACAACCGCGAAACATATTAAAAAGTTTATTTGGGAATTTATTATTTGTCGTTTTGGACTTCCACAGAATTTGGTGAGCGATAACGGCACCAACTTTGCTGACAAGAAGCTACAACAGTGGCTGAAAGAACTTCAAATCACCCACACCTTTACCTCAGTGGCACACCCGCAAGGTAATGGTGAGGTGGAAAGAGCAAAAAAGAGCATCGTCGAAGGCATAAAGAAAAGACTATTGGAACACAGATCCGGCTGGGTGGACGAGCTTCCGCACGTCCTTTGGGCAAACAGAACGCTGAAAAAGGCCAGTATGGGAGAAACCCCGTTCAGCCTCACTTATGGCACTAAAGCCATGGTCCCGGTCGAAATTGGTTTACCCTCACCAAGGGTCTTGATTCAGCCAGAAGACAATGATGCGGAAAGACGGTTGGACCTTATGCTAACCGAGAAACGCAGAGACTTAGCCGCAGTGCGTGAAGAGAACTACAAGCGACAAATGCAAAAGTACTACAACACGCGGGTAAAACTCTGCAACTTCAATGTAGGAGACTACATACTGCGTAACAACGAGGCTTCGAACCAAGAACGCCCAGGAAAGCTGGCCCCGGTCTGGGAAGGGCCGTACATTATCAAAGAAGTCCTGGGAAAGGGCGCATACCGGCTCGAAAGGCTCGATGGCACTCCCATCCCAAGAACATGGAATGGAGCTCAATTACGCAAATGTTATATGTAGATCAATTCCAAACTTGTAAAGAAAAGGCCTAGAGCCACTTCTAATGGAAATGATTCTCCTTTCACAATGTGTTGATAGCCTTACCTTTATACTAATGAACTTCCCACACTGATGTGCCGGTATTCACCGCATAAATGGGGGAAGAAATAAGTCGTTACGTGTGGAAGGCGGCAAAACCCGCATAAACACAACGCTAAAAATCTCAAGTTTTAAGGAAAACCTACACGCAGGTCAGATGTAAGTAAAGTTTAGCCATCCTTGTAAGTGCAAGTGACGGTCTTACCCGCACAATCACGAACAAGGAAGCAAAACTTCAACCTATCATCTACCACGTTCAAAGGTTAACTTATTCTGAACACTTAGAAAATTTCAAAGGAAAAGATGAGGAAAACTTCCACGCAGGTCAGATATAAGTAAAGTTAAGCCATCCTACTAAGTGTAAGTGACGGTCATACCCGCACAATCATGAAAGAGGAAGCGAAACAAACTTATAATTTACCACGTTAAAAAGTTAACTTATCTAAGTACTAAAGAAATTGCTAAGTTAGATCAAAACATGCGTAAAATAAACAAGGCAAAGAACTAACACAATCTTTATTTCATCAAATTCAAATATTACAAAGCTATACAAAAGCAAAATCTACGCTAATGGTGGAAAGGGATATTTGGAATCAAGCTTCAGGACCACTTCCACTTGGACCCGCTCCATCAGTAGAGCGTGATGGTTCAAGGAAGGCTTTAAGAATAGCCAGCCCATCATCAGCAGCAGCGACTTCGTTCACCTTCTCCACCACCGGATGCGGGAAGGCGGCATACTGGTTCACTGCTTGGTCATAAACAGCTTCAGTATCCACATCATACAAAGGGAAGTTAGAAGGCGGGATGCCTTTCTCAACGAACCCTAGACCAAGCAGGAAGCCGGCCTTTTCCCCATCCTCATGAGAAGCGTTGAGGGCTGCGCTCATTGCATCGTCATAAGACGTCTCTGAGAAGACCCGATGCACAACCTACAAAGAAAAAATACAAGTATCAGAACCTTTTCTATTTACAAAGAAAAGCGTGAAGACATAAAGCTAAACATACCTGAGACAACGCTTCTCGAAGAAGCCATTCCTTGGCAACCAGAGCTTCTTGGAGGGCAGCTTGAGCTTCGTTACGGGCGCGTTCGGCTTCACTCTTGTTGAGGTTGGCAAGCAACACATCTTTAGCCGCAGCCTCTTCGACGCCCTTTAGCTTACGCTCGGTATGGTCAAGCACCCCCCTCTGGTCCAGGATTTCTTGAAGCTTCTTAGCGTCCTCCATCGCCAAGGCATCATGAGCCTGCTGGAGAGCCTCTAATTTGGCTTTAAGCTCTTCATTCTCCAGGCGTAGAGGCTCAGCAACAGCTTCAGCCTTGGTGGCCCTTTCAGTCGCGTTCCTAGCAGTCTCCTTAGCCAGCCGAAGCTGTTCATTAACAGCTTGGGCAGCCTTGGAGCGAGCCTCGAGACGGGCCTGAACCTCGACTTCAAGGGCCTTGAACGCCTTCTCCTTCTCCGCCGCCGCGGCGGAAAGCCTCCTATTCTCCTCCCGGACAGCCCGCGCCTGAGCTACTTCCTGAAGGCGAGCTGCTTTTAACTTGTCGTTTTCACGACAAAGCAGCTCGACGCGCGGCTGCATCCGGGCAAGGAGAACCCGAAGCTCATTGCTTAGCCTACCCTCCTGGTAGCTAGCCATGGCTTCCCCCAACGCACCACTGGGAGCAGCGTGACGAGCCCACTCCACGCACTCCACAGGTGTGCGAAGGGTTGTTCCTCGGCGAATGTTCCATCGTGGAACATACACTTCATTGGAATCCGACACTGCAAAAAACAAAGAGCAGTTAGGAAAAGATGATTGAAAAATATAAAATAGGCCAAAAGAACCCTACGCATCTGTAGGGTCAATAACAGGCCGATAGCCGCCGAACCCATCACCTGAACCCAAGGGAAATCCATCCAAGAGGTCAGGCAGATGGGAAGGTGGCAGAGTTTGGCGATACGCCCCATGCATACCTGAAGGATCGGCCATCGTTGCCGATGACGGAGGAGGCATGGTGGCGGCCGCCGCGGTGGCCGCTGCGGAATCCGCAGCAATAGTAACCGCCGGCTCGGTGAAAGATGCTGTAAAAATAGCACTCACAGCCGGCGGTGACGTCATCTCAGCTGGAACAGTCGGCTCAAAGGAGTGAGCAACTGAACCAGCGGAAGCAGGCGCAGGCGCCTGGGTCGTCGCCTCAGGTAGGCTGACCAAGCCTACCATCATTGGCGGAGAGGTACTCCTCTGCGCTCCACCCTGGAATGCGTCAACATCCACGCCTGCGTAAAGAAGAAAAGTGTTAATGATATTAAGCTATGAAGTAAAAAGACAAGAAATTTGTACTTACGGGTTTTCTTGAGCCTGAAGGTACGGACAGGCGGGGACGAACCCGATGGAGCCGGCCTCTTTGCGCCGGTCACCGTCGTCTTCTTGGGCTCTCCAGAGGTGACAGTCACAGCCTCCGGAGCGGTGGTCTTATCACCACCGGGATTCCCCGCCACCTCTTCGCTCTCGGTCTCCGAATCAGACCGAGGCGCCGGATCGGCAGTGGAGGCCACATTCTCCTTTCCCTTCCCGTCGGCAGCCTTCTTCTTCCGCACCAACGGAGGACCATCTGCGGATTCCTCATCAGAACATACGATTAGAGGAATTCCAGCAGAGGTTTCAACATTGAGGGGTCGAGGGTTGAAGAGCGCCTTACCTGGCCGCCTGGCGCTCAGGATCTCGTGGCCTAGCGGATAGACCTCCACGAACCGATCCGCAGTTTGTTCTAGGATGGGCAACTCGTTCTCGTCTAGAGCGCGAGTACCCATCCGAGCGGGACCGTCAGCCTCCCGCGGGTTCAGGAGCGACTGCAAGTCGTTCCCCTCTGAAATAAACAGGAAAGAAGTTAGAAGAAATTCAAAATCAACAAAAGGAAACAAAGCATACCGTAAGGAACAGAGTTCGAACCGTATTCCAGGACGATCGGAATCTTTCGCGCATCAGCCTCCTTCCACACCCGGCTCATCCCCAGCATCACCATCCCGGACTCCGCAAACCGGTAAACCGGAGATTGGACTCGGGATATCTTCGAAAACCATTCCGCCTCCTCGTAGTTGGAGGCGTGAAGGCTGGGAAGGGCTTGCCCGTTCTTGAATTTCATGGCAAGGGGGATGGCGCGAGCGGAGATGTAGAAGAACTCCCGCTTCCACGCGTGAAGACTGCGCTCGGTTGCGCAAATCTTCAAACCCTTTATCCGGGTTATCAACGTGTACCACCCCTGGATGCACCTCCAAGTGTAGAAGGTCATCAGGCGGTCAACATAGGGCTCAATGCCCAGAATCCGGCACACCCACTCGAAGTGCCGAATCTTGGCAATCGCCATCGGGTGCACCTCTGTCAGGTGCACACCGTGCCTCTCAAGGACACGGTAAACAAACTTTGTCAATGGGAACCTAAGATTCCCATAAACAAAGAATGCAGCATAAACCCCGATCTTGCCTCTGGGGGCATCATACACCGTCTGGTGGGGTTCAGGAAACTCAGGCTCGAGAGACTCGAGCATGAACTTCCTAACGATGTAATGATACAGATCGCCAGGCAGAGCACACTGGCACTCGCCAGCAGTACTCTTGTCATCGGCTGTAAAATCGAGATCACGAGACGACATCTTGCAAAAGAAAGAAGAAAACGATTTCGGGAGAATGCTTGCCTGAAAAGGTGAGTATTCGCCGGAAATCGCTTAGAAGATGAAGAGAAGAGTGAAAGTGTGGATTACAAAGAACCCTCTCCCCCTTTATATACTAATCGCAATTAATGCGATGCATTTAATGCGGAAGAGAGAGAAATCGAAGGTGCAATGAAACTATGACACGTGGCAAAAAGCAAGCTGGCAACAGCTGTTGATAGGACGCATACCATTAATTTCGCGGCCACGCGCCCGAAAAATCGCGCCCACGCGCCTGAAAAAGCGTCTGGAATGACCATGTACTGTCACGTCACCATAACTTCCTGCACGTCCTGACACAGTCAGAAGAAACCGTCGCACGACGTTTCAGAGGTTTGGACTGTTCTTATCCTTCCACCAACTCTTCGAATTTCAAAATTTAAAATTCAAAAAGATTCAAAAGTAAGCGGGAAAATACCCCTTACCTTGGCAACCAAGTAACCATAAGACGGGTGCGGGTACAGTGTCAAGGCAAAACCCTTCACATACTTAGCACCCGCATGGAATTGACGCCAGGAATACCTTAGAAGTAAAGTAACCGTAAGACGAGTGCGGGTACAGTGTCAAGGCAAAACCCTTCACATACTTAGCACTCTGCAGGGAATTCAAACCAAGAAGGATCTTCTGGGCCATGCTTGCGGAAACGGGAATAACATCCCCGCGTGACGGGAACGTCGAGAACTATATTGTTTGAAACTCCAAGATGGAATTGGTGGTTTTAGCATAATTGATCACTATGTTGAAAACTACCAAGACCCCATGGAGAATCCACACAAGTGGGACTCAACGCTCCTGACGTGCGAGGAGGTTACAAACCTACCCGCTTCACACCCAAAGATCAAGCAGAAAAGTCGGGAATTTCTGCGTGACATCAGGAAAACCGCGGGAAGAATCACCACGGAAAACCTAAAAACTAAACCCTTTTCAAAACCCCTTGCTAAGTCCAAAAGTTCACCTCACTTATTAATAATTCATGAGAAGAACATTGGACTGGGGGGACTTGAAGAGGTAGGTCCCAGCAGAGCCCAGTTGGACCCGCAAGACTCACCTTGAACAGGGACGTCTGCGCAATGACCAACTGCTCCAGCAGGACCCACCATGCTCAAAGAACCTTACGCGCAGTACGCCAGCTGTACCCGCAGGGAAAGCCTCCCAATGGTGAAGTACCCCGCCTGTTCCCGCAGCTGCGGATACAAGCCATCAGGGAAGGCTACCCGCACTAACAGCAAGGCTACACGCACAAGGCATTAGCTACTTCAGTAGTCACATGAAGGAATGAGCAAGGCGGGAATACTCCCGCCTAAATGAGCCAGTCCGTATGCTTCTGGAAGGTCTTTCGTACTATACCTACTAAGGTATGGGCGGAACAGACAAATTGACCAGAGCAGCCCATGAACCAATCACAGGGTGACAGCTCACCGACAACAATACGAGGAGGAGCACCCTCTAGTACTGTTTGTCACTATTAGCCGCTGCCTACTCACCAACCCTTACGATGGGACGTGCGCAGCCTACAGTTGGTGGAACAGTGCGTAGCCGGCAGTAAAGGAACAGTATACAGCCGACCTTTACTGTTGGCCGTAGCCTATCCACCAACCAGCATGGCCTGTGCGTAGTCCACTGTTGGTGGAACAGGAATACTATTCAGCCGGCTGTACCTTCTAGGAAACCTACCTTCGGCTATAAATACTCCAACACCTTGGAATGGTAAGGACATCATCTGATATCTCAATCTTATCTAGCAATCTCTTAATATACACTTATATTCAGAGCAATCTAGTCTGATTCTCACGCCGGAGGGTGGTCACAAGGAGGAACCCCCCCTTCTCAGTGACGAGCTTACGGTGTCTGTTTTGCAGGTCCCTTGAAGAACAACCTTCTCTGCTAGACCTCATCCTCGTGGGAAACATTACTTAACCCCCAGATTATCTATAATCTGCCCGGGGTTCACTTAGTGTTTCTTCAATAGGGTAATGTAATATCTTTGGTTCCCGTTTTCATTTGAGCTAATAATATTGAATGCATCTACTTATATATTTTGTTTTCTAACAAAATCTTGGTGGGTTACCGAACTGATACCTACCGTGTTCCCATTATAAGAGGGGAATGAGCACTCATGGGTATTACCAATGCAATGATTAATTTTGTGTGGTAAACCTTTGTCATGAAATGAAGTCATGCACTTTACCCACTTGCGATGGAATGGTGTTGCTATGTGGTTTAGAAGTTATACATCCTACCCATATAGGTGCCCCATTTTCTTTAAAAAGCCGGTTTGAAGCAACTAGTTAATAATAAAAGTAGAAGTAAAAGTAACGATTCATGCCACATGTAAAACGTTACATAGAATAAGAAACAAGAATTAACCCCCATTACTTAACCCCCGTATATTCTTGCAATGTAGACATCATATGACTACTTTTTGGTGTTGTTCGATTAATTCCCGCGTGAATTCAAGTAATTAAAATTACATGTAGTAGACACACTAAATTCCAATTCACTAAAAGGCCAATCTACATTTAATACAATTAACTAAATTCCAAATTAACCTTCTTTTAGTTCACACCAACAAGTATATAAACCTCTAATCATGTTGTCAAATCATCCCACACTCTAGGTAAAAAGCATGGAAACAAACATGACAACAAACCATACCCAAGAAATCGACGCAACAAATGACTTTGATTCTTTCTATTATGAGCTTGAAAGGCGAATATTGGCATTAGTATCCGATGATGTGAACGAAGAATGTTTTGTGAGAACGACCACTAAACCATCAACTCATATGTTGTCTATAAACAAACGAAGACCTGTCTTGGAGCAATGAACCGAGAGCTATTTTTGTTGGGAATATGATTTTGAGAGTTCTACAAATTTAGTACCAAACGTATTGAGGAATACGAGCAGTGGAACTGGTGTTTTCTTTCCTCGTACAAGCGTTACCGAAGGATATAAACCAAGTAATGAAGTAAGTACGTACTTTCTTTGTTTTTTTATATAATTTTTGTGTTGTTTTTCTTTTAAGGTGTTATATTCTTTTTGTAACATAGTATTTTGACATGTCTTTTGGGATGGTGGTTTTGCAGGTAGAAGAAGCAAAGGCAAAAGGAGAGTGAATAAAGTATTGGTGGATTAGTTAAAAAGAGATTTTTAATGCAAATTTTGAGTTAAATTCGTTGGGAGCAATTTTTTGGTGTAACGTACCAAACCTAATAAGTAAAAGCAGCTTCTAATTTTATAAAATTATTTGGTATTTTAGAGCATTTATTTGTAACTAGGTTATTAACCCGTGAAATAGGAAATTCGTCACGTAAAGAAATTTGATTATATATTTGAATATTATATTATTCGTCTAATTATAAAAACAAATAATTTTAACCAATAATATCGCCCGTTCTTGAAAGTAAGTTCATTGAACTTGTCTAAAATCGAAGGATACACAAAGTCTATTAAATCATATAATGAATATAATGAATTGTTAATTAGAAGATAATCGAGAATTTGTACATTATTTGTCGTCATTTGGACCCCCACCCCTAACATTCCCTTCACATATATCCAATAATTAATTCACAAATTATTTTATCTCTTCAACATGTAAGGATTGGCATCCAACTATGAGCCTCGTGTTTTTTTTATAATTTAAGTACCTTTCACTTTGACAAGATATAAGAAGAACTTATTAAAGTATAATTTAAAATAAACACGAACAAAAATCTATACAATCTAACTATTTATTTAATAAAAGTATCATAAATTTAATATTTACAACTCCATAAATACTTCCTTTTATACAAGGTTTATACTTTAATTTGTAGCATTTCATTGTTGTCAATGATTAATATAAAAAGGAACAAATTGATTTTTTTAATAGCTAAACACTTGGAAACATCAATTGACTTATATGACTTGTTTAACGATTCATAGAGCCATAAATTGTATACACTCTAATATTGACTTGAACTTGTTATGGCTTCAACTCAATATGCTTATAACCCATCTGGTATTATAGTATTTCCCATAATACCTTACCGGAAAACCATAATAGTTCAACATCTCCATTGAATTTTTTATTTTGATATGGAACCTAAAGAGATTATAAAAAATTTTTATAATAATCATTATAAACAAAAAGGGAAAAGAAAAAAAATGCTAATGAAATAATGAATAATACGAGAATCGACTATTAGAGTATCAAATTAAACCTTACCGGAAAACAATTAATCCCCCTTACCGGAATTGGCGATAATAGAGATAGTAATCCGAAACAGAGAGAGAGAGAGTGTGTCACACCCAACCTACGGCGAAAATGCCGGGGCGCGAACTGATTGCCACAGCTCTCAAGGTACTATCATGCAATATTTATATGACAATATCTATTAATTTTTATTCAATTTTCAAATAGATCAAATACAAATACAACTCATTAAACAAACAATAAACGCAAATTTAATTCTTGATTTTATCTTTTCTAACATAATTCTTCACTAAATCTTCACAAAGTCTTGCAACTAATTCAAGCGATAACCTACATATGCGTATAAAATAGAATTTTGTCAACAACACATGTTGAGTGAGCAACACACCAGTTTAGTTGTACATATAGTATATTTAACAAAATATGTAGCTGCAACAAGTCATATGAGAATAACAAATTAATCAAATAAGCAAGTATAACTGAGATGTCGAGAAGCACAAAGGCTAACGACTGGCGTATGATCATACTAGACTGAGATTATGTTGGACCTCTCCGAATGCGAAAGCATACAAAGCAAATAAGCACATAAACAAGTAAGGTATAAGTTGTTAACACATAAGACAAAGTTGCAGTTTTGTGTATAAGTATATATATGAGAAAGTATATTTACGCATATGTCCCCAAAACGTGGAAAACAAGTAAAATAGGGGAATGTGGTACTCACCTCGATAGATGAACGAAGGTGATTAAGATAACGAGAAGACGGAAAAGATCACACGCGAACGTTAAATCCTAATGAGAAACGAGAGCAAACGAGTACGCTAAGTAACGAATTTATTATGAACACTAATTAAACAAAGTTACAATAATTTAACAAAGTTACAATAAATCAAAATTTATTATATAAACAATTATTTTAATTCATAAAAACATAACTTAATAAATATTATTTGTAGTTTTAATAAATTAGTTTATTTGATTTATATATTTATTAAAACATTTGTTTTTAGGTTATAATATCCTTTATATATATATACATATATACATATATATATACATACACACCTTATGTATATATATGCGAACGAAAACAAGATTTAAACGAGTATTACAAAGTCGGTTTTTAATAAAGTAATCTTAATTTGTTATTAGTATTATTAATATAATTAATATTTGATCTAAAAAGCATTTAATCAAAATAATTAATCAAAAACCCGGGTGCAGGGGGGATCAAACCTGCGACCTCCTGCCCCTATAACAAATGCACTTTACCAACTGAGCTACCAGACACAATTGATTAAAAATAGTTTCAAAAATACATATAAAACAGCCGTTCCTATCAGATTTTCTTATAAACCTTAATAATCAAATCGATCCAATTCGTTATACTGGATCTAATTAACTATAGGGCTTTTGATCTACATGATGGCGTGATCAAAACCATGTATCAATTTACCTCAGACGACAAACGAAGGTGGTTTAATTGCTGCCCACAGACGTCGGCCAAAGTAGTTATCGAACGAGCCAGAAACGACAAGGTTAGTATAATTAATTATGGGGCTATGCTTTGCGACGGCTGAGTGAAGGTTGGTGCGAGTTTAACTGTGTTTTATGAGATCGTTTATATAGAAAACAAGATTAGGATTCATAACGTGAGTAATAAGTTGCTGCCCATGTTCTGGATCCTTCTAAACGAAATTAAATAAGGGATTTGGTTCGGCTAGATGCGAATTAGGGTTTAGGAACATCGAATTAAACTTTGGTTGATGGATTTGGGCTCAAGAACAAGTTAGGGTTTATGATTAATCAATTTGGGTTTTGGTTGGGTTTGGATCTAAGTATAAACGGGTCGGGTTCTAGTTCGTAAATCAAAAACGAGAAAACCGGGTTATTACAGAGAGAGAGAGAGATTATAATTGTTAAGGTTTTCAATCTTAAGATTTATATAATGTAAATGAGATGATTTAATATGTTTTTGAATTTTAATAATAATTAGAATAAATATCATAATTACATTAATAGGTTAATTATGGATTGTTTGACCAGATTGTAAAAATATTTAAGTTATTGTAAATTTTAAATTTTAAAATTGGATATCTTTTTAGTAATAATGCATTTTTAATTATGGTACATTTAGACATTATGGAATGTTTGACCAATAAAATTCAAAAGTTTAAAATTTAAAATTGAATTTTTTTTTAAAAATAATAAGTTTCAATCGTATTAATGTTACATTATGAAATGTTTGACCATTGATTTACAAAATATACATTTGAGTTACACTTTAAAGTTTTAAAGTTTATAAAATATTAAAATGGCATAAAACTTTGAGAACTATGGTTATAAAATGGTGACACAAAATAAACATAACTAAATGTAATTATGATAATAAAACACACACACACACACACACACACACACACACACACATATATATATACTTATGAATGATAAAAATAACACTAATAAAAACAATACAAACCTTATTTCAATATACATCGTTGGATAAATTAACCTTACAATATTCCAAGGCATGCCAAAATGCAATTCGAGTTAGATTTAGATTTAGTGACGATATAAATCATTAAATTCATAACAATATGTAAGGGAAATTTAATATCACAAAACATACTTGTATACATTTAATTAAATGGTGACCAAATTTTTGATTTTTTTGGTTGAAATGTTGACGAAATTTGAATACCTGTATTAAAAAAAATCAACCTCTCTGGGCAATATGCAGTCATTTCGATGGTATAAATCCCTAAAAATTATACACGGACTTATATTATTGTTTGAGCTAATTATACACATAAATATCTCCGGGCTAATATTTTAGGAATTTATATACATATATTGATTATTGTTTGGGCTAACTACCATTTCATCTTGAACAATCATTTCGATGGACCAATCTTCTCCGTGCTTTAAATTTTCATTCAGACGTCAAAGTTTGAGAATACGCACATTGAGGATACAGTCACTGTTAAGGACATCAATTGTTTCAACATAGTGATGTTTGTTGGCTCCATCTTCCTGGTGGTGGAAAAAAAACATTAATTTATGAAAAATAACACTTTTAACCAAAAAACGAAAAAAATTGAATGATATAAACAACAAAAATATAAACCTTAGAAATCAAGAAAATCGTTTTAGCTCAATTTGGTGTGATAGTGTAAGAATTCTTGTGTGAAAGTGAAGTATTTATATATAGTTCATAGTAAATGATTGAATGTTGGGAGGAATTAATAAAGAAGGAATGTATATACGGAATTAATTAAAAACATAAAATTAGGAAACTTCAATTACATTAAATCATGGACGGAAATTAGGGAATGGGGACTAAGGGATTTTCAAAATTTGAATTACTAAAATGTAATATTGTTAAATACAAAATAATTCAATTAAAATCTTTAATTCTAGACTATATTTAAACATACGGAATTAACTTTTTAATATGGAAAAATAAGTTACTACTTTTTTTATTTACATGAATATAATTAATCATCAATTCAATCAATTAAATAATTACTGTATATCTTGAATGATTATCAGTTACCGTATATCTAATATCTAAAATTATAATCAATTATGTTATAGTTAAATTGTGAATCATATGGTTGAAATTTATAAAAATAATCAACATAATATAATTAATAAGCATTTGAATAATTAAGTAACTGATATAAGCTGTGTAAAAATAACTAAGTAATTTCTTTTTTTATGTATTAACAATAACACAATTTTATTATAATAAACAGCAATTTAAAAATTGAGTCATTGATATAGCATATGGTAAGTAGTAATAATAATTATAAATTAACATATATTTCAAATTAGAATCAACCTCATATATTAAAATCTTTGATTGACTAATTTTGAATTAGTCAATCGGTCAAAATCCGTATTTATAGTAACCTTAAGAATGCTTAATCAAAACCTTAATCAAATGATCAAATGATATATCATAATTTATTAAAATATAGAAATTCCGTAATTAAAGAATTCATTAATCAAATGGAAAATTTATCCCTAATTTACAGAAATTGATATTTCATAAATATCAAATTACACACAATTATAGTATAGTTAAATCCGTAATCTCTGTATATTAGGTTGTTTTATATTGAATCCAATGGATGAAATATCAATTAATTATCTCAAATAAGTTAAACTTGGAAGGAAGTCTGATGATTAAACTAACTTGAGGTAATGTTGATGGTGAGCACCTTCATCGATGGTGGACTGTGAATTTGACAGATAAATGAATTGAAGAAAGTGATAAGTGGAACATGATAGAACCATCAATGAGAATGGAGGCGTGAAAGAAGAAAATTGATTTGAGTTTCTAGGTTAATTAAGTTATATTAGTTAGATACATAATAATAAAAATAGCATAAATAATAAAAATCATAATTAATTAATTAATAAGTTAATTGGTTAATCATTATTAAATTAAATATTAAATTAAAGTTAAAGAGAATCATCAAAGAGAATTGATTGTATCTTATTTTAATTTAATTTTGATTTATTTAATTCAAATAAAAATTAGAGAGGTGGTAGATATATATGGAAAGTTTAGGAAACAAGTGATAGGAAGAGGAGAAGTTGAGTTAAAGCCTATTGCTTTAATATATATATAGATTGTCGATTTTGGACGATTGAGTAGCCACTTAATTTCTGATTGTGAAGTTTGACCAAAACATTATAGTTTTTAAGATATTCATTTAAACTTTAAAATTTGAAATTTAAAATTTACCTGCTCAATCCACTATAAAACCTGAAGGATTTTCGTTACAAAACTTGATTTGGTATTGTATATAAAATTCAAAAAATATCAAGTAACGTAATGTGTTTATATGAGTGTTAAACTTACATTCTGTTATAAGTTGACAATTTTTTGAGTTGTTTGTTATATTGAATTGGAGAGAAATAATTTAGGGACGATAAATGAGAAGGTTTTTCAAACAAGAACATGTGTCGCTCCCACATTTCAACTCACAAGTTTCGTTCTCCAAAAAATCCTAAATGACCTGAATGCTATATCACTTATATCTAAACCCGCTTCATTCAAATAAACGTGAATCCTAATAACTCTTATAACCCTAATTTCGCATGTGTATTGAAGAGGTAGGTCCCAGCAGAGCCCAGTTGGACCCGCAAGACTCACCTTAAACAGGGACGTCTGCGCAGAGACCAACTGGATCCGCAGGACCAACCATGCTCAGAGAAGTGACGTCCTTACGCGCAGTATGCAAGCTGGTCCCGCAGGAAATGCCTCCCATGGTGAAGGACTCCGCCTGTTCCCGCAGCCTCGGATACAAGCCATGAGGGAAGGCCACCCGCGCAGCATGGCTATACGCACAAGGCACTTAGCTCTCAATCGTTCAGTGTCACCTGAAGGAATGAGCCAAGCCGGGAGCAATCCCGCACAGAGGCGGGAGGGGGAATACTCCCGCCCAAATAAGCCAGTCCGTATACTGAAGGATCTTTTACTGTACCTGACGAGGTATGGACAAAAGATCTGATCAGAGATGCGACAGCTCACTGACAGCAGCATGGCAGACAGCACGCCACAGCACTGTGACCCATAGCCGCCGCCTACCCACCAACTCCTGCCATACCACGTGCCTAGCCTGTAGTTGGCAGAAGAGGAAGAGTGCACGACACGCCTGCTCTGTGTCAGCCGCTACCTATCCACCACTCACAGGCAGGGCACGTGCATAGGTTACAGTTGGTAGCGTGTTGGGCCGGCTAAACCCCTTGGAAACCTACCTTCGGCTATAAATACCACAAATGGTATGATCATCTTATCATATCTTACTACATTATCATCATATTATACCTGATATCTGCTCTAGCAATCTCTTAATATACTTTTATATTTAAAGAGCAATCTAGTCTGATTCTCACGCCGGAGGGTGGTCACAAGGAGGAACCCCCCCCTTCTCAGTGACGAGCTCACGGTGTCTGTTTTGCAGGTTATCAGAAGAACCATCTTCCAAGGGTCTAACCCCTCGTGGGAAACATCTCTCCAACCCCCAGGTTACCAGTAACTTGCCCGGGGTCCGGTTAGTGTTTCTTCATTGGCGCCATCCGTGCATAAAGCTAGAACTACAATTTTCTCCAGTTTTTTCAAAACTTTATACAAAAGATGGTTAGAGAAATTCCGGTAACCACAACCCCAGCTATTGGGGGGAATACCGGCAACACAGTTTTTACAAACACTACTCCGGCTACCGAAGCCGGAGCAAGTGAAGTAAATTTTACGAACACTACCCCACTTACTAAAGCAGGGGCAAGTGCAGTAAATGACCGCCTACTGGGATCCACCGATACCCAGTTTGAAAAACGAAGACTCCCCCGCCAGACTCTCGACGAAGTCAAGGCATGGGCGGAGGCACGACAAAAGGAATTCCAGGCTGAGTTGAACGAACGCTTGCGTTCCGTGCAACAGGCCGACGAATTCGAATACTGGGAGGATGACTCGGAGGAATCCGACTCCGACGCGAACCCTCGTCATAAAGCAAAAGGGAAGCGTAAAGAAACGGAAACCCAACCGAAAAGGCATTTTGGACAAGCCTTCAAACCAAAAAGCATAGATGGAAGTCCACGAGACTTCTCTAAAACGTTCAGACCAAACGTTACAAATGCAGGAACGTCCAAATTTGCAAAGGACATTGCTGAAGCAATTGCCCCGAAAAGTGCTAAACAAATGCCTAACATAGGCACATATGACGGCCTATCTGATCCAGACGATCATTTGAACAGGTTCATAGCGGGGGCAACCGTTAGCAATTGGACGGAACCCACGTGGTGTTACATGTTCCAAATGACGCTGGTGGGGGCTGCTAGGGCTTGGTTTGATCGTTTACCGGTTAACCACATTTACGACTGGGCAGACTTCCAGCAGAAGTTTAGCCAACACTTCAGCCAGCAGCGAAAGTATACCGAGGAGCAATGGACAATCCTCAAATGCACACGGGAAGAAGATGAATCTCTGCCAAACTTCATCACTCGCTTCAACTCAAAGAAGTTAAGTTTGGGCAATATCAGCGAGGATCTTGTTCGCGCAGCCTTCATCCAGGGCGCGCAAGACCCAGAGCTTATCCGCACCCTAACGGGTAAAGATGGAATGCCATCCACATGGGATGGCATCATGACAGCAGCCAAACGCTATGCGGAAACGGAGAAGCAACTGGGTAGAGACCTTCCGCAGAACACAAACCTTTACACCCAGAGGACGAGAGAGGACAACGTCCTCACCGCCCGATTGAACAAAAAACGGAAGCAAGGCATTTGGCAGTCAAGGGTAAACTTTGACACCTCATCCGGCTTACAACACCGATTGGGTGAAAGGGATAATGTAAAGCCGCACCGGAACCCCAGATGGACGCCACTTACCAAAAGCGTCACTGACATATTTGCTAATGAAGAGCTCCCATGGCCAAAGCCTCCAGAAATCCGACATCGTCACGATGCTGATCGGAGCAAGTACTGTGACTATCACAGAACAAAAGGCCACAACACTGAAGAATGCATAGACGTAAAAGACATGGTCGAAACATTCGTCAGAGATGGGACGCTCGCGCACCTCGTGGCGAAATAAAAGCTAAGCAGGCAGGCAGGTGCGTGTGGAACCACGGCTGGGGTAAACACGAATAAAAAATCAGCTTCAATAGACTACATGCTGCGTAAAGAACGAGATCCCGAAACAGGTGCGTGTCGGCTCGATGTCGCTCCCATCCCAACAACATGGAAGGGAGCTCATTTACACAGTTTGCATGTAAATCAATTCCAATTTGTAAAGAAAAGGCCAAGAGCCACTTCTAATGGAAATGATTCTCTCTAGAACATCGAAGCTGATGATTTTACATTTATACTTTTCTGGACACTAATATGCCGGTTTTCACCGCATAATTACGTGAAGTCATTGCATGGGAAGGCGGTCCTACCCGCACGAACCCAATAACGTAACAAACCTTCACGCAGGTCAGTTGAAGGGGAAAAAATTCAGCACCCAAAAATGAAAGTGCCGGTCTATCCGCATGAATCATTAAGGAAACTGAATAATAACCTGTCAACAACCGCGCGTCGAACGGTTAAAACTATCCAACACTGGACGACATTCATATCACGTGAAGTCGTTGCGTGGGAAGGCGGTCTTACCCGCACGAACCCAATAACGTGGCAAACCTTCACGCAGGTCAGTTGAAGGAGTTCATCCCATTAAATGAAAGTGCCGGTCTATCCCGCATGAATCATTCGAGGGAACTGCACCAACAACCGCGCATCGAACGGTTCAAAACAAAATTCTTAAAAAGATGAGAAAAACCTACACGCAGGTCAGATAAGGGTAAAGTCTTGCCATCCTACTAAGTGCAAGTGACGGTTCTACCCGCACAATCACGAAAGAGGAAGCAAAACTTCACCTATTATCAACCACGTTCAAAGGTTAACTTATCCTCAAAAGATGAGAAAAACCTACACGCAGGTCAGATAAAGGTAAAGTTCTGCCATCCTACTAAGTGCAAGTGACGGTTCTACCCGCACAATCACGAAAGAGGAAGCAAAACTTCACACCTATTATCAACCACGTTCAAAGGTTAACTTATCCTCAAAAGATGAGAAACCTACACGCAGGTCAGATAAGGGTAAAGTTCTGCCATCCTACTAAGTGCAAGTGACGGTTCTACCCGCACAATCACGAAAGAGGAAGCAAAACTTCACACCTATTATCAACCACGTTCAAAGGTTAACTTATCCTAAAAAAGTAAGAAAAACCAGCACGCAGGTTAGATAAAAGTTAAAGTTTAGCCATCCTACCAAATGCAAGTGACGGTTCTACCCGCACAATCACAAAGGAGGAAGCGAAACTTTAACCCACTATCAACCACGTTCAAAGGTTCTTATTCTGAACACTTGGAAAATTGCTAATTTAAACTAAGTATGCAAGTCATAAGTTTATAAAGCAAGGAACCCAAAGAAGGAAATAACAGTCTTATACGCAAAAAGATTAATATTTCAATGATGTATTACAACAGTGGCCGGGTAACTACCCGCCTAAAAGAAATCTATACAAAGCTGTCTATCCTAACGGTGGGAAGAGATCTTCAGGATCAGGCTTCAGGGCCACCTCCGCTTGGACCAGCACCGTCTGAGCGTGGCTGCCCAAGGAAAGCCTTAAGGATGTTTAGCCCATCATCAGCAGCAGCAGCTTCATTCACCTTCTCCACCACTGGATGCGGGAAGGCAGCATACTGGTTCACAGCTTGGTCATAAGCAACTTCAGTATTAACATTGAATAAAGGGAAGTTGGAGGGCGGAAAGCCTCTCTCAGCAAACCCTAGACCAAGCAGGAAACCAGTCTTCTCCCCATCCTCATGAGAAGCGTTGAGGGCTGCGCTCATTGCATCGTCGTAAGAGGTCTCTGAAAGGACCCGACGCACAACCTACAAAAGAAAATTACAAGTTAGAACATTTTCTAATTACAAGTAGAAAAGAGAGAAAAAAACAGGATACCTGAGGCAACGCTTCTCGAAGTAGCCATTGGAGGGTAGCTTGCACTTCGTCACGGGCGCGTTCGGCTTCGCTTTGGTTCAGATTGGCAAGTAATACTTCCTTTGCGGCAGCCTCTTCGACGCCCTTAAGCTTCCGCTCGGTTTGGTCAAGCACCCCCCTCTGGTCAAGAATCTCTTGCAGCTTCTTGGCGTCTTCCATTGCCAAGGCGTCATGAGCATGCTGAAGAGCCTTTAATTTGCATTTAAGCTGCTCATTCTCTTCGCGAAGTGGCTCAGCAACAGCTTCAGCCTTGGCAGCCCTCTCAGTTGAGTTTCGCGCAGTCTCCTTGGCCAGCCGAAGCTGTTCATTCACAGCTTGGGCAGCCTTGGAGCGGGCCTCGAGTCGCGCCTGGACTTCAACCTCGAGGGCCTTGAATGCCTTCTCCTTCTTGGCTGCGGCAGCGGCCAACTGCCGGTTCTCCTCCCGAAGAGCCCGCGCTTCAGATACATCTTTGGCGCGAGCTGCTTTTAACTTGTCGTTTTCACGACAAAGCAGCTCGACGCGGGGCTGCGTCCGGGCCTGGAGAACCCGAAGCTCATTGGTTAGCCTACCCTCTTGGTAGCTAGCCATGGCTTCCCCCAACGCACCAGGAGGAGCAGCGTGGCGAGCCCAGTCCACGCACTCCACAGGGGTGCGAAGGGTTGTTCCTCGGCGTATGTTCCATCTTGGAACATACACTTCATTGGAATCCGACACTGCAAAAGAAACAAAGGCAGTTAGGAAAAGATGATAAAAATATATAAGGGAAAAAAAGAACCCTACGTACCTGTAGGGTCAATAACAGGCCGATAGCCGCCAAACCCATCACCCGAACCTAAAGGAAATCCATCCAACAGGTCAGGCAGACGGGAAGGTGGCATAGATCGGCGGGAAGCCTGGCGCATACCTGATGGTCCGGCCATCGGTGCCGGTGGCGCAGGTATAGTGGCAGCCGCTGTGGTTGCCATGTTCGGCGCCACCTCCTCAGCAACAGTAACCGCCGGCTCCGTGAAAGATGCTGTAAAAATTGCACTCACGGCCGGCGGAGACACCTTCTCAGCTGGAACAGCCTCAGGAAGGCTGGAACCAGCGGAAGCAGGCGTAGACGCCTGGGTCGACGCCTCGGGAAGGCTGACCGAGCCTACCGTCATTGGCGGGGGAATACTTGCTCCAACTCCACCCTGGAATGCGTCAACATCCACACCTGCACAAGCAAAAGTGTTAGAAAAATTTATTTGAAACAACAAATCTAGACAAGAAGTATGGGGGTACTCACGGGGTTTCTTGAGCTTGAACGCACGGACGAGCGGGGGCGAACCCGATGGAGCCGGCCTCTTGACACCGGTAACCGTCGTCGTCGCTGCCTCCCCGGAGGTAACACCTGCAGCCTCCGGAGCGGTGGTCTCCTCACCACCGGGCTTCCCCACCACCTCTGCATTATCTGACTCCGAGTCAGATAGGACTACCGGGTCGGCCGTAGAGGCCACCTTCTCCTTGCCCTTCCCGACGGCAGCCTTTTTCTTCCGCACCAGTGGAGGACCTTCTGCGGATTCCTCAGAAGAAGAAATGTCATGAACTCCAGCAGCAGGCACAGCATTGAGAGGTTCAGGATAGAAGATAGGCTTACCTGGCCGTCGGTGGCTCAGGATCTCTTGGCCTGGCGGGTAAACCTCCACGAACCGACCCGCGGTCTGCTCTAAGATGGGCAACTCGTTCTCGTCCAGAGCACGAGTACCCATCCGCGCGGGACCATCTTCCTCCCGCGGGTTCAGGAGCGACTGAAGATCGTTCCCCTCTGAAATCAAGAAAGTTAGTAAAAATCGAAGTCAGCAAAATGAAACAAGACGTACCATAAGGGACAGAGTTCGAACCATATTCAAGGACGATCGGAACCTTATCCGCATTCGCCGCCTTCCACACCCGGCTCATCCCCAACATCACCATCGCCGACTCCGGAAAACGGAAAACCGGGGACTGGACCCGGGAAATCTTCGAGAACCATTCCGCCTCCTCGTAGTTGAGGGCGGGAAGGTTCGGAAGCGCCTGGCCATTCTTGAACTTCATGGCGATGGGGATGGCGCGAGCGGATATGAAGAAGAACTCTCTTCTCCATGAGCGAAGACTCCGCTCGGTGGTACAAATCTTTAAACCCTTGATACGGGTTGTAAGAGTGTACCACCCTTGGATGCACCTCCATGTATAGAAGGTCATCAGGCGATCAACGAGGGGCTCAAGGCCCAGTATCCGGCACACCCACTCAAAGTGCCGGACCTTGGCAATGGCCATGGGGTGCACCTCTGTCAGGTGCACACCGTGCCTCTCTAGGACACGGTACACAAACTTTGTCAACGGAAACCTAAGGTTCCCGTAGACAAAGAATGCAGCATAAACCCCGATCTTGCCACTAGGGGCATCGTACACAGTATGGTGGGGTTCAGGAAACTCAGGCTCGAGAGACTCGAGCATGAACTTCCTGATGATATACTGGTACAGATCGACAGGAAGAGAGCACTGGCATTCGCCAGCAGTCTTCTGGTCATCAGCATCATGAGAAGACATGGTGGAAGAAAGACGAAAAGAGATTTCAGGGTAAAGCTTTACTGAACAGAAAAATTCGCCGGAAATCACTTGAGAAGAAGAGATGAAAGTGGAAAGTGTGAATTGCAAATAACCCTCTCCCCCTTTATATAGTAATCGCAATTAATGCGGTGAATTTAATGCGGAGGAGAGAGAAATCAAATGTGCAATGGAACTATGACACGTGGCAAAAAGCAAGCTGGCAACAGCTGTTGAAAGGACGTGTGCCAGTAATTTCGCGGCCACGCGCCCGAAAAATCGCTCCCACGCGCCTGAAAAAGCGACTGGAATGACCATGTTCTGTCACGTCACCATAACTCCCTGCACGTCCTGACACAGTCAGAAGAAACCGTCGCACGACGTTTCAGAGGTTTATCTTTTCACCAACTCTTCGAATTTCAAAGTTCAAAATTCGAAAGTATTAAAAAGTAAGCGGGAAAATACCCCTTACCCCTTGGCAAGCAAGTAACCGTAAGACGGATGCGGGTACAGTGTAAAGGCAAAACCCTTCACATACATAGCACCCGCAGGGAATTGAAGCCAAATAAACCTTGGCAAGTAACCGTAAGACGGATGCGGGTACAGTGTAAAGGCAAAACCCTTCACATACCTAGCACCCGCAGGGAATTGAAGCCAAATAAACCTTGGCAAACAAGTAACCGTAAGCCGGCTGCGGGTACAGTGTTAAGGCAAAACCCTTCACATACCTAGCACCTGCAGGGAATTGAAGCCAAGAACCTTGGTGAACAAATAACCGTAAGACGGATGCGGGTACAGTGTTAAGGCAAAACCCTTCACATACCTAGCACCCGCAGGGAATTGACGCCAGGAATACCTTGAGAGTAAAGTAACCGTAAGACGAGCGCAGGTACAGTGTTAAGGCAAAACCCTTCACATACCTAGCGCTCCGCTGGGAATTGAAACCAAGAAGGATCTTCTGGGCAATGCTTGCGGAAACGGAAATAGCATCCCCGCATAGCGGGAACATCGAGAATTACGTTGTTTGAAGCTCCAGGATGGAATTGGTGGTCTTAACATAATTGATCACTATGTTCAAAACTACCAAAACCTCATGGAAAATACATACAACTGGGACTCAATGCTCCTGACTTGCGAGGAGGTTACAGACCTACCCGCATCATACCCAAAGACCAAGCAGGAAACTCGGGCATTTCTGCAAGTGACAAGGACTTCCGCGGAAAGAATCCCCATGGAAAACCTTACAAAACCCCTTTTCAAAACCCTTTGCTCAAGTCCAAAAGTTCACCTCACTTCATTAAACACTCATGAGAAGAACATTGGACTGGGGGGACTTGAAGAGGTAGGTCCCAGCAGAGCCCAGTTGGACCCGCAAGACTCACCTTAAACAGGGACGTCTGCGCAGAGACCAACTGGATCCGCAGGACCAACCATGCTCAGAGAAGTGACGTCCTTACGCGCAGTATGCAAGCTGGTCCCGCAGGAAATGCCTCCCATGGTGAAGGACTCCGCCTGTTCCCGCAGCCTCGGATACAAGCCATGAGGGAAGGCCACCCGCGCAGCATGGCTATACGCACAAGGCACTTAGCTCTCAATCGTTCAGTGTCACCTGAAGGAATGAGCCAAGCCGGGAGCAATCCCGCACAGAGGCGGGAGGGGGAATACTCCCGCCCAAATAAGCCAGTCCGTATACTGAAGGATCTTTTACTGTACCTGACGAGGTATGGACAAAAGATCTGATCAGAGATGCGACAGCTCACTGACAGCAGCATGGCAGACAGCACGCCACAGCACTGTGACCCATAGCCGCCGCCTACCCACCAACTCCTGCCATACCACGTGCCTAGCCTGTAGTTGGCAGAAGAGGAAGAGTGCACGACACGCCTGCTCTGTGTCAGCCGCTACCTATCCACCACTCACAGGCAGGGCACGTGCATAGGTTACAGTTGGTAGCGTGTTGGGCCGGCTAAACCCCTTGGAAACCTACCTTCGGCTATAAATACCACAAATGGTATGATCATCTTATCATATCTTACTACATTATCATCATATTATACCTGATATCTGCTCTAGCAATCTCTTAATATACTTTTATATTTAAAGAGCAATCTAGTCTGATTCTCACGCCGGAGGGTGGTCACAAGGAGGAACCCCCCCCTTCTCAGTGACGAGCTCACGGTGTCTGTTTTGCAGGTTATCAGAAGAACCATCTTCCAAGGGTCTAACCCCTCGTGGGAAACATCTCTCCAACCCCCAGGTTACCAGTAACTTGCCCGGGGTCCGGTTAGTGTTTCTTCATGTATCTTCCTCATCGATTTTACTTTCCCTTCCGCCTCCTACTAACTCCTCAATATTTTACTTGCGTTCACATTCAGGTTCTCATCAACGTAGCTAAAAAATTAAACTATCATTGTTGTTTTTCTAAAACTTCATTTTAATTTTTTTACATTGTTTTGTCGCAAAACGCCATTATCTCAGTGGTACTTAACTAATTGAGTTCATTTGTTTTGGAGAGAGGAAATATATGTGATTAATAACTATAAACTTGGAAAAATTTTGAATGTCATAAGAAATACTCCAACAAAAGCTATTTCTTACAGCTATAGCAAATATTGTACATTATGTAGTTCAATACAGCACCACTTATCCACTCTATATATATATATCAAACATCCCAAATTCAAATCAATGTTTGTTCTATTGTCATATTTACTTCGGACCATTAAATGCTTTAAATAATTCGACTGCCATGAAGATTCAAGGCTTCTAAGTCTATACGTAGTGGAGTGGCTAAAATTTGGGGCGTTTTGCGCTGTGTGGCGTCCAGTCAGCAAGGGGTGAGAATTTGTTTTTGGGGTGTAATGGTGTAGGGGCTACAACTAGTAATATAATAATAATAATATACATACATATGTATATAACACACACACATCCAAACATGCCGGCCCCACCACCCCCTTCTTCCAGGCGACTTCTTCTCCTCTCCCGTGCCCCTTTTCTCCCAGAAATCGCCCAGGGGGCGGTGTTCGCGCCCATTCGCGCCCCTTCTCGCCCAAATTGTAACCCCACTACACTTGGCCTAAGTATTCTAAACTAAACATCCGTTAGGCCATGTGTAGTGGGCGAGAAAAGGGGCGAAAAGTGGAGGATTTGGGGCGCAAACACCGCCCCCTAGGCGAATTGTGGGGCGAAATGTGGGGGGGCGACATTAACTTGTCCGGCGAATTGTTCTTCTTGGTGGGGCCAACATGTATGAATTGTGTGTGTGCATATATGTAGGTGTGTGTATATATATGTATATCTATATCTATATGTATATGTATATGTATAAAAAGAAACTGTGGGCCCAACTTGTAGCCCCTACACCATTACACCCAAAAACAAATTTCCACTCCATGCTGACTGGGCGCCACGTGTCACAATTCGCCCCCAATTGTTGCCCCTCCACTACACATGGCCTTAACAAGCGTGTCATATCCGTGTAAATTGTTAAAAATATAGAGCATATTAAAAATATACGAGAACAAGCGTGTCATATGCTCATATTAGATCGGTAAAAAGGTTTGTTTCTCAAAAATAATTTTGCGGGGAATAATTTTGTTATGAAATGGAGCAAGTGGGTGCCACCTAAGTGTAATATACATGCATGTTTGGAGGGCTCAAATGAATAGAATTCCTACTCGGGGAGCCTTGGAGCGAAAAAATAAAAGTGTGAAAGATAATTCGTGTGTGTTTTGCGGGATGGGTTTGGAAACAACGGATAATTTGTTTACAGGTTGTGTGGTTGCGATGGTGGTTTGGGAACATATTAGCCGTTGGTTTAAAAATCCTCACTTTTTCAGTTTTTCGATAAAGATCTTTTAGAGATGCACAAGACTGTTAAACTTGGTGAGAAGGAGAAGTAGGTGTTTCACGGCTTGGTTATTATAGCTTGTAGGAGAATCTTTAAAGCGGTTAATGATAAGATGTTTGAAGACAAAGAAGTCATTATTGAATATATCATTGGAGACATAAGATTGTTTGTTTTTTTTGTTCGAAAATAAAGGAAAAAGCAGATCCTTAGATTGGTCGAAATGGTGTAATTATGATATTATGTAATGTTGTTTTGTTGCTTAAGGTTTATCAAGTTCCCTTACCCGTTATTGCAATGTAGACTTAATATGACTCTTTTTTGGACTTGTTCGTTCAACTCCCACATATACAAGTGTGAAAGATGCCGCTAATAAATTATTGAATGGTTTAAATACACGTAATAAATACATCAAAAACTAAATTCCAAATTACCAAATCTTGGAAAAAGGTCAATATATAACTAATCTTGAATTCAAGTCACCCAATTAAAGTCAAATTAACATTCTTTCCATTCACACCAACAACTATTATGGTTGTTTGAGATTGATTATTTTTACCAATTTATAACTTATTAATTTTTTTAAAAAGGAATAAGATGTTTGGGATTGCTTTTGATGTGAGAGAAAAAGTTTCATAAGTTGCACATATGTAACTTAGACTGTGAGTAGTCATAAAGCTTTACCCTCAAGCATTATGCGCCATGTGACGCCCGGTCAGAGTTATGGCTTTTTACAAAAAACAAGTATAGTCATAAAACCTATATAAAGCCTCCATAAAGTCAGAAAGCCTACAAAAACATGCCTTTCACCAGCGTTATACACAAAACGCTAAAAAAATTACCCCAAAATACCGGGGGGGGGGGGGGTGGGTGTCTCTGGCGTTATAGCCCAAAACGCCTCCGAAGAAGCCCCACTACGCTTGGTCTTATTAACTTAATGAAAAATTATAAGAAGGTAAATTAAGGAATCCCAAACACCCCCTTAAACCTAAAACGAAACCATGCTGTCAAACAATCTCATACTCAAGGTAAAAATGGAAACAAACCTTTCAACAACATGTACCCCGGAAATTGACCAGACAAATTACTTTGATTATTGTTATTATGAACTTGAAAGACAAATATTGACACTAATAGCCGATGATAAGAACAAAGATTGCGTTGGGAGTATGACAGCCAAACAATCAACTCCTATGTTTTGTATCAATAGACAAATAACGTTTTTGAATTTATTTGGTGCTCGAGCATTAGGTTACTTGCGAATGATGTTAAACTTGTTAGTTAAAGTGTCAAGTCACTGTCACATAGGCTACATCTGGCAAATTAGATATCTGTTTAGACATAATAAGACATGCTTAACAAAAAAAATACACTACACAATTATATACTTTTTTAGACAGTGAAAATTTAACTAACACGCTCATTTAAAACTGCATTATGGTTTAACTAGCAATAGAGCCCCGCTATCTCCTTGTTAAAACATCTGGGTCCCACAATTCTTTGCTAAAGTCATGTTAACCATCTAACTATAGTTCTAAAATAATGTGCGTGACGACGCTATAGCCGGGCCACGTCACTTTTGTTGCTCACTTTTATGCCCCCTATCAACCAACCTTGGGCTATGCGTAGTGGATGAGCTATAAAATGAAGCGATTTTTGCAATGTGGCGCTCAATCAACAAAGGGGGGAGTTTGCCATGTGGCACCCTATATATAAATATATCGTAATATTAGAATAAGAAGTGAAGTGTGTCTCAGAGATGTATGAAGCGATCTGATGCGTTGGATTGTGTGATATAATAGTTAAGATTCGTTGTAGTGTTTTTTCGTGACGTGTTTTATTTTATACTTGTTTTATAACACTCCAAGGGCATAATCGTCCAGTGTGTTATATTATATATGAAAACATTATCAATTTATAATTATCATTTTTAATTCAAATTTAAAATACAACACAAAGAATATCACAAGATATGTAACAATGTGTTGAAATCAAAAAAAAAAAAACACTAGATATTAATCTAAATTTAAAACTCAACACCAAAAACTAAAACACTAACTTGAACATCATAACCAACATTAATGCACAAGATATATATTACAACATGTTTTTATTAATTACAAGGCTTTTAAAAAAGCCGGTTACAAAAGAATTTTCCAATGGAAAGAATTTGATTAGACTACAAATATGGAGATCAACGATATTTAAAAGAGTAAAGTGCCATTTTCGTCCATGTGATTTGACAAATAATGCGAATTTTGCCCAAAAAGTTTAATTTTTGCATATGGACTCTTAACGTTTCCTAATTCACGCCAATTACATCCAAATCACTAACCCCTTTGAATTTAATCGTTAAGTCATGGGTAAAATGTCTTTTCACTCTTTCTTTATTATAATACTTATTTCAGTGAGCTGTAGTTTTCGTCCCTGTGATTTGTCCGAATATGCGGTTTTAGTCAAATAGTTTCAAGTTTACAATACCATGATTTTTTTTAGTAGTAAGCAGTGCTGTCATTTTTATCTGTCATCCGAAACCCAACCCAAATAACTATTAACTTGATCCCGAAAGCACACATACTCATGAAACCCGAAACCGACCTATACTAATTCGAGTAAATTACGAGTACTTCATTATTGAAATTGGAGTTCTAAATGAAGGAATTAAGCTCGTCGAGATTTTTCCATCAACTGTTTATGGTCCTCGTAACTACACTTGTAGCTCAACATAGGCTCTTTTTACGTTGGAGCCTATTCGGTTCCCTTTACTTAGAGCATTAACAATGCATTAAAAAACTGAACAAGTCTACTCAGCATTCAAATGGTGATTCTCTCTCCTCTCTCTTCCTATTCTCCCTTCTCTTTCCTAATTATCTCTCACAATCTTTATTCACGTATGTTTAGTAAACTGGATGTCAGACGTCATCTCTCCTCCATTCCTCTCTCCTCTCTCATCCACATAAATTCCACCTAGATCTAAATAAAGAGTGAACACTTGCATTGGAGATGCTCTTAGTCTACCTAGTCAATGTAGATGTTTGTTAACTTTTGGATCAACTTCCATTGGTGTGAATAAACTATATTTGATAGAGTATCTGTATATGGGGTTAACTCCATATGGGTTACATGACTTCTTTCGGGACTTGTTCGATCGATTCCCACGTGAAATCAAGTGTGAACGATACCCATTACCCATAGTTAATATTTAATGAATTAATAATTTAGCGGACACAACCAAACTTAAGTCCAATCATGGAGTTTCCAAATTAACTTTCTTTTCATTCACACCAACCACTATTTAAACTCAACTATGTTGTCAAACAATCTCAATCTCATACTCAAGTCTCAACTCATGCTGTAAACAAACATGACAACAATCCTTGCCTTAAAAAAAACAATTCATGAAAGATTAGTTAGATATGATTATATACTCATATAATGCAAGCATTTTTTTACGAGTAGGGGTGTTATTTGGGTTTCGGGTTTATCGCGTCGGGTTCCACGGGTTTTTTAAATTTTATTTCTAGTATGCATACCCGACCCTAATCTCTCCCACGTTCTGGTATTATTAGTATGGGTTAATCGAGTTTCGTGTATTTAACCTATAAAACTAAAATTCAAGAAAAAAAAATATAGTCTTCAAATTTTAACTTGCATAAGAATATAATAAACCACATAATCCAAAATACACAATCCTTAAACAAGTGAAATTCAAACTCCAATAATAAAAAAACCAATCGATTGATTTGAATAAATAGTCATATCTCTTGAGTAATCGGTGGAACTAAAGTAAATTAAATAATAATCGATTCAATGGGGTTGGAATGTTGGATCCGAGTAGAATATGTTACTGACGATATTGGAACCGGTGATATAAAATAGAACAAAACATATTATGAGTTGGAGATATAACATTTGTTACGGTCAACTAGGTCAAACGGGTTATTCGAGTTTTCCTAATTTACCCAAAAGCCATTAAAAATACTCAGTTTACTCGAATTAGTATAGGTCGGTTTCAGGTTTCATGAGTACGTGTGCTTTCAAGAATAGGTTAATAGTTATTCGGGTCAGGTTTCGAGTTACGGATAAAAATGACAGCCATACTTACGAGTTAAAAAACATGGTATTGTTAGATAATAAAGCATTATCTAGTAGATTGTATTTTTAGATAGTGAGCTGGCGCCTAAATTTTGGTAGTGATTTATGTAGAAACTTGATTAAAGCATTTATTAGGTGACTTCTAACTATCGAATATGGTTAACTTTAAAATGATTAGTCGTTTGAAACTTAAATTTTATTTGTTGAAAAAAGTGACTTCCAGACTGATGGATTCGTCCGCAATATATACTTGGGTTTGATCCACTATCTTAAAGGAATATGTGTGCATGGACAAAAGTTCTCTAGTGGTCTAACATGTATTTCTAAACTCTAATCATTTAAGGTTTCTAAATATGATATTAAGAAAGTGTGTAATGATCTCATAAATATAAAAATTAAATAATGAATAAAAGAATTAAAAAAAAGGTGTAAGACTCAAAGTTATTTAATTTGATTGATAAAAAAACACACACACCATTCACCTACTGATCAAGTTGTGACCAGCCCCGAGTTCGATTATTGAGCCCATAAAAAGAACATTAGTTTATATTATTATTTTTTAATTAGTTACACGTTTTATAGATATTGGATATATGACTACATAAAAAGAACTTTGTATAGTTCCGCTTTAACAACTAGTTGCCGATCAATCAGCGACGTTGATCTTATCTTTAAGCTGCTATCGTTTGGTTCTCATAAGTCAAGTCCCTTCGGTCAGCTCGCTCATGTGATCCTTCCTTTTCTTCCCTAACGCTCAGAGTTGTTTTGGTTTGAGAAAGGAGCACCGACCGAGCGCCCAATATAACAACCATGGTTGAATCCTAATCCCAATTGTTGAAATCGTATACCATGTAACAAACAATATAAAATTCCAAACCAAACGAAATGCCTGTTTTGCAAGTTAAGATGGTACAATTAGGTTTTATTGTTCACACACACATGTAGGGGGCATGCTCAGATAGAACATCATATTTGAGAACAATAAGAACCACATCTACACCATATGTTTTTCCACATGAAAAAAATCAATGCAATAACATTTTTGTTTCGCAATGAAACATCGTGTGCAATTCAGTAAAAAACCTAGAAAAATCGACACGGTGGCCATAACGTAAAGAAGTAAAACTTTACACTATATTGTAAGAAAAGATGACTACACTACACGATAAAGACACTACTAGAAAATATGGCTTTAATGACACACAACTTATGACAAACGCTAATTAATGACATGCTAAAGCTTGTGTCATAAAAATAATGTCATCTTTTTTAAATTATGAATAATTTATGACGCGCATTTTTTTGTGTCATTGTTTAAGTGTCATAACAAAAAATTTGAAAATAAAGAGTACACAAAAACAACATGAGTGTCATCTTATACCTGTAAATAATTATATCCATCTCATACCCACTCATGTAACCCTAATATCCATCCCCATCTCTCTCTGCAACACATATCGCCGCCTCTCTTCACAACCCAATGAAACTGTAATATTTCTGCATCCAAACTCACTCTCTCTTCACAATCAAATGGCCAGCAACAATCCAAACCACTGCCGTTGAAGAGGAACACGCCGGAGCACAAATCCCTCCGAACATCGAGGTTGAAGAAGCTGTTCTAATGAATGTGAAAGTGCTAAATCGTTTTAATTTCTCTTTTTGCCTCTATTCACAACGGATTCATTCTAATTTCACCGTTCACGATGAGCCTCTTCTCACGCCACTAATTTTAGGTATACTTGTTCTGTTGATTCTGTTTAGTTATATAGTCATTCAGTTTGGTAATTAATGACCTAAATTCAACCACCCTAATTTATGAAATGATTGTCAGAGATTATAGGAGAAAAATAATGCTTGAAAGTGATTGAAATTGGTTATTGGTGTTATTGATTAGGGTTTATGAGAATGAATGCTTACACATTATCTGGTTTGACTATGTGTTATCTCGATCTAGGGTTTTTTTGATGGTGAATATTTTTAGGATTTAGTTACTATTTATGCAACTTAATCTTGTGTTGTGAACTTCTTTTTGTATAGTTTTTGGGGCTTGTAGTACTCGCAGCCTGGGCTGTTGACATATATGATCCAATATGCATATTTGAAACTCTTGTTTTGGTTCGATATGTGTTTTTAATTGCTATATGTCTATGTGAGCCGACCAATTGTTGATCTCGTTGTTTAGCCAGCAAGTTTATTTAGTTATCACTTTAGTATTTGCTGATTATTTTTCAAATAAAGTATTTTCTTTAACTAATTGGAATTAAAAATGACAATTAGGTCCTTGTGTGACTTCCTTGAACTGTTGATGATCTTTGGTTCTAGGTATAAGTTTATTTTGGATATGCTTATGTTAGAAATCAGTTACATATCTTTTGGCTTTCTTACTTATTTGGTAGTCTACTTTCTGTTTGTTTAAATTTGTTTATTTTGAGCACTAAGGCGTCACACAAGATCAGGAAAAAAAAACAAAACTCATACCTCACCTAAAGCCACTTACTGGTAAACACAAAATCATAATTATCATAAATATAACTATCATGTACTCTCTTTTGTATATGAATACAAGTACGGCTGTTTAAAAAGTTTGTGGCTTGCAGCTCGATTGAAAATAGCTCAAAAAAAGCTAGAATCTAAACGAGCTGGCTCGGCTCCGCTCAATTTCTAAACGAGCTGAGCTCAAGGCACGATTGGCTCGGCTCACGGCTCGGTCTTCGCTCGGCTAGATGCATGACTTGTTTAGATTTAACCGTATGTTTTTATATATAATTATAATAATAATAGCCCATCAAAATAAGATTCAACAATAAATACAATGCATATATTTTGCCATTCGAGCTTTAAAACATCATTAAAAGATCAAATTTAAAACATATAATGTTATTAGTGTTGGAATATCGTATGCCCGAGACACGTAATTAGGTTAATGTGGCTAGTTGTGTTTGATCCAAGTCGGGTCATACCCAATAACGAGTTAGACACACACCAATTATATATTTGTTAAGATAAGATCTATAAAACAAATACAGAACACGATACATTCAGAAAATCGGGTTTCTGAATATTTACTTGAAAGTGTTAAATAAATTAATTGGTTAATTTATTTATTCAAATAATTATTATTGGAATAATTATTTAACTATGTATTCTTTTATAAAATGGTTTATAAAAGATGGGGTGTTTATATATTTTATAAAATATAAAATAAAAAAAAAAAAAAAAAAAAAAAAGATATAATTGGGGCCGGTTTTGGGTGGGCCCCACACCCCATAGTCTTGATCACATCATGTCATATATTTGGTAATGGATACATGATCATATATACCTAACATTATGGGTGTATGTTTATGTATGATGAAAATAAATGATGATCAAAAAGATAACATTATAAAAAAAAAAACTTTCAAGTAACAAAAACCAAAAAAAACTTCTTCCTTTCTTTCTTTCTTGTTTACGGCCAAAAGAAAAAGAAGGGCTCGGGTCTCGGTTTTTCGTGTTCAAGCTTCCTAGCATAGCTCGGTGTGTGTTGGAGGCTCGGGGTATATTCCGTTTGAGGGTTTTTCCTTTGAAAGTCTAGCATTCACATCATCATCTTCTTCAACCATCTACTAAACTCTTAAAGGGTTAAGAATGTAAGTGTTTACAAGCTTGATAGTTTAGCTTTTCCGTATCATTTGATCCTTGCTTCGGGTTTCTAGTAAATAGATTATTGGTAATCTTATAACATGAATAAATTAGGTTGTTCATGTACACATTTATATAAACTTGTAACATATATATAAACATGGGTACATATGTTTAGTTTGTAAATATCACGCTTCCGCCTTAATTGTGACTAGTTAAATGGTTAACTAAGCTTGTAAATTCCATAGAAACCCAACAAATGGCATCAAGAGCCGGGATACGGGAAACTAAGCTTCGGGTTCTCGGTTTTATTTTTTTTTCCCCTTGAAAGATTTTATACAAAAAATTAACATGCATGATTTTTTTTTGTATTTAATCTTGTTATTGTTTTTGGCTTTGTTCAAAAAAAAAAAAAAATAATAATAAAACCGAGTATATGGGCCGAAGCCCACTTTAATATGGTTATTGGGCTAACCGGAAATTAAAGGGAAAAGCTATATGGGCCGAAGCCCATTTTTGGTTAAATGGGCCGAGCCCATGAGTTTTTTTTTAATTGGGCCGAAGCCCATGTGTTTTGCACATGTGGGCCGAAGCCCATAATCACGTTATTGGGTCAAGCCCAAATTGGGTTGGGCTAGGCCCGATAAAGTCAAGGGGTTTTGGAACGGGTTCCTAAAACATAACGGGTTATGTTTGTTAATACTAGACCGAGCCGTAGACCAAGTGGATGTTTGTTTGTGGTTGATGTTGTGATTGTAGTTAATTATTCAAGTTTCGATTTGTAATAATTAATTAGGGGCAATTTTGTAATTTTGTAATTATTTATTCATATGGGTATGTAATAAATAGGTTATTTGTAATATCTTTATTTTATAGAAAAATGTATTAGGACATTTGTTTTGTAAAATAAAGAAGATTGCAAAATTGGAAGTTTGAGCCTTATTGGGCCGGGTATGGTGATAATGGGTCTCACAAGCCCATTAAAGGGATTCAAGCCCAAATGGACCTAAGCCCACCCAATGAGCCCAAATGGAAGCTTATGGAAGCTAAGGCCCAAGTTCAAGCCCAGTGGATCACAACGGGGTTGAAGAAGATGCTCGAAGCATTTGGATGCGGGATCGAGTGGGAGCTACAACATCCATGTGTCATGTGTCCCTTAGGATTGGACCTAAGACACACACTTGTTTCGGCTAACAAGTGTGGTCTAATTTAGTGGCTCGTGTCTAGTATAATTGTGTATGCTTGTTAATTGATTGTTTGATTGTGTGGTTGTTAGATATTAGGATATCAACTTCGTCACATAGAATTAATTAACAAAGCATAAAACGGGTTCTAATAATTATCGGTAATTACGTGACACATAGTTTAATAAAATGGATTTATTAACTAGCCGTCTCACGCCCATAATAAAATGGCTTTATTATAAATTAGAATTTTGAAAAATGGTTTCAAAATATCGTGTTACTAAATGCATGTTAGAACATGATTTAAAGTTTTACAACTAGAATTATTAAAACTAAAAATTCCCTTTTTAAAATTAAGGATAATAAGTTAAAACACCATCCTTTTGTATAACGCTTAACATATTAGTAAGCTCTTAGTGGGAAAAAGGTCACCTAACCGCGTAGAGTAAATTAATATGTTGAGGTAATATTGGCATATAAATGGGAAAAAGGTCACCTAACCGTTTGTATGTTAATATTACAAGTTGATACAAGTAGGACGACTTAAATTAGAACCATGTGAAGAGGGTCACCCAAGCATGGGGTCTAATAGGTGTTGATGGGATAAACATGCCGACACGAAATATGATTTCGAACCGGTCCCATAAACTCTAGAAGTTGCAAAAGGGTTTGCAATTGTTATGAATAACTACCTTGATAAACCGACAATGGGAAAAAGGTCACCTAACCGGAGTCGGGTTTATCGTTGGATTCTAGATTTTAATTATTAATTATATTTGGTATATATAAAAAGGGTATTAATAATTAAAAAGGTAAAACACTAAAATGAACTTAATTAAAATTCTGCAGATGGCCGCACACGTCGACGACAACATAATCCCTAACGTCCAAAATGTCTCTCTCCGATCTATTCTCGCTAAAGACCGTCTTAACCACAATAACTTTTCGGATTGGTTCCGAAATTTAAGGATTGTTCTAAAACAAGAAAAATTATATCATGTTTTGGAAACACCTATCCCCGAAGAACCGGAAGAGGGAAGTGAGGTCGAATATATGAATTGGGTCAAACTCACGGAAGATTCCATTCAAGTGTCATGCCTCATGTTGGCGACTATGGTTCCCGAAATCCAAAAGGATTTCGAAAACCATAATGCGTACGACATGATTACTCAACTTAAGGAAATGTTCCTTAAGCAATCAAGAGTTGAAAGGTTCGAAACGGTTCGAGCCTTGCATGCATGTAGAATGGATGATAATCAACCAGTTTCAACTTATGTACTTAAGATGAAAAGTTACATTGATCGCCTCGCCAAGCTCAATTGTCCCATCTCAAAAGAGTTAGCAACGGATTTGATCCTTAACTCTTTGTCGAAAAGGTTCGACACATTCGTGTTAAATTATAACATGAACGGGTGGGACAAAACCATTGGAGAACTTCACTCAATGCTTAAAACAGCCGAGGCGAGCATGGGCAAAAGGGTTTTACCCATGTTTGCGATCAATGAAGGTAGATCCAAGAATCGATCTCAACCCAATCTTAAGGCTAAGGTAGCCAAAAGAAAGGGTCCTCCTGTGCATCTTAAGGGTAAGGGCAAATCACCGGTTATGGCAAAGAAACAAAAGGTTATGGAACCGAGGGGTCATAAGGATGATCCTTGTTTTGGTTGTGGGGAGACCGGACACTGGAAACGCAATTGCCCGGTCTACCTAAAAGAGCTAAAAGACAAGAGGAATGCGGCGCATACCTCGGGTAATGTCTTTATGATTAATGTTGAGCTAAATCTTATTTCTTCTAACACATGGGTATTGGATACCGGATGTGGAACTCATATTTGCAATTGGTTGCAGGGGTTCAAAAAGAATGAAGACTTAAAGAAGGGCGAAGTGAATCTTTTCATGGGCAACGGTGCAAGGGTGCACGTGGTCGCTAGAGGAGACTTCACTTTATCGCTTCCAAGTGGTTTGGAAGTTGTTTTGAGAAATGTTTTGTATGCTCCTAGTTTGACTAGGAACATTATTTCTGTGCACCTTCTTAGACAATGTAATTTTGACTTTAAATTTGTAAGATCAGAAATGCATGTATCATCTAATGGTATCTTTTATTTTAAAGCTGTACCAAACAACGGTATTTATGAATTGGTTCATGATAATACCTTAAATAGCTCATTATATCAAACTTCTACTAAAAGACTCAAAAAGGATTTGAGTGATTCCTACATTTGGCATTGTCGCCTTGGACACATAAACAAGAATCGTATAAATACTCTCCAAAAGAAAGGTCTTTTGAAAACAAACGAGTTAGGTTCGTTTGATGAGTGTGAATCTTGTATTCAAGGCAAGATGACCAAAGAGCCTTTCAAAGGTACAAATGAAAGGGCTAAGGATTTGTTAGGTATCATACATACGGATGTATGCGGACCTTTCAAGCCAACTAGTAGGAATAGTGAAAGGTACTTCATTACCTTTACCGACGATTTTAGTCGATATGGGTATGTTTATCTAATGAAACACAAACATGAAGCCTTTGAAATGTTCAAAGAATTTCAAAATGAAGTACAAAATCAGCTCGACCGAACAATCAAGGTACTCCGCTCCGATAGAGGAGGCGAATACCTAAGTGAAGCTTTTCAAAGTCATCTTAGAGATTGTGGGATTATTTCACAGCTCACTCCTCCTGGAACTCCTCAACATAACGGAGTATCCGAAAGGAGGAATCGAACACTGTTGGACATGGTTCGATCAATGATGGCACGAAGCTCACTACCGCCATCATTTTGGGGATATGCGCTACTCACAGCGGCTCGTATTTTGAATATGGCCCCGACCAAAAAGGTGGATCGAATACCCTATGAAGTGTGGCATGGAAAGGTTCCATCCTTTTCATATTTAAGGGTATGGGGATGCATAGTTTATGTTAAACGTGACACCCCAAATAAACTTGAGGCTCGATCCATCAGGTGTATCTTCATAGGATACCCAAAGGATGATATAGGATATATATTCTATGATCCTAGTGAACAAAAAGTGTTTGTTTCACGCAAAGGATACTTCTTAGAAACTAGGTTCCTTATGGAAGGACCTAGTGAAAAGAGAGTGGAACTTGAAGAGGTTCAAGAATCACTGGATGATACACAGTTGGTCGATACTAGCTTTCAACACGAGGATGTTGAAGATGATCAAATGGTTGATCATACACACGTTGCTCGCAGATCTAATAGGATTAGTCGACCTCCCAAGAAATATGGATTTCTTGTGGATGATTGTTACTTGGTCGATTCAGATGAACCGATCTCCTACAAAGATGCTATGTCACAATCTGATTGTGACAAGTGGCTTGAAGCCATGAGCGCCGAGATGCAATCCATGCACGATAACCAAGTTTGGGAATTGGTTGATCGTCCACTTAACTCCAAAATGGTTGGATGTAAGTGGGTCTTCAAGAAGAAGACCGATATGCATGGAAATTTAGATACTTACAAAGCTCGACTTGTCGCAAAAGGTTTCACGCAAACTCAAGGGATTGATTATGATGAAACCTTCTCGCCGGTTGCGATGCTTAAGTCGATCAGGATATTATTTGCCATTGCAGCTCATTTTGATTATGAGATATGGCAAATGGATGTCAAGACCGCTTTTCTAAATGGATATCTTGAGGAAGATGTCCATATGGTTCAGCCTGAAGGTTTTGTCGATCCATCTAATCCTGATAAAGTATGTAAGTTAAGGAAATCAATCTACGGGTTGAAACAAGCATCACGGATGTGGAATCATCGTTTTAATGAAGAAATCAAAGCGTTTGGTTTCGTCCAAAACGGTGATGAGGCGTGTGTGTATAAATGGGCTAGTGGGAGTATAATCATGTTCCTTATTTTGTATGTCGATGATATACTTTTATTTGGAAATGATATACCAAGTATGGAAAGCGTTAAAACGTGGTTAAGTAGTCGTTTCTCAATTAAGGATCTTGGAGAAGCGACATATATCTTGGGAATAAAGGTCTATAGGGATAGAAAAAGGAAATTGATCGGACTTAATCAAAGTGCGTACATTGATAAAATCCTGAAAAGGTTCAGGATGGAAAACTCTAAGAAAGGTTTGGTACCTATTCCTAGAGGAACCGTGTTGAGCTCATCCCAAAGTCCTAGCTCTAAGGAAGAGCAGGATAGGATGAAGCATGTTCCTTATGCTTCGGCAATAGGATCTATTATGTATGCAATGATGTGCACCAGACCGGACGTCTCGTATGCTTTAAGCATAACGAGTAGATACCAGCACAACCCAGGTGACAGTCATTGGATGGCTGTCAAGAATATATTAAAATACCTTAGAAGGACTAAGGATATGTTTTTAATATATGGGTCTGGTGAGGAGGAACTCGTCGTAAAGGGTTACGTGGATGCGAGTTTCCAAACTGACCGAGATGATTCTCGGTCACAGTCGGGATATGTCTTCATTTTGAATGGAGGCGCTGTCTCTTGGAAGAGTTCGAAGCAGGATGTTGTCGCGTTATCCACTACAGAATCTGAGTACATCGCCGCTTCAATGGCAGCCCAAGAGGCTGCATGGATGAAAAAGTTCATCATGGATCTAGGGATTATCTCTACCATTCAGGAGCCCCTAGAGATATTCTGTGACAATGAGGGTGCTATTGCACAGATTAAGGAGCCTCGTGCTCATCAGAAAACGAGGCACATTGAGCGCAGATTCAACTACATAAGGGATGAAGTTGAAAAGAGAAAGATATGTATTCATAAAGTTCATACCGATCAAAATATTGCGGACCCACTCACGAAGCTCCTCGATAGGCCAAAGCATGAGGGTCATGTTTGTGCATTAGGACTTCGGTATTCTAGTGAGTGGATTTAATCTGTATTGAGTGTTTGTATAAGAACGAATGTAATGGGTATCTCATGAAAATTAATTATGTTTTAATTATTAAATGAGTTATGTTCTATATTTGCATGTTTAATCCATGAATGACTTATGTTGTTCTAAACGTCCGTAGTCGATCATGCTTATGGGAACAAGTATGAAGGTAAGACTATTATGAACCCGGATTGGTTGATATTCATGTGATGAATATAAGGCATAGGTTTGCCACCAAGGTTCATAGATATTTGTGGGATACAAATATTGGACATGATCCGCTCTCAAGGATCACTGCATAGAGTTAGTGCAACTGATCATAAGTAATCCTTGAGTAAAGGCGAGTATCATTGTGTCCTTTGACCTGAGATGCATATTGGATCTGGTCTTTTCATCAAGTCTGATAACTTGACTCTCTTCTTTGTTTTTCGGTAACACGATGACGTAAAAGAAAGAGCTCAGATATCATACGAGATGTCAACAAGGATGTATGCAGTCAAGATGGGATTTGTTCCTCTTATGTGTTGAGAGTTTAGATGTCTAAGGCCTGTTAAGTTAAATCAATGAGAGAATGATCAATCTGTGTCTCTTCGATTTGACAGGACATCTAGCAACAAAGGGATGTAATGATAAGACTTACCTATATCATATCAAGTATGGACTTGAAGGGGATGATGTTATTGAATGGCACTTAGTCAAACACACTAGGGATGGTGAACTGTTGTTAGGCGGTATTCACCATTAGCGTTAACTACCTATGAGTCTCGTGCAAGTGGGAGATTGTTGGAATATCGTATGCCCGAGACACGTAATTAGGTTAATGTGGCTAGTTGTGTTTGATCCAAGTCGGGTCATACCCAATAACGAGTTAGACACACACCAATTATATATTTGTTAAGATAAGATCTATAAAACAAATACAGAACACGATACATTCAGAAAATCGGGTTTCTGAATATTTACTTGAAAGTGTTAAATAAATTAATTGGTTAATTTATTTATTCAAATAATTATTATTGGAATAATTATTTAACTATGTATTCTTTTATAAAATGGTTTATAAAAGATGGGGTGTTTATATATTTTATAAAATATAAAATAAAAAAAAAAAAAAAAAAAAAGATATAATTGGGGCCGGTTTTGGGTGGGCCCCACACCCCATAGTCTTGATCACATCATGTCATATATTTGGTAATGGATACATGATCATATATACCTAACATTATGGGTGTATGTTTATGTATGATGAAAATAAATGATGATCAAAAAGATAACATTATAAAAAAAAAAACTTTCAAGTAACAAAAACCAAAAAAAACTTCTTCCTTTCTTTCTTTCTTGTTTACGGCCAAAAGAAAAAGAAGGGCTCGGGTCTCGGTTTTTCGTGTTCAAGCTTCCTAGCATAGCTCGGTGTGTGTTGGAGGCTCGGGGTATATTCCGTTTGAGGGTTTTTCCTTTGAAAGTCTAGCATTCACATCATCATCTTCTTCAACCATCTACTAAACTCTTAAAGGGTTAAGAATGTAAGTGTTTACAAGCTTGATAGTTTAGCTTTTCCGTATCATTTGATCCTTGCTTCGGGTTTCTAGTAAATAGATTATTGGTAATCTTATAACATGAATAAATTAGGTTGTTCATGTACACATTTATATAAACTTGTAACATATATATAAACATGGGTACATATGTTTAGTTTGTAAATATCACGCTTCCGCCTTAATTGTGACTAGTTAAATGGTTAACTAAGCTTGTAAATTCCATAGAAACCCAACAATTAGTTCTACAGTTACAAATTTTATATAAACATCATATAATGCCATTCGAGCTTACAATATGTTGACTTGCAACAGGAAAAGGACAGTTGAGATAGCTATATGGCCTGAAATGGCACATTTGATGGGAGACGATACAGTTCCAAAAGACATTATCGCAATTATAGCCACGATGGCAACAGCGTACCACGGTTAGCATATCTTATCACAGGAAAAAAGGTCATCATATCATTGAAATAGGCTACAAAAAATGTAAAGTCACATGCAGGGCCTGTTTATATTGCTGAAACTGCATTGCAGTGACTAGCATTTGGCTAGGTGAAAACACTTCCTAAACACTTTAGCAGAGACAATAAACTAGAACAGTTTATTAGAGTATAAATAATCTGTTATATCACTAACTTTTACAAGGGAAGCACTATATGATAATGTAATAATTCAACATCTAATCAAGTTAATCACTTATTTAACCACATGAAAAACAATCTATTATATCACTAACTCGTTTATAATAAATTAAAATTATAATTATTAGTTTCTTGTAACTTGTGTTAAATGTAGGTTCTTATTGATTGAGTTTCAAGTTATAGAAGTAGGTGATGTACTACTTGTGTGATCCTTAAATCAACAGAGTTACTTAAGGTATTACTTATTATTGTTGTTGTCATTATTATTATTATTATTATTATTATTATTATTATTGTTATTGTTATTGTTATTATTATTATTATATGTTCCTATTCTAATAATAATGGTGTACAACATGTTTGACTGATATTTCTCATGGATATATATTCATTTTTGAAAAGACCAAAAAGGATAACAAAAATCTATTCATGATGCAGGTATAATGTTTTGAAGAAAAAACTGACTGATTATAAGGTTTCTGAAGAGTAGCAAAACAATCTACTTCAATACTTACAGAAAAAAGAAAATGAATATATACGCATTCAGAAAATGGGCGATTATCAGGTATGCATCAACTATTATGATCGATCTGCATATTCAAGTGTAGTATAAAGGTGTTATACTGGTTCTATGGTGTAGTGGTTAGCACTCTGGACTTTGAATCCAGTGACCCGGGTTCGACTCCCGATAGGACCTATGAAATACCAACTTGAGTTATATAATATATATATATATATATATATTATAAATATACATATAAATATACGTGTATATATATGTATATATTTTTTAAACACATAAAATCATGACACGCATAACTGCGTGTCGTAAATGTGTGTCATAAATGTATGTCGTAAATGTGTGTCACAAAAAGATGACAAGCGAATGCATGTCATATTCCATTTATGACATGGGCTTCAATGACACGCACTTGCGTGTCATATGTACCCTTTTATGACGCACATTGCATGTCATTAAAGGTGTTTTTTCTAGTAGTGAGAAAATTCATGTTATCCTATAAAAGAATTTTGTATTCTTCACTAACTCAACTCATATTTTACGTGAGACATATTCGCCCATATATAACAAGTGCTTTTAGACGCATCATATAACTAACTTCTAATGTGTCGTTGTAAAACATTTTAAACGCACTGTTATATTCAACTTCATTTTAACTTTTTTTAGTATTTTCTATATTAGTCAATAATAATTTATACCGATAATATATCTGTAGGTTCCCTGGATGGATCGCACGAGATATCTCGATCTACTCAGGTGCGGAATCCCTGCGTAGGTCGTTACGAGCGTATAACACACGAATAGATCAAACACGATACGATAAACAAACACGTTATATTATAACCGAACACGTGATATAATCACTGTTACAGACTCTCGTCCTCACGTTACAATGAACTCGACTAACAACTGAAAACGAACTAACTCGAACAACCCTAAAAGCCAAGCCGTAACACGTTATAAAAATACACGACAACTTCGCCTGATATGTTCAGGCGAAGTTGTCCATAACTTCGCTTGTCTAACAAGTTCGCCTAGGCGAACTTGTTAACAACTTCGCTTAAGACATATATAAAACATAATTAACATTACAGACTCGATTACAGACACTAGACTATGAACTACTGACATTATGCACCAACAGACTCCCCCTTGGCAGTAGCTTCATGTCTTGATCTTCAAGCACGTGTCTTGTAACCTTCACTCTCTTGGTCTTCATGCATGTACTCCTTCTCTCACACATACCGTGAGGCGAACTTGTTAACAACTTCGCTTAAGACATATATAAAACATAATTAACATTACAGACTCGATTACAGACACTAGACTATGAACTACTGACATTATGCACCAACAGACTCCCCCTTGGCAGTAGCTTTATGTCTTGATCTTCAAGCACGTGTCTTGTAACCTTCACTCTCTTGGTCTTCATGCATGTACTCCTTCTCTCACACATACCGTGACTACTCGATGATATTTCCTCGCTTCGTCTTTCCAAGCAGGAATATAGAATATCTTCTTTTCATTTAACACCTGCAGATCAGCTTTCGATAAATTAACAAGATGCATCGGATCATACACTCTTAGCACTTCTTGTTCGTCTTCGTCTTCCATCACGGCTTCAGCAGTCTGGCAATCTACATACCACCATTTAAGGTTCTTCAACACATCCTTGGGCATTGTCTTCATCGGCACATCTTTAAGACACCGAATCGGCTTATACTTCATCACCATCCAAGGTTTGCCATCTGCTCTCATTCCCCTTTCCTTATCTTCCACTAGCTTTCCCTTCTGTGGCTTTAATAACTCAAACTTCTTTTCTTTAATACTTTCTTTCCATACTATCTTCCCAATAACTCTGGCCATGTTGTCGTCGCTTCTATTAATTAACCCCAATCTAGCCAAATCCTTCACCTCACATTCAGGCAATGTATTGAGAGATCTCAACGTCCTCTTAAAGTATTGTATCCCATCATATCTTTTCACCACGAACACTTTTAGCTGTTCATCATATAGCCAACAGATAATCCCTTTCTTTGACTCAGCGTACCCTTTAATATTATAACTTTTCTTGAACATTGTGGGTACCACTGGCTTCTTCGTTTTGATAAACCAATGAGCATAGCCTTCCTTCCACCTAGGCTGCTCCTCCCATTCAGTCTCATCATTTGCCATCTCATTACCCATATCGGCTTTCTCAACATCTGGGATCTCGTGTTCAACATTTTCCTCAATTATCTCACCCTCTTCAATCTCATCTTCAATCACAATTTCTGCACCAATATTTTCAATCTCTTCGACTGGTAGAACATCATCATCAAACATCACATCATCATCTAATATATCATCATCTAATTCCTTCAAGGCATCGATCACATCATCCTCGTCATCAACCATCACCACATCATTACCACCAGAACCGCCAGCTGCACCTGCAGACTCCCCCTGAGCTGTGGAAGTCCCAAGAGCTTGAGTAGTTCTTGGCAACTCACCACCTGCACCTTTCGATGCATTGGGATCATCGTCTTTGTCATTCTTCTTCTTTGTCCTGAGCTCGTCGCCTTTACAGCTCATCTCCCCCTGAGATGCCAAGAACTCCTTCATAGCATCTATAATTTTCCCATGTTCAATCAGGAGGGACGACTGTAGTTGATTTTCTGCTACTAGGCGCTGAATAGCCTGGGTCTGGATAAGATTGATTCTGGATTGCTCTGCCACGACCCGCTCAAGTGCAGCTATTCTCTCTGAGTCTGATAGGGTTGCATCGAAATCGAACCTCACGTGAGATATGTCTTGAGTATACTGAGGAGGGATTTCGAATGAAACCGGGACATCAGAAGCAGTTGTGGACGTAACCGCAGGTGGTATCGTGACCGACAACCCTGCAGTTGCAACGACTGTCGACTCAACAAATTATGCAACCACTTCTGAAGGAGTAAGAGTTGGAGGTGGTAAAGACACAATCTCCGGAGACGTCAGCTGGAAAGAAGATGATGTAGCCACCACGGGAACATCCGCGGCGCTTAAACTTGTAACTTGTACTGATGTAGGGACAATTGACATACCGGACAGTGAGGCCGGAGCGAAACGTACGACTCGTGAACTCTCACCTGCTCCCATACCTGCACCTGTCCTGTCCCTTCTTGAACGTCTGATCAACCTATGAATATCTTCTTCTTCTTCTGACTCACTGTCGTCATTTGTTCTCTTTCTCTTCCCATACGTCCTCTCTTGAGTCACTATCATACGTCTCGCCTCATCCATTACATCATCAAAATCTGAGTCAGCCACCGTCGTAGCTGCTCGGGTAACATCCACCGTCGAGACTTGTGCTACCGAGACCTGTACATCTTCATGAGGATCAACTCGGTCCATATCGAAGTAGCCTTGACCTCCAAACACTTCATCAAGGTCTATGTTTTCTTCAGCTGACACAACAGGCGCAGCAGGTACATCTTGAGGTGCTCCCGCCTGTTGTGGTCGAGGATCTCGAAACTCGTCCCCATTAGCAGGAACATACTCCGGGTTGATTAAATACCCAAACAGTGGAGTATGCCTGGGACGCAGCTCAGGTTTGCTCCTCGCGCTCGATGTCCGGCATTGAGCAAAGATACGCTTGCTCACATTCTCCATGTATCTGATTGGGCGTCGTTGAGGCAACGTGGGAGCCACATGATTCAAGATCATCTGAAGAAATCTTGGATACATGAGGAATCTCTCACGTGCCATCGCCCTTCTCTGACGATCAAGTTCATAGAAGACCATCTGACTAAAGCTATAGCGCTTATTATATGTCAGAGCAGTCATTGCTGACTGCATGGTCGCGCCCATTCCGTCAGTGCCAGCCTTCCTCCCTGACATGCAGACAATCATTACGTGCATGAGGAAGCGCCACTGATCGAGCAGGAACCCCTTCCTCCTCTGTGTGTCGCCCAACGGACCAGAATAGCCCATTCGTAAAAACGCTCCATCCCGAAAAGGAGCCACAAAGTCCGTCGGGTCATCCCTGGTCTCATTCCCGAAACGTAAAGCCACCCTGATTTGTTCAGAAGAGAACTGAACTTCTTGATTGTTGACGGTTGCTCGCATAACCGGGGGCTCGACACGGCAATCGTATTCCACCGTCTGCCAAAAATCCTCAATATTGGGTAAGGATATCGGCAGAGTAGTTGTGATCGCGTGGAATATCCGCGAGCGAAGGAGGAATGTAATAATCTCGCGGTAATCCTCCACACCACTCGCATCTGGGTCTAAGGTAATGTACATGTTGTGCCCAGGGAAGAATTGTCTCTGGTTATCTCCCCCTTCATCGCCACCAGCACCTCCAGCACCAGCAACAGCAGCCATATCTGCAACAAACGAACCAAGTTAGATAAACGTTAAGGCATAACACAAGTTCGCTTGTTACCATGAGCGAAGTTGTGATAAAATCTGTATAGGCGAAGTTAAAGTTGGGGCGAAGTTGGGAACAACTTCGCTTCATCTTTAAGTTCGTCTAATAACTAATAAGTAAAAACGGTCCAGGCGAAGTTAATGATAACTTCGCCTCACCACAACATCGCCTCATAACATCGCCTCACAACATCGCCTCAGGCGAAGTTAATGTTGGGTTTCTATGAAATTAACAAGCTTAGTTAACCATTTGACTAGTCACAATTAAGGCGGAAGCGTGATATTTACAAACTAAACATATGTATCCATGTGTTTATATATGTATATATTACAAGTTTATATAAGATATGTTCATGAACAACCTAGTTTATTCATGTCATAAGATTACCAATAATCTACTTATTAGAAACCCGAAGCAAGGATCAAATGATACGGAAAAACTAAACTATCAAAGCCATAAACACTTACATTCTTAACCTTTTAAGAGTGTAGTTGATGTTGAAGAAGATGATGATGTTGATGCTAGACTTTCAAAGGGAAAATCCTCAAACGGAATATACCCCGAGCCTCCAAAACACACCGAGCTATGTTAGGGAGCTTGAACACGAAAAACCGAGACCCGAGCCTCTTCTTTTGATCTTGGCCGAAAAACAAGAACAAAGAAAAGGAAAGAGTTGTGTGTGTTATTTGTTACTTGAAAGTTTTTGATGATTATAAAATCTTCCAATCAATATCATATATTGTGTTAGGTTTTAAGTCAAGTAATAAACACTCAACCTTCACCAAATCCATGACAAAACTTGACCAAAACCTTGGGGTGTGGGGCCCACCCAAAACCGGCCCCAAAATATATATATATTTTTTATTTATTTATTTATTTTATACATTATAAAAAATATATAAACACCCCATCTTTTATAAACCATTTTATAAAAGAACACATAGTTAAATAATCATTCCAATAATAATTATTTGAATAAATAAATTAACCAATTAATTTATTTAACACTTTCAAGTAGGTATTCAGAAACCCGATTTTCTGAATGTATCGTGTTCTGTATTTGTCTCATAGATCTTATCTTAACAAATACATTATTGGTGTGTGTCTAACTCGTTATTGGGTATGACCCGACTTGGATCAAACACAACTAGCCACATTAACCTAATTATGTGTCTCGGGCATACGGTATTCCAACAATCTCCCACTTGCACGTGACTCATAAGAAGTTAATGCTAATGGTGAATACCGCCTAACAACAGGTCACCACCCCTAGTGTGTTTGACTAAGTGCCATTCAATAACATCATCCCCTTCAAGTCCATACTTGATATGATATAGGTAAGTCTTATCATTATATCCCTTTGTTACTAGATGTCCTGTCAAATCGAAGAGACACAGAGTGATCATTCTCTCAACGATTTAACTTAACAGGCCTTAGACATCTAAACTCTCAACACATAAGAGGAACAAATCCCATCTTGACTGCATACATCCTCGTTGACATCTCATATAATATCTGAGCTCTTTCTTACACGTCATCGTGTTACCAAAATAACAAAGAATAGAGTCAAGATATCAGACTTGATGAAAGACCAGATCCGATATGCATCTCAGGTCAAAGGACACAATGATACTCGCCTTTACTCAAGGATTACTTATGATCAATTGCACTAACTCCATGCAGTGATCCTTGAGAGCGGATCATGTCCAATATTTGTATCCCACAAATATCTATGAACCTTGGTGGCAAACCTATGCCCTATATTCATCACATGAATATCAACCAATCCGGGTTCATAATAGTCTTAACTTCATACTTGTTCCCACAAGTATGATCGACTACGGACGTTTAGAACAACATAAGTCATTCATGGATTAAACATGCAAATATAGAACATAACTCATTGAATAATTAAAACATAATTAATTTTCATGAGATACCCATTACATTCGTTCTTATACAAACACTAAATACAGATTAAATCCACTCACTAGAATACCGAAGTCCTAATGCACAAACATGACCCTCATGCTTTGGCCTATCGAGGAGCTTCGTGAGTGGGTCCGCAATATTTTGATCGGTATGAACTTTATGAATACATATCTTTCTCTTTTCAACTTCATCCCTTATGTAGTTGAATCTGCGCTCAATGTGCCTCGTTTTCTGATGAGCACGAGGCTCCTTGATCTGTGCAATAGCACCCTCATTGTCACAGAATATCTCTAGGGGCTCCTGAATGGTAGAGATAATCCCTAGATCCATGATGAACTTTTTCATCCATGCAGCCTCTTGGGCTGCCATTGAAGCGGCGATGTACTCAGATTCTGTAGTGGATAACGCGACAACATCCTGCTTCGAACTCTTCCAAGAGACAGCGCCTCCATTTAAGATGAAGACATATCCCGACTGTGACCGAGAATCATCTCGGTCAGTTTGGAAACTCGCATCCACGTAACCCTTTACGACGAGTTCCTCCTCACCAGACCCATATATTAAAAACATATCCTTAGTCCTTCTAAGGTATTTTAATATATTCTTGACAGCCATCCAATGACTGTCACCTGGGTTGTGTTGGTATCTACTCGTAATGCTTAAAGCATATGAGACGTCCGGTCTGGTGCACATCATTGCATACATAATAGATCCTATTGCCGAAGCATAAGGAACATGCTTCATCCTATCTTGCTCTTCCTTAGAGCTAGGACTTTGGGATGAGCTTAACACGGTTCCTCTTGGAATAGGTACCAAACCTTTCTTAGAGTTTTCCATCCTGAACCTTTTCAGGATTTTATCAATGTACGCACTTTGATTGAGTCCGATCAATTTTCTTTGTCTATCCCTATAGACCTTTATTCCCAAGATATATGTCGCTTCTCCAAGATCCTTAATTGAGAAACGACTACTTAACCACGCTTTAACGTTTTCCATACTTGGTATATCATTTCCAAATAAAAGTATATCATCGACATACAAAATAAGGAAAATGATTATACTCCCACTAGCCCATTTATACACACACGCCTCATCACCGTTTTGGACGAAACCAAACGCTTTGATTTCTTCATTAAAACGATGATTCCACATCCGTGATGCTTGTTTCAACCCGTAGATTGATTTCTTTAACTTACAAACTTTATCAGGATTAGATGGATCGACAAAACCTTCAGGCTGAACCATATGGACATCTTCCTCAAGATATCCATTTAGAAAAGCGGTCTTGACATCCATTTGCCATATCTCATAATCAAAATGAGCTGCAATGGCAAATAATATCCTAATCGACTTAAGCATCGCGACCGGCGAGAAGGTTTCATCATAATCAATCCCTTGAGTTTGTGTGAAACCTTTTGCTACAAGTCGTGCTTTGTAAGTATCTAGATTTCCATGCATATCGGTCTTCTTCTTGAAGACCCACTTACATCCAACCAGTTTGGAGTTAAATGGACGATCAACCAATTCCCAAACTTGGTTATCATGCATGGATTGCATCTCGGCGCTCATGGCTTCAAGCCACTTGTCACAATCAGGTTGTGACATAGCATCTTTGTAGGAGATCGGTTCATCCGAATCGACCAAGTAGCAATCATCCACGAGAAATCCATATTTCTTGGGATGTCGACTAATCCTACTAGATCTGCGAGCAACGTGTGTATGATCAACCATTTGATCACCTTCAACATCCTCGTGTTGAAAACTAGTATCGACCAACTGTGTATCATCCAGTGATTCTTGAACCTCTTCAAGTTCCACTCTCTTTTCACTAGGTCCTTCCATAAGGAACTTAGTTTCTAAGAAGTATCCTTTGCGTGAAACAAACACCTTTTGTTCACTAGGATTATAGAATATATATCCTATATCATCCTTTGGGTATCCTATGAAGATACACCTGATGGATCGAGCCTCAAGCTTATTTGGGGTGTCACGTTTAACATAAACTATGCATCCCCATACCCTTAAATATGAAAAGGATGGAACCTTTCCATGCCACACTTCATAGGGTATTCGATCCACCTTTTTGGTCGGGGCCATATTCAAAATACGAGCCGCTGTAAGTAGCGCATATCCCCAAAATGATGGTGGTAGTGAGCTTCGTGCCATCATTGATCGAACCATGTCCAACAGTGTTCGATTCCTCCTCTCGGATACTCCGTTATGTTGAGGAGTACCAGGAGGAGTGAGCTGTGAAATAATTCCACAATCTCTAAGATGACTTTGAAAAGCATCACTTAGGTATTCGCCTCCTCTATCGGAGCGGAGTACCTTGATTGTTCGGTCGAGCTGATTTTGTACTTCATTTTGAAATTCCTTGAACATTTCAAAGGCTTCATGTTTGTGTTTCATTAGATACACATACCCATATCGACTAAAATCGTCGGTAAAGGTAATGAAGTACCTTTCACTATTCCTACTAGTGGGCTTGAGAGGTCCGCATACATCCGTATGTATGATACCTAACAAGTCCTTAGCCCTTTCATTTGTACCTTTAAAAGGTTCTTTGGTCATCTTGCCTTGAATACAAGATTCACACTCATCAAACGAACCTAACTCATTTGTTTTCAAAAGACCATTCTTTTGGAGAGTATTTACACGATTCTTGTTTATGTGTCCAAGACGACAATGCCAAATGTAGGAATCACTCAAATCCTTTTTGAGTCTTTTAGTGGAAGTTTGATATAATGAGCTATTTGAGGTATTGTCATGAACCAATTCATAAATACCGTTGTTTGGTACAGCTTTAAAATAAAAGATACCATTAGATGATACATGCATTTCTGATTTTACAAATTTAAAGTCAAAGTTACATTGTCTAAGAAGGTGCACGGAAATAATGTTCCTAGTCAAACTAGGAGCATATAAAACATTTCTCAAAACAACTTCCAAACCACTTGGAAGCGCTAAAGTGAAGTCTCCTCTAGCGACCACGTGCACCCTTGCACCGTTGCCCATGAAAAGACTCACTTCGCCCTTCTTTAAGTCTCCATTCCTTTTGAACCCCTGCAACCAATTGCAAATATGAGTTCCACATCCGGTATCCAATACCCATGTGTTAGAAGAAATAAGATTTAGCTCAATATTAATCATAAAGACATTACCCGAGGCATGCCCAGCATTCCTCTTGTCTCTTAGCTCCTTTAGGTAGACCGGGCAATTGCGTTTCCAATGTCCGGTCTCACCACAACCAAAACAAGGATCATCCTTATGACCCCTCGGTTCCACAATCTTTTGTTTCTTTGCCATAACCGGTGATTTGCCCTTACCCTTAAGATGCACAGGAGGACCCTTTCTTTTTGCTACCTTAGCCTTAGGATTGGGTTGAGATCGATTCTTGGATCTACCTTCATTGATCGCAAACACGGGTAAAACCCTTTTACCCATGCTCGCCTCGGCTGTTTTAAGCATTGAGTGAAGTTCTCCAATGTTTTTGTCCCACCCGTTCATGTTATAATTTAACACGAAAGTGTCGAACCTTTTCGACAAAGAGTTAAGGATCAAATCCGTTGCTAACTCTTTTGAGTTGGGACAATTGAGCTTGGCGAGACGATCAATGTAACTTTTCATCTTAAGCACATAAGTTGAAACTGGTTGATTATCATCCATTCTACATGCATGCAAGGCTCGAACAGTTTCGAACCTTTCAACTCTTGATTGCTTAAGGAACATTTCCTTAAGTTGAGTAATCATGTCGTACGCATTATGGTTTTCGAAATCCTTTTGGATTTCAGGAATCATAGTCGCCAACATGAGGCATGACACTTGAATGGAATCTTCCGTGTGTTGGACCCAATTCATATATTCGACCTCACTTCCCTCTTCCGGTTCATTGGGGATAGGTGTTTCCAAAACATGATATAATTTTTCTTGTTTTAGAACAATCCTTAAATTTCGGAACCAATCCGAAAAGTTATTGTGGTTAAGACGGTCTTTAGCGAGAATAGATCGGAGAGATACATTTTGGACGTTAGGGATTATGTTGTCGTCGACGTGTGCGGCCATCTGCAGAATTTTAATTAAGTTCATTTTAGTGTTTTACCTTTTTAATTATTAATACCCTTTTATATATACCAAATATAATTAATAATTAAAATCTAGAATCCAACGATAAACCCGACTCCGGTTAGGTGACCTTTTTCCCATTGTCGGTTTATCAAAGTAGTTATTCATAACAATTGCAAACCCTTTTGCAACCTCTAGATTTTATGGGACCGGTTCGAAATCATATTTCGTGTCGGCATGTTTATCCCATCAACACCTATTAGACCCCATGCTTGGGTGACCCTCTTCACATGGTTCTAATTTTAAGTCGTCCTACTTGTATCAACTTGTAATATCAACATATAAATGGTTAGGTGACCTTTTTCCCATTTATATGCCAATATTACCTCAACATATTAATTTACTCTACGCGGTTAGGTGACCTTTTTCCCACTAAGAGCTTACTAATATGTTAAGCGTTATACAAAAGGATGGTGTTTAACTTGTTATCCTTAATTTTAAAAGGGATTTTTAGTTTTAATAATTCTAGTTGTAAAACTTTAAATCATTTTCTAACATGCATTTAGTAACATGATATTTTGAAACCATTTTCAAAATTCTAATTTATAATAAAATCATTTTATTATGGGCGTGAGACGGCTAGTTAATAAATCCATTTTATTAAACTACGTGTCACGTAATTACCGATAATTATTAGAACCCATTTTATGCTTTGTTAATTAATTCTATGTGACGAAGTTGATATCCTAATATCTAACAACCACACAATCAAACAATCAATTAATTAACAAGCATACACAATTATACTAGACACGAGCCACTAAGTTAGACCACACTTGTTAGCCGAAACAAGTGTGTGTCTTAGGTCCGATCCTAAGGGACACATGACACATGGATGTTGTAGCTCCCACTCGATCCCGCATCCAAATGCTTCGAGCATCTTCTTCAACCCCGTTGTGATCCATTGGGCTTGAACTTGGGCCTTAGCTTCCATAAGCTTCCATTTGGGCTTAATTGGTGGGCTTAGGTCCTTTTGGGCTTGAATCCCTTTAATGGGCTTGTGAGACCCATTATCACCATACCCGGCCCAATTAGGCCCAAACTTCCAATTTTGCAATCTTCTTTAATTTTACAAAATCAAATGTCCTAATACATTTTTTCTATAAAATAAAGATATTACAAATAACCTATTTATTACATACCCATATGAATAAATAATTACAAAATAGCCCCTAATTAATTATTACAAACCGAAACTTTGAATAATTAACTACAATCACAACATCAACCACAAACAAACATCCACTTTGGTCTACGGCTCGGTCTAGTTTTAACAAACATAACCCGTTATGTTTTAGGAACCCGTTCCAAAACCCCTTGACTTTATCGGGCCTAGCCCAACCCATTTGGGCTTGACCCAATAACTAGATTATGGGCTTCGGCCCACATGTGCAAAACACATGGGCTTCGGCCCAATTAAAAAACTCATGGGCTCGGCCCATTTAACCAAAAATGGGCTTCGGCCCATATAGCTTTTCCCTTTAATTTCCGGTTAGCCCAATAACCATGTTAAAGTGGGCTTCGGCCCAAATTCACCCGAATTGGGCTTCGGCCCATTTACTCGGTTTTAATTTTTTTTTTTTTTTTTTTTTGAACCAAGCCAAAAACAATAACAAGATTAAATACAAAAAAAATCATGCATGTTAATTTTTGTATAAAATCTTTCAAGGGGAAAAAATATAAAACCGAGAACCCGAAGCTTAGTTTCCCGTATCCCGGCTCTTGATGCCATTTGTTGGGTTTCTATGGATAATTTATACTTAGTTAACCATTTGACTAGTCACAATTAAGGCGGAAGCGTGATATTTACAAACTAAACATATGTATCCATGTGTTTATATATGTATATATTACAAGTTTATATAAGATATGTTCATGAACAACCTAGTTTATTCATGTCATAAGATTACCAATAATCTACTTATTAGAAACCCGAAGCAAGGATCAAATGATACGGAAAAACTAAACTATCAAAGCCATAAACACTTACATTCTTAACCTTTTAAGAGTGTAGTTGATGTTGAAGAAGATGATGATGTTGATGCTAGACTTTCAAAGGGAAAATCCTCAAACGGAATATACCCCGAGCCTCCAAAACACACCGAGCTATGTTAGGGAGCTTGAACACGAAAAACCGAGACCCGAGCCTCTTCTTTTGATCTTGGCCGAAAAACAAGAACAAAGAAAAGGAAAGAGTTGTGTGTGTTATTTGTTACTTGAAAGTTTTTGATGATTATAAAATCTTCCAATCAATATCATATATTGTGTTAGGTTTTAAGTCAAGTAATAAACACTCAACCTTCACCAAATCCATGACAAAACTTGACCAAAACCTTGGGGTGTGGGGCCCACCCAAAACCGGCCCCAAAATATATATTTTTTTTTATTTATTTATTTATTTTATACATTATAAAAAATATATAAACACCCCATCTTTTATAAACCATTTTATAAAAGAACACATAGTTAAATAATCATTCCAATAATAATTATTTGAATAAATAAATTAACCAATTAATTTATTTAACACTTTCAAGTAGGTATTCAGAAACCCGATTTTCTGAATGTATCGTGTTCTGTATTTGTCTCATAGATCTTATCTTAACAAATACATTATTGGTGTGTGTCTAACTCGTTATTGGGTATGACCCGACTTGGATCAAACACAACTAGCCACATTAACCTAATTATGTGTCTCGGGCATACGGTATTCCAACAGTTAATCCTCAGGCGAAGTTGCGGATAACTTCGCCTAATCCTTAAGTTCGCCTGAATATGAATCGGCGACAGTAAGGTTTATGAAACAACGTGCAGTTGGTGATTTCGTGATTAAGGAATCCGGAAAACATGATTTTAAGGTTATCTAGACGATCAAAGTGTGAACCACCACGTTAAAACAAGTTTGAAACCGGGTTTAAGGATCGAACGTCCGAGGTCACTAACCGGTTGTCGAAATAACCTAGGATTAACAACCATGAACATCGATTATAAGATATAACGACACTACGAACCTTGAATCGATAACGGAAACTGAGAAAAAGAACAAGGATGAAATCGAAAGACAAGTTCGCTGGTAATCAGATAAGTTCGCTGGAATTTCGGAATAAGTTCGCTGGTTTTGAAAATTATGAACTGTTGACCTTAAAAATTCCTTTATATAGGAGCGGAGTTATACAGGCGAAGTTGTGGATAACTTCGCCTAGGGCGAAGTTATTCACAAGTTCGCCGATATATCAAATTTTACAAAATCAACCCCTATAATTTGAACAATTTGCAATTAAGTTTTAAAACTTCTTAAAGAATTAAATGACACGATCAAGTCCACGTAACCAGTTATAAAATCATAAAACTACCTAAGTACGACAAACTTTTAAAAATTTAAAGTACGAGGGATCAAATTTCAGTCTTTACAAGGGACTACTACGTTTTAGAAAAGATCCGAACAGGAATCATACTAATTACGTGACTGTCACATAGATCCGTGTTTAGCTGTATTATGACATAAAGAAACAGGTTGTAGGCAGGTAAATAACTTAAGATGGTTTTCATCGTTTCTGTGATACGAGTTAGGTTCAATTATGCCTCAAAATTTAAGTGGGCAACAACTCAGAGATTATGATGCCTCCTATCTATTCTCAAAGCGTATTTGACTTTTCCCAAGTCACCCCGAATTGACTTCGACCCTTAGTGTCTGATTAAGTTTGTAAGTACTCTTCATCTGCTTCCCGTTCTCTTTCTTACTCCATGATTGAGAAGTCTTGACATTGTTAGCTCTAGAATGTTTCAATAACTCATAAGTTTTTTTTTTTTTTTGAATAAACATTTACATAGACTTCAGAGTAGTAATCAACTGCATGTCCCGAATCTGGATCACTGCAGTTTCTTCACACACTATCTTTACGGGAATCAGAACACTTATGGCAGAACACTTATGGGCTCGTGTATGACTGGGTAATCGCTTTTCTGCCTATCATTCGGAAAGATATATATGAAGACATGCAAAACTCTTAAGGAGTTTCCACGTAAAATCGAGTAGATTTAGTTTGTATCACATCTACTTTTACGCACCATAAAAAGCTACCATGACATACAATGACTGTTCTAAAGCCTTTTAAGCCTAATAACTTCACTAGTTAAGTACACAGAATCAGTATATCTATCATTTTCCAAGGTTGGATCAATTTTCTGTTAAACATAGTATAGTAACTTCTTACGAAGTAGTAGACTTGAAAAATAATTTCATTTCACAAAAAGAAAAATTTTAACATCAATCGCCCCGACCAAAACAAAGTCTTCAGGTAAACGGCTATCCCGAAGATCCAATGGATCAGCTGGACCGACCACATAGTAGTATGTGTCCTTCTAACTAAGTATGATCGACTATTTTTAAGCGAAAGAATGAAAACTCATCATAAACCGCCCCGGTCACTTTCAGTCATCTGGTTAATGGCTATCCTCATATTCCACAAGTAGAAATGAGGACCAAACATGTCCTAAGACATGTCCTTCAAACTGAGGCAACCGACATAATTCTAAGCGTTTTTTTTTTTTTTAATAAACATAAAAAGCACGGTTACTCGGGATTGATCATCCCATTCAACTCAATAAGGTTTTGAAATCTTGATTTGTCAAACGCTTTAGTATATAAATCAGCGAAATTATCAAGCGTATCCACCTTTTCAAGCACAATCAGTTTCTTCTCAGCACAATCCCGTATAAAATGATGACGTATGTCAATATGTTTAGTTTTACTGTGCTTCACGGGATTGTTAGTTACTGAGATAGCAGCTGTGTTATCAATGCAAATAGGAGTAAGTAAGAAATTCAGACCATAGTCGCGCAACTGTTGTTGAATCCAAAGAACCTGGCTCTGATACCAATTGTAGGTTCCCTGGATGGATCGCACGAGATATCTCGATCTACTCAGGTGCGGAATCCCTGCGTAGGTCGTTACGAGCGTAGAACACACGAATAGATCAAACACGATACGATAAACAAACACGTTATATTATAACCGAACACGTGATATAATCACTGTTACAGACTCTCGTCCTCACGTTACAATGAACTCGACTAACAACTGAAAACGAACTAACTCGAACAACCCTAAAAGCCAAGCCGTAACACGTTATAAAAATACACGACAACTTCGCCTGATATGTTCAGGCGAAGTTGTCCATAACTTCGCTTGTCTAACAAGTTCGCCTAGGCGAACTTGTTAACAACTTCGCTTAAGACATATATAAAACATAATTAACATTACAGACTCGATTACAGACACTAGACTATGAACTACTGACATTATGCACCAACAATATCAAATAAGACTTCTGATTTACCCAAATTTTTTTCTTAAGAGAAAGATAATAATTCATACTTTTTTTAATTTTTCAACCTTAATATAACCATTAAGAGGTCTAAATTCACTTGGTACAAACTAGAGTGTAAAATACATATTTTATTTCAGGGATATTAACAATTAAGATGATAGCATTTCAGAGAATCATGTTCATCTCGTTGTGGAATATTTGGAAAGCTAGAAATGATCGCATATTTTCGGATAAAAAGTTGAAGGTTACGGAAGTGGTGGCGGTGATAAAAATTCTGAGTTTTCTTTAGTTTAAATGAAGATATAAAAAAGGTTGTGTAGATTGGAATTCGTGGTGTAAATTCGACTTGATGTAATAGGTTTTGTTTTGCCTCGGCTCTTGGTTGTTTATAAAAGTAATATTTAAAAAAAAATCTTATATCTTAAATATATAAATATTATTTTTTTCCTTCTAGAAAGTCCGTGTTTTTTATGTAGTTTCCAAGCAGGCCGACGTCCAACTATTTTCGTATGTGGTGTGTGGATCGTGTGACCAAGTTCACACTTTTGACTCATTACACCTTAAAACACATAACACCACTTGCAAACGTTGTTATCCCACTATACACTTGTCCTCTTTGACCCCTCATTTGTTTCTATCCCACTTTCTTTGATCCTTTCAAGTGGATTCCATCCAGAATCCAGACATATTCTAGGATATTACCTTAACTCCATTTGGAACCAACCTCTTATGTCTGCGTTCGTTGACCTTGTCATTATTCATATTTTATTCAAGATTTATTCAAGTTCACATTGCTATAAATACTTAGAACATATTCATCACACTCATCAAATATTACTCAAGTTTTCAAGCTTAATCCTACTAATATGGACAACATGGAGTACTCGCTAGACGGTGAGGATACCGCCTTTCACGCTGAGCTCACAAGGCAGATATTAATGATCATGGATGGTGAGGAAGAAACATATGCAAGGAGAGAGAGAAAGGGTAGGTCCGAGGTTAAGAGACCGGTGGTTTATGGTGGTTCGGGTGGTGGTTATTTTAGTAGGTCAGAGAGTGGGAGGGGTGTGGAAGTGCCTGGTTGGATGGAGAGGTTGTGGGCGAGTAACGGTGGTGGTGGGACCGGGGTGTTTATACCTAGGGTGGTGGCGGCGGCAGCCGCCGGCAAGTCGAGAAGGAGAAGAAGACATAATAATAAGTCAAGGAAGAATAATACTAATGTTAATGTTAACTATGGAGGGATTAAGATTCATGGTTGAATATGTAGTAATAAGTATTGATCCATTCTTTTGTAGATATTGATAATATAATGTGATGAAATATTATTCATTTATAAACTTATATTAAGTAGTGTTGAATCTCAATCCGGCTTTCTGAAAGGAAGAAATAACAATATATCATTGACGATGGGCCGTTAATTATCAATAATATTGCATGGGAAAAAAGAAAAAGAAAAAAAAAGTCTAAACCGTTATGTAACAAGCATATAACCACTCAAAAGTTCTTTCCGAGTATAATCCCACAATTTAATCTACATGTGGTTTATAAAAGTAATAGGTATCTCTAGATGATTTTTGAAAGCGCATATAATATTAGATAAGTTGCTAGGAGCGGCGGCTCAATAATTTTAGTGACAATAAAATATTTTAAGCCTTTTTCAAAATTTAGGCGGCTACTTATCATGTTTTTTATTCAGTCTGCTTCGTATTTAGTTAAATAAATAAGTTAGATGTAAAACCAAATTAGTTTATTTTTTTTTGACAATCTATTTTGTAACATAATCTAATGTATTACAATGATATTTGTTTTTTGGAATAACCCAACTAAAATGTGAATGTGTTAAAATACAACAAGAAAATAACTTGACTAGAAAGATAATGAAAAACATTTTATGAACGATTTTGACAATTTTAACACGAACATTTACTATATACCGTCTTAATTTAGAGAAATGTGAATGCTATATCTAATATAATGTCATGTTGAATTTCAATATTTTAATCTCGAAACAATTTTGACTGAACTACAATAGTTATTGAATAAATCTTTAATTTAAAAAAATGAAAAGTGTATGAAGTAGTGTAAAAAATATTGAATTAGTTTTAACAAGCGAAATTAATATATAAATGAAACACTACAAATATTGGACGATATTACGAGTTGTTTCCCACATGGAGTAGGATTCAAAAACTAAGATATTGAAGGATAAAAAAACTCATATATCGAACGGAATAAGGTTCGAACCATGGACAGCCATGTTACAGGCGAGTTACTTTAACAGCAGAGTATGGTTACGTTGTGTGTATACAAAATCAAAATAAGATTTTTATATAGCTTTGTTTAAAATTGGGGCCTAAATTTTATGGGCCTAAAACCCTAGCCTTAGTTTGTAGCATATTTGGGTCGACCCTGGCTAGGGATAAATTGTAATTTACAACAAAGTGGTTTGGTTGGGATAGGGATGACAATGGGTCGGGTTTGGTTCGAAACGTAGTAGACGTAATACCCCGAGGTAGAATGTCGTGTGTTCGGATTACCTACCCAATCGGCCTCGTTGTAGGCAAAGAGAGATGGGTTAGAAGAAGAGTGACACCAAAATGAGTGGTGCCTTTAATATAGAGAATGATGGGATTTAGAGCGTCCCAATGCATGCGTTGAGATTGGAGCATTCATGTGCATGTAAATTTGTTGTACCGCATTACTGATGTCTGGACTAATAAAAGTAAATGATGACGGGGGTAGCCCAAGGATTTATAAAATGGCTTTCACACATTAACGCTAAAAAGGTTAGAAGGTTAAAAGTTTCGTTTCCCGCCCAATTTAGGTAAATAAGTACGTGAACAGTAAGCACGTGCAACAGTACCAAGTCAAATCACTGTTCACATCACTGTTCCATCTGAACAAGGGACATGCTCAGAAAAAGTAATATTATTATAATCGTTAACCAACGGTCAAAAGCTTCCCGCCCATAAAAGGTCGACCCTCTAGCAAACTGGAGGTTAACTAGTTTATCCACTAGACAAAAGGCTTGCATTTCTCTCCCTATAAAAGGAATACAGGTCAGCCATAACAAACATACCAGATTGGAGAGTTAACATATACTCTCTAATCTTCTCTTCTTCCTTGAGAAACCTGCACTTTGCTTGTTTCTTTCTTACTTCAAGAACATCATAGCTTCACTAAGAACTTCATCCAAAAACCGGTTCCAAACATCTCGGTCTTGGATCTTCGGTGAACTATAACAAATAACAACAAACTAGTGAACCTCTCTCTACGTTTTGCAAACGTAGAGGGACACCACGACCTGCGTTAGATTAACCGGAACCCTTGAAGCTGTTGGACTCGGTCTGCCCAAGAGACATATTAAATTGATGTGGCTAGTACGTTATGATCCAAGTCGGGTCATACCCAATAACAAGCTAGACAAACACCGATAATATTCGTTCATATATGATGTGATCATAACAAATGACTATTAACACTTGAGTTATTTGGAAAGGGGTTTCTAAATAAAATGTACTTGTGTAATAAACAAATCATATGGATGATTTATGTTTTATGAAAGAACATTACATAGTGTTATTTAAGTTGGTTAAATAACAATATGTGAATAATAATAACCAAGCATGTCTCTTAACATATAATAGGTTTTATAAGTTATAAGTTATAAACTTATAAAAGTATATATGTATGGATATATATATATGTTTAAAGTTTTATAAAAGAAAAAGATAATAACTCTTTCAAATGTAATATTATTATATGTTTGAGTGGAGACATGCAAGGTGAGTGGAGACATGCAATGGTTATTATTGGTGGAGAGAAAGATGCCTTTAAATAAAACCAAGTCTTTCTCTTTCATTCTTTCATAACACACATAATTTCCAAGTAAACTTTTCTCTCTTCCTCTCTAGGGTATTTTCATCCAACATAAGAAAAGAAGAAGAAAATTTCAAGTGCAAATCCTAGCTAGAAGTGGTGTGTTGTTGAAGCTTGGGGTATGCTAGCTTAAGGAGCTTCCATATTCAAGTTCTTACCTTTCAATCATCATCTCTTTCACCCGGTTTTGTCATATTGAAAGGTAGTAGTAACATGCATGGACTTATAGTGACATGCATGTATTTGATAGTGTGTAATTCGTATTTGGATCCGGGTTTGGGTTTTGCATGTTTAAAATTGGTTTTATACATATCATATTAACAAGATTTAAAACTTTTATATCCGCTGCGTTTTTGGTAAAATAGGGATTTTATCACTTTGATAATCTTGTTAAAACTCAACAATGGCATCAAGAGCCGCTTATACGAATGCATGCTTCATTAGACCCAAAATTTTTCGGGTTTATGGTGGGTTTCACCATTTGGCCGAAACTTTTTGGGGTTTTGGTTACCCCATGGTTTTTCAAGGTTATACTTTACATGCATGTGGTAATCTTGAAAAACCAAGTCATTTGGATGATTGTTTAGTTTGTTTGGACAAAACCGAAACTTTCGGTTTGCTTAAGCTTTGGCCGAAAGTTTTGAGGCAAAAAGGGGAACCATTTTGGTCTTGTATTATTGAATATTTGGATGTGTAATAGATGTTCATAACCTAGCCATGGCCTTGTGTTTGGTTGAATGATTGTGTTGGTTGTTTGTTCATTCGATTTGGTTGTAATATTTATTTGGGTTTGTAATCTATTTATTCATTCATATGGCTTGTAATAATAAGTAGATTAGATGTATTTCTTTTACTAGAAAAATGTATTAGGATATATTTTGTAAAAGAAGATGCATGGATGGAAGCCCAAATAAAATGATGAAGACCACAACACCGGGAGTAAACACTTGGAGCATATGGATGCGGAATCAAGTGGGAGTTCACCGACACAAGTGCATGTTCTTTTGGGTCCCTTAGGAGAGACATTTTGACACACTTGTCTTCGGTCAACAAGTGTGGTCAATATTAGGAGGCTACGGTTATGAACTTGTGGTTGTGTATATTTTATGCTTGCATGGTTGATTTACTTATTATTTGCAATATGGTTTGCTTAACAACTTAAAATCAACTAGCATAAAATTGGTTCCTTAGAAATCGTTAGGTAATAAAAATTGGTTTTATTAATAACTAATGATTTCATAATAAAAATGGGTTTTATTAATTGGAACTTTGAAAATGGGTTTTTCAACTAAGTACCATACATTTGAATGCATGCAAATGAAAGGTACAATAAATAGTTTTCCAATCTAGAATTTAGAAAACTAAAATCCCTTTTAAAAACAAGTTAAACACCATCCTTTTATACGACACTTAAGTCACTTGTAGACTTGAAAGTGAGTTAGGATCACCTAAGCACTTTTAAGAAAACTTGTGATCTTAAGGTGATTTTACAAGTACTTTTGGCATTAGGATCACCTAACCACTTGTATGAGTAAACTCACACGTGTGTATAAGTAGGACGACTTGATTTGAAACCATGACTATAGGATCACCTTAACATGGCGTTCAAAGGTGTTGATGGGATTTAACATACCAACTAAACATATGATGTTTAACCGATCCCATAAAACTAGAAGTTGCAAAGGGTTGCAATTGTCAAACGTTGACTACCTTGTTAATTCGAATAGTAGGATAAAGGTCACCTAACTACTATTTGAATAAAACGTTGGGTTCTAGATTTTAATCAATAATTGTCTTGGAGACATTTAAAGGGTATTAAAGATTAAAATTTTATTAATATCGAAAATACTAATTTGAACTTTGTTAAAATTCTTTTAGATGGCCGCAAACAACGCACCGAACGCAATTATCCCACACGTGCATAATCTATCACTAAGATCCATTCTGGATAAGGATCGTCTAAACTTTAACAACTTCATGGATTGGTATCGAAACTTGAGAATTGTTCTCAAGCAAGACAAGAAGTCTTATATTTTAGACGATCCTATTCCCGATGAACCCGATGTCAATAACTTGGATGCATATGCGGATTGGTTAAAATACACCGAGGATTCGGTGCAAGTTTCTTGCCTCATGTTGGGAACAATGATTCCCGAGATCCAAAAGGATTTCGAGAATCATGGGGCGTATGACATGATAACCCAACTTAAGGAATTGTTCCTTACTCAAGCTCGGGTTGAGCGATTCGAAACGGTTCGAGCGCTTCATGCATGTCATATGGAAGAAACCCAATCTGTTTCATCTTATGTACTTAAGATGAAGAGCCACATTGATCGGCTTGAACGGCTTAACTGTCCCGTCTCAAAAGAGTTAGCCACGGATTTAATCCTAAATGGCTTAACTAAAAGGTTTGAGACATTCGTCATGAACTACAACATGAATGGATGGGACAAAAGCATTGGTGAGCTTCAAGCAATGCTTAAGACAACCGAGTCCAGCATGGGTAAAAAGGTTTTACCCGTTCTTGCGATCAATGAGGGTGGCTCAAAGAAAAGGCATCACCCGGAACCAAAAGCAAAGGTTGCCGTTGGTAAGGGGCAAGTCAAGAAGGGGTTCAAGGGAAAGGCAAAGGCGGAGCCAAAGCCAAAGAAGCTAAAGGTTAGCGCTGAGGATCCGTGCTTTGGTTGTGGTGAGATAGGTCATTGGATGAGAAACTGTCCGACCTATCTCAAGGAGTTGAAAGCTAAGAGGGATGCGGGGCAAACCTCAGGTACAACTTTCATGATTCACATTGATCTTAATATTATTTCTTCTAACACATGGGTATTGGATACCGGATGTGGAACTCATATATGCAATTCATTGCAGGGGTTCAAAAGAAGAAATGAAGTGAAGAAAGGAGATATAAGTCTTTTCATGGGCAATGGAGCAAAGGTTGACGTCCAAGCCCGAGGAGATTGTGTTTTAAAACTTCCAAATGGTTTGGAAATTATTTTGAAAAACATTTTATATTCCCCTAGTTTGACTAGGAATATTATCTCTGTTTCTGTATTAAGACAATCTGGTTATGACTTTAAGTTTGTTGATAATGGTATTTATGTTTTCATGGATAATGTCTTTTATTTTAAAGCGATGCCGTTTAATGGCATTTGTGAATTAATTCATGATGACTCATACATTGATAACTCGTTGTACCAAGCTAACACCAAAAGACTCAAAATGGATTTGAGTAATACTTTTCTTTGGCATTGTCGTCTTGGTCACATAAACAAGAATCGTATTCATACACTTCGAAAGAATGGTCTTTTGAAATCAAATGTTGATTCATTTGATGAATGTGAATCTTGTTTATTGGGAAAGATGACCAAAGAGCCCTTTAATGGAACAAATGAGAGGGCGAAAAACTTATTAGGTATCATACATTCGGATTCGGATGTATGTGGACCTTTTAGGACAATGACAAGAAATGGTGAAAGATACTTCATTACCTTTACCGATGATTGTAGTCGCTATGGGTATGTGTTCTTGTTAAGACACAAAAATGAGGCCTTTGAAATGTTCAAAGTCTTCCAAAATGAAGTACAAAATCAACTCAACAAAACAATCAAAGTACTACGTTCTGATAGAGGAGGTGAATACCTCAATGATACGTTTCTAGAACATCTTAGGAGTTGTGGGATTGTCTCACAACTTACTCCACCTGGAACACCACAACATAATGGTGTGTCCGAGAGGAGGAATCGAACTTTATTAGACATGGTTCGATCCATGATGGCTAGAAGCTCATTACCTCTATCATTTTGGGGTTTCGCTGTGATCTCCGCTACCCGTATTTTAAATATGGCATCAACCAAGAAAGTGGATAGGACACCTTTTGAAATATGGCATAGAAAGGCTCCAAAATTTTCATATTTAAAGGTATGGGGTTGTGAGGCTTATGTTAAGATCTACACCCCTGACAAGCTTGAATGTCGATCCACTAAGTGTATATTTGTAGGATATCCCATGGATTCGATGGGATATTATTTCTACAATCCAAGCGAGCATAAAGTGTTTATAGCTCGAAAGGCTAAGTTCTTGGAAAGAAGGTTCCTTATGGAAGGAACTGATAGAACTGTAGAACTCAAAGAGGATCGAGAACTACAAGCCGATACACGTTTGGTTGACACTAGCAATCAACAAGAGGTTGTTGAGGATGATCAAATGGTTGATCAAAACACACAAAACATTCGCAAATCTGGTAGAGTTAGCACCCCACCTGAGAGATATGGATTTTTCATGGATGGATGCTACGTGGTTGATTCGGATGAACCCACCACATACCGAGATGCAATGTCGCAATCTGATTGTGACAAATGGCTAGAAGCCATGAATGTTGAGATGCAATCCATGCATGACAATCAAGTATGGGACTTGGTTGCTCCACCTCTAAATTCCAAGCTGGTTGGAAGTAAGTGGGTTTTCAAGAAAAAAACTGATATGCATGGAAACTTGGATACTTATAAAGCTAGACTTGTTGCAAAGGGTTTCACTCAAACTCAAGGGGTTGATTATGATGAAACTTTCTCGCCCGTGGCGATGCTAAAGTCTATAAGGATATTGTTTGCCATAACCGCATATTATGACTATGAGATATGGCAAATGGATGTCAAAACTGCTTTTCTAAATGGGCATCTTAATGAAGATGTTTATATGGTTCAACCTGAAGGTTTTGTCGATCCACAACATCCTAACAAAGTATGCAAGTTGAAGAAATCAATCTATGGATTGAAACAAGCATCCAGAAGTTGGAATCACCGTTTTGATGATGAAGTTAAGAAATTTGGATTCATCAAAAACGCTGATGAAGCTTGTGTGTATAAGAAAGCTAGTGGGAGCATCATAACCTTTCTGGTATTATATGTCGATGACATATTACTGTTTGGAAATGACATTCCATCCTTGGAAGGTGTGAAAGCCTGGCTTGGAAGCTGTTTTTCCATAAAGGATCTTGGTGAAGCCGCCTATATTCTGGGAATAAGAATCTATAGGGATAGATCAAGGCGGTTGATAGGTTTGAATCAAAGTGCATACATTGACAAGATCTTGAAAAGGTTCAAGATGGAAAACTCTAAGAAAGGTTTGGTACCTATTCAAAGAGGAACGATGTTGAGTGCTTCTCAATGTCCAAGCTCAAAGGATGAGCAAGACAAAATGAGTGGTATCCCATATGCATCTGCTATAGGATCCATCATGTATGCCATGATTTGCACTAGACCGGATGTGTCATGCGCCTTGAGCATGACAAGTCGATACCAACAAAATCCGGGAACTAGCCATTGGATGGCTGTTAAGAGCATATTGAAATACCTTAGAAGGACTAAGGATATGTTTCTAATATATGGCTCTGATGAGGAGGAACTCGTTGTAAAGGGTTACACTGATGCGAGTTTCCAAACTGATCGAGATGATTCTCGATCACAATCGGGATACGTTTTCGTTCTCAATGGTGGTGCTGTCTCATGGAAGAGTGCAAAACAAGACGTGGTAGCTTTATCCACCACTGAATCTGAATACATCGCCGCCTCCCTGGCAGCTCAAGAAGCTGCATGGATTAGAAAGTTCATTGCCGATCTAGGAGTGGTTCGTACCATTCAGGACCCTCTAGAGATCTTTTGTGACAACGAGGGTGCGATTGCTCAAATCAAGGAACCCCGCGCACATCAAAAGACTAGGCACATTGAGCGGAGATTCAACTACATAAGGGATGAAGTTGAAAAGGGAAAGATATGTATTCGCAAAGTTCACACTGATCAAAACATTGCGGACCCACTCACGAAACTCCTTGAAAGGCCGAAGCATGAGAGTCATACTTGCGCCTTAGGACTTCGATATTCTAGTGATTGGATTTGATCAAAATTTGTATTTGGATATTGGAACAATTTTATTTTAACTCAATCATATGGTTTTGGTTATGGTCATGTTCTTGAGTTATGTTCCATTTTAGTATGTTTAAATCCGTGAATAATTTGAATTATTCTAAACGTCCGTAGTCGTTCATATTTGTGGGAACAAATGTGAAAGTAAGACTATTATGAACTTGGATTGGTAGATATTCATGAGGTATGAATATAGCAAAGGGTTGCTGCCAAGGTTCATAGATATTTATGGGATAAATATTGGACTGACCCGCTCTCAATTTTACTGCATGGAATCCTTGGGATTTGTGATCATAAGTAAATTTGAGTAAAGGCGAACTTCATAGTATCCTCCGACCTGAGATACATATTGGGTCTTGATATTCATCGACTATTATGCTTTGACTTAGTTCTTCGCTGCTCTGAAATATGTCAGTACATAAGGCTAAGCTCAAGTATAGTACAAGGTGATAGTGAGAGACGTATGTAGTCAATATGGGATTTGTCCCTCTTATTCGTTGAGAGTTAAATGTCTAAGGCCTGACAAGTTAAATCAACAGAGAATGATCACTCTGTGTCTCTGGATTTAACATGACATTTGTGGCAAAAGGATAAATGATAGTTTCACCTAAATCATTTTCAAGCATTGGACTTGAAAGGGATGATGTTATTGAATGGTACTTCGTCATACGTATTAGGGGTAGTAAACCGTAGTTAGGCGGTATTTGCTACTTGCATCAATCTTCTATGTATCTTGTGCAAGTGGGAGATTGTTGGACTCGGTCTGCCCAAGAGACATATTAAATTGATGTGGCTAGTACGTTATGATCCAAGTCGGGTCATACCCAATAACAAGCTAGACAAACACCGATAATATTCGTTCATATATGATGTGATCATAACAAATGACTATTAACACTTGAGTTATTTGGAAAGGGGTTTCTAAATAAAATGTACTTGTGTAATAAACAAATCATATGGATGATTTATGTTATATGAAAGAACATTACATAGTGTTATTTAAGTTGGTTAAATAACAATATGTGAATAATAATAACCAAGCATGTCTCTTAACATATAATAGGCTTTATAAGTTATAAGTTATAAACTTATAAAAGTATATATGTATGGATATATATATATATGTTTAAAGTTTTATAAAAGAAAAAGATAATAACTCTTTCAAATGTAATATTATTATATGTTTGAGTGGAGACATGCAAGGTGAGTGGAGACATGCAATGGTTATTATTGGTGGAGAGAAAGATGCCTTTAAATAAAACCAAGTCTTTCTCTTTCATTCTTTCATAACACACATAATTTCCAAGTAAACTTTTCTCTCTTCCTCTCTTGGGTATTTTCATCCAACATAAGAAAAGAAGAAGAAAATTTCAAGTGCAAATCCTAGCTAGAAGTGGTGTGTTGTTGAAGCTTGGGGCATGCTAGCTTAAGGAGCTTCCATATTCAAGTTCTTACCTTTCAATCATCATCTCTTTCACCCGGTTTTGTCATATTGAAAGGTAGTAGTAACATGCATGGACTTATAGTGACATGCATGTATTTGATAGTGTGTAATTCGTATTTGGATCCGGGTTTGGGTTTTGCATGTTTAAAATTGGTTTTATACATATCATATTAACAAGATTTAAAACTTTTATATCCGCTGCGTTTTTGGTAAAATAGGGATTTTATCACTTTGATAATCTTGTTAAAACTCAACAGAAGCCTGTTAGCCTAACCAGTCCATTCACTATCATTGGTCTTATAATTGTTGTAGCAACAAGTTGGCGCCCACCGTGGGGCTACGCCGCTTACTTTATCTTAAAGAACAGTAGTGTAGTTCCATTTTCATCAAAATCATCATGTCGGAAGGTGACTCTCTCGAAGAAGTTGACCAAGTATCAAGGACGGCGACACAGAGCGCCGGCCAACAAATTCCGGCCGCAACCACGCCTTTATGTACTCCGGGAAGTACTCCGACGGAACCTTTGTTCCACTAGTTTTCACCTTTCCGAACTCCAACCCCTTCACTATCCAGAGTTCCTTCTCCTCACATAGGAACCTCAAATATCCCGGAGCAAGTCGACCTGACACCGGAAAGGGTATGGAGACATTTTTTTGCGACTAAGACATCTTCTTAACCAACACGTGATCCAAGAAAGAGAAAAGGAGATAAGAATAAGGCTGGAGTATGACTATCCAGAGCCCTCACTGTCACTCGGACGTCCACCTTCCCCTTTAACCAGCTCACAACTGGCTGCTTCTCATTTAGAAGCTGGTCCAAGTGTAACCTGCCAACCTTTTAACCCAGCTCTGTATACCTACGGGAGGCCAAGCCCAACGGCCTTCCCCTTGTTTACTTCACAACCCCTTGGGCACGAGACTACTCTCGACCAAATATGGCAGTCACCAGCTTCAAGTGTTCCCCCTACAGCCATTACAAGGGAGCAGGCCATGACGGTCTTGCCCTTGGCTCGGAGTGCAGCAACGAGCACCCCCATGGGAACAAACCAAATAGCAACAACTTCTGAAAGCCGTCAAGGCTTTAACCTCATGCCTCAGATGATGACTCAAATGATAACACACTTTCCTTGGACCCAGCTCATCAACCAAGCGCTGAGTACTCACCAAGGAACAACGAGTCATAATCTCGCTACAAGGGTAGAGGAAGACCTTGAAAAACCTTACAAGCCCGGTAACCTATCCTGTTTCTCTCAACAAATCGCCGATTATGACTCTAAAAAAAATCAAGATGCCACCCCATATAAAAACATATGATGGGACCGAGGATCCCGGGGACCACCTCCAAGTCTTTACCGTTGCTGCCAGAATTGAAAATTGGTCCCACTCTTAATGTTGTTTGATGTTCATGCAAACACTCGTTGGATCAATCAGGATATGGTTTAACGACCTTCCTGTCCAAAGCGTTCGAAGCTTCGATGATCTGAGCAAAGGATTCTTGGCCAACTTTTCACAATAAAGGAGGTACGTCAAGGATGCCACGGTCATTTTTCAGATAAAACAAAAAGATGATGAAAGCCTTCGAGATTTCATTGAAAGGTATAAGAAAGAAGGGTTGACATATGTGGGGGCCGACGAAAAAATGAGGGTGGCAGGCTTCATGAACGCCATCACCTCCAAATACCTCATAAGAGACTTTAACAAGTGCATGCCTAAAACCCTTAAAGAAGCACTCGAATGAGCTGAAGCTTATATTCGAGGAGAAGAGGCCGTTGATTCCCAAGAACAATGAAAAAGAGCTCCTAGTTGGCGAGGCAACAGCCCCAACCGAAAGAGAGGGAACTTCAGTCCCTATGATAGACATCCAAGAAGCTCATATCAACAAAGGCCTGAAGGTCGGAACCTTATAAGCAAGGAAAAGACTGTGAATTTCACAGCTCTTACCAAAACCCCACAGGAGATCCTTGCCACCGAAGAAGTGAAACACAACTTCCAACCTCCTCGACCCTTGCTCAAAAGCAAGAAAAACGAAAGCTCCACCCAGTTCTGTGAGTTCCACGAAGAAAAAGGTCACCACACTAACGATTGCTTTCAACTCAAGAGAAGAATTGAGGAAGCTGTTAAGTATGGAGAATTGGCCCATTTGGTAAACGGGGTCAAGGACAAGATGGCCGAAAGAAAAAACAAAGAAGTGAATATGGTGAATATAGACCAAAGTGTTCCCCACAAACGACAACGTTTGGAGGCTTGGGAGCTTCAATGCGTCTGCTTTCCACCACCTCAAGGTAACTTACTCTCAAATCCTTTGGTGGCAGAAGCAAATGTGGAAACACTCAACACAATCAATGCCTACATTGACACAGGGTCGGCCACAGAGAGCATGTATGAAAGGTTCTTCAACCAACTAAGTGAGGAAGAACGTTCAAGGCTTCAACCCTCCGAGTCATCTATAAAAGGTATCGCTGACATACCCTTGAAGCCTTTGGGCCAACTAACCCTTGATGTCTATTTTAGTGAAGGCAAGATGAAGAAAACCAAACCACTCACCTTTGCGGTTATCAGCATACCTTCCAATTATGATGTAATCGTAGGAAGGCCAGGACAATGTGCATTCAACATGGTTGTCTCGGTTGGTCAAGGTGCCGTAAATTTCCCACCGATAGGGGAATTGCAACCCTTCAACCTACCCAAGAGGTTCACACGGTTGAAGGGGAAAGTTCAAAAAACGAAGATGACGAACAAGAAGCCTAAGTACCCTGAACAAAAAGTATGGGTAAACACAAGCCTTTCCAAAGAAACTCTCTCACACCTTGAAAAGCTGTTGGTAAACTATAGCGATGTCTTTTCTTGGTGCCCGGAAGACATGACAGGCATCCCTAGAAGCATTGCAGAGCATGAGCTAAAAATACCTCCCGATGTCAAGCCTGTTGTCCAAAAGAAACGGAGCCTAGCTCCTGAACGAAGTTTGGCAGCATGCCAAGAGGTTGAAAAGCTTGTACAAGCTGGGATCCTTCGTGAGGTCAAATATCAATCTTGGGTGGCCAATCCAGTCATGGTTCGAAAGCTTGATAAGTCTTGGAGGATGTGCACCAATACTTGAACAAAGCATGTCTAAGGGATTGCTATCCCTTACCCGAGATGGACCTCAAGGTTGACTCTTTAACCGACTATCCCTTTAAGTGTTTTCTCGACGCTTACAAGGGTTATCATCAAATTCTCATGACAGTGGAAGATGAAGAAAAAACGGCATTCCGTACGGACAAGGGTATTTTTTGTTATCAAAAGATGCCTTTTAGCCTACGAAATGCCGGAGCAATCTATCAACGTTTGATTGACAAAGCATTTGCCAACCAAATTAGAAGAAACTTAGAAGCCTATGTCGATGATCTGGTAATCAAAAGCAAAACAGAGCACCAAATGCTTGATGACATACAGGAAACCTTCCAAAACCTGAGGAAGATCAACATGAAACTCAAAGAAGGCAAGTTTTTGGGACACATTATGGGGAAACAAAGCATAAAAGCCAATCCCAACAAAGTTCGGGCTGTTCTTGAAACTAAATCTCCACAAAGCAAAAAAGAAGTGGAAAGCCTAAAGGGAAGGCTTGCGGGGTTGAAGCTTTTTACCTCCAAGCTCGCTGAGAAATCTCTACCCTTCTTCAAAACACTAAAGGGTTGCACCAATAAAAAAGATTTCAGGTGGACGGAAGAAGCGGAAGAAGCCTTCAACCAAATGAAGCAACATTTGGCTTCACTTCCAGCTATTGCAGCCCCCGAAACGGGAGAACTGATCTCTGTCTATCTCTCAGTAGCCGAAGAAGCACTAAGCGCGGTCCTAACCATCGAACAAAACAAAGTTCAGGTACCCGTTTATTTCTTTAGTAAAACGTTAAAACTGGCAGAGATCAAATATCCTCCTTTTGAAAAACTTGCTCTGGCCTTAATTCAAACTGCCAGAAGGCTTCGAAGGTACTTTCAAGCCCACCCTATACAAGTGCTCACTGACCAACCCATCAAGAGTGTGCTTGAAAAACCAGAAAATTCAGGCCGATTGGCCAAATGGGCTATGGAACTAGGTGAACATAATATCACCTATATCCCAAGAAAAGCTGTCAAAGCCCAAGTCTTGGCGGATTTCATTGTAGAAATCCCGAAGCAAGTCATTCCTGAAATACGTACAACTGCCAATGAACCTTCTAACCCTGAAGCCTGGAAGATTTTTACCGATGGAGCTTCCAGCATTGAAGGGTCAGAAGCTGGGCTCATTTTAATCAACCCCGAAGGGTTAGAATTCACATATGCTCTCCGACTTGAATTTCAGACCACCAACAATGAAGCTGAATACGAAGCCTTGATAGTTGATCTGAAAATTTTCAAAGAGATGAATATCCAAAAGCTACAAGTCTTCACAGACTCGTTGCTCGTTTCAAGTCAAGTCAATGATAGCTATATAGCAAAAGAACACCCAACATGAAGAAGTACCGTGAAAAGGCAAAAGGGTTGATGAACACGTTTCAGGAGTGCACTATCAAGCAAGTCCCAAGATCACAAAACAAAAGAGCCGATGCCCTGAGAAAACTAGCATCCCTCACATTTGCACACCTCACCAAGAAAGTATTGGTAGAAGTGTTGAAAACTCCTTCAATTCAAGAATTGGAAGTTCAAGATGTAATCACTGAAGAAGGTCCCAATTGGATGATCCCATAGAAAAGTTCCTCAAAAATGGTGAGTTACCTCTGGACCAGACATAGGCTGGAAGGGTTCGAATCAAGTCCCGACAGTGTGTGTTGCAAGGAGAAACCCTTTATAAAAAGGCTTACCTTGCACCACTACTAAGATGTGTGGGCCCTGAACAAAGTCAATATCTGATCAAAGAGGTTCACGAGGGAATATGTGGAGCTCATTTTGAGCCAAGAACGATGGTTGCAAAATTGATGAACCTCGGATACTTCTGGCCCACGATGCACCGAGATGCAACAGAACAACACAAGAAATGTGAAGCTTGTCAAATTCATGCACATGTTCCCAAAAGCCCCAAACATGATCTAGTCCCCATCTCCTTGGCTTGGCCATTCTACAAATGGGGAATGGACATTGTTGGTCCATTCCCACTACCCAAGGGTGGGGTAAAAATTTTTTTAGTAGCCGTTGAATATTTCACCAAGTAGCCTGAAGTCAAACCACTTGCAAAAATAACGGGCAAACAAATCATCGACTTTGTATGGGAAAGCATCATTTGTCGCTATGGGCTGCCAGGAGTGTTGGTCATGGATAATGGGAAACAATTTGCTGAGAATCCTTTTAGCATATGGTTCAAGGAATTCAGAATCACCCAAGTGTTCAGCTCAGTTGCATACCCACAATCCAATGGCCAAGTTGAAAGAACAAACATAACCATTGTGGAAGGAATCAAAGCAAGGCTGGGAAGACACGGCAACAATTGGCTTGAAGAACTCCCAAATGTTATATGGGCAATAAGAACGACTGAAAAAACCACAAACGAACACCCTACAGCCTAGTGTTCGGATCAGAAGCTATAATCCCAGCAGAAGTCGGAGTTGTGACTCAACGAACACTCAAGATGGATCTCGAATCAAACAACAATGAGACCATGTTGAATTTGCAACTCCTTGAAGAAATTCGTGATCAAGCTGCAGTACAAGAGGCTAAGTACAAGCAAAAAATGGAAGCTTGTTACAATGCAAGAGTGAAACATGAACGTTTCAGGCCCGGAGATCTTGTACTCCGAAACAACGAGGCCAGCAAGAAAGAAAATCAAGGAAAACTCGGCCCACAGTGGGAAGGACCATACACAATCCTTGAAGCTCACAAGGGTGGATCCTACAAGCTGGCCGACGCAGAAGGCAAAAAGCTTCCAAGACACTGGAACGACAAAACCCTTAAAAGGTTCCATGCCTAGTCAAAGTCTTAAAATGTATTTCAATAGATGTATAATTCTCCTTTTTGTAAACAACAACCTCTTAAAATGAATGATAAAGTCTTTATCATAACTTGTCTTTACTATCCTATAATCAGGTTGAGAACCTAGCAAGAAACTCCATGGAAAGGGCCATGTAAGGGGATGAGCTCCCAGGCCACATCGCTCAATAGGTTCAAGGGTTAAATGAACCTATATAAGGGGTGAGTTACTATATCAATCCAACTCCATGAGACTTAGAAAATTTTTTCAAACAAAACTTGTCTCATAGACGGGTCTGAACAGCCTACATCAATTCGTTCCTTAAGCTTTGAAAAAATTTTACGAAACCAATATACACTAAGTAATGATATAAAGGATAGAAAACATGTGCTTTCTATGTAATGAAGCCTTGAAGCTGTAAGGCCCCGTTACCGGTAGTCCTACTTTGGTGTTGGATTTACTCATAAACGCAGTTCTAAATATCAGAGTTAATTAAAACATTCGCGGAACATTAAAAACTTTCATAAAACATTTCGTAACAATCCAAAACTTGTCTTAAACAACAACTTGTCTTTCAAAAAACAAAGTAATTAAAACATATCACGTCTTGAGCCTTCTGATGCCAGCCTCTTATTCAATGCCACGTGTCTCCTCAAGCGAGCTGCCTCATCCTACTCACCTGCGTGCATACTAAAAGTCAGCTACGCTGAGTGAGTTCTAGTTAATCATACATTATACAATACACACAAACTTATATTCTTTCATTCATACTTTCTCTTGTACTAACTTGCTTTCATATCTTACGTTATAAAGAGCATTACGCCCTACATTCCTCGAGTATTATTAGGGCTCGGTACCCTCCTTCCTCGAATATTATTAGGGCTCGGTACCCTCCTTCCTCGAATATTATTAGGGCTCGGTACCCTCCTTCCTCGAGTATTATTAGGGCTCGGTACCCTCTTTCCTCGAATATTAGTAGGGTTCGGTTCCCTAGTTCTCGAATATTAGTAGGGTTCGATTCCTTCTTCGTTACCATACAACCATACATCATACCTCGAGTATTATTAGGGCTCGGTACCCTTTTCGTAACCGTACAACCATACAATCATCCTTTCCTTCTTTTATTAACTTTATCACGTTCATACACATAAACATACATATCATACTTACCTTATACATAGAGTTACAACCTGACAATACGTGCAATATCCGAAGATCGTTCATGTACCATCAAGCATTCATTCATACATTTCACATTATTCACATAAGGCATACACTTAACTCTTAGGATAAGCGTATTAACAAACATATTGAGTATGCACACAGCCCCGAAAACATAACACATAAATGGGGCTAGAAACTCACCTGAATCCTGTTACGCTCTCCGTTAATCGTTATTCACTTCTTGAGCTGTGCACGGCTAACTGTATAATATTTACATGTATCAATTAACTACCACTACTCATATCATCTTTCTAGTCTTAGCTACTACCCACAACGAATGGGGGTCCGGGGGCAGCGCCCCTAGCAGCGGGGTCTAGGGGCGGCAGCCCCTAGCAGGGTCCAAGGGGCAGAGCCCCTGGCTGGGGTCCATTAACTGTCTTAACACATTTTTCATTAGGTTTTTAATTTATTTTCTAATTCACTAACTCCAGCGAACTTATCATTAAGCGAACTTAACAATAAGAGAACTTAACATTAAGCGAACTTACTGTAAGCGAACTTAGTGTTAAGCAAAATTAGTGTTCGGCGAAGTTAACCCTAGGCGAACATATGCCAGGCGAAGTTGTCAGGGGCGAACTTGGGGTCCAGCGAAGTTAATCATAGGCGAACTTGTCAACAAGCGAAGTTGGCCAGCGAACTTAGTTAATCAGCGAAGTTATCAGTTAGGCGAACTTGCTTGCAAGCGAACTTGCTTGCAGGCGAAGTTCGCTTGTAGGTGAAGTTGTGCAGCAGCCGCCGCTGTTCATCCTTAATCCCCAAAATCATCATCGTTTTACCGAGAAATCCATGGGTATGGTATTTGACTAACCCGCGGTCATTCCTATGGTCGTTTTTGGTTAAGATTTGACCCGAAAACACGTAAAGTTTGGACCTTTAATTCCAGAAACGTTCAATACAAGATCTATGGTTTATCTTAAACGAACCGTACATGTTTAAGGGTTTATTAGGTTCGTCCTAGCATCAAGTTCGCTACTTTACCCTTCGTTTAGATCCGATCTATTATCGTTTCAAGTTTCATGGCAAACCGTCTATAAAAACATGAACTTTAAGATCGAAATCTTACCTTTATGTGTTCGATTTGCGTGGTTATCTCGTATCTAGCTCGTATATCGAAGATCTAATAATGGTTGGCTTGATTTTGGTCTCGGATCCCGTTCTCTCTCTCGCGGCCGTGTGATGTGGAGGATGTGTGTGTTTTTGAGTGTGTAGAGATTAGGATGGAAAGAAATGAGGGTTTAGGGTTTTAGGTTGGTTTAGGGGATATTTATATCCCTTAAAGCCCATGGACCTAAGGCCCATTCCCATTTAACCCACCTTAATTAATCTAAGTCCATGATCCGTTCTTTACTCGATATTAATTAATTAATAACGCGAAATCACTAAACGTAACTTTCTTTATTTAACATTATAATATTTAGGATGTTACAGAAGCAAAAGTGACTGCAGCACTCAAACTTCTTAAGGAAAATTAGTTAAAAAAACACATCAAACAAACAAGACAAGCAACAAAAATATGAAACATCGAACATTACGATTCATAAAAGGGCCTTTTAAGGCCATAACTAGCATCATCCATAATATGCCATTCAGGCTAAACAAGGAAATCACAAAGTGTTCAAACGGCCAACAAGGCCAAGAACAACCATAAAGCAGAAACCATAAGGGTTTCATGCCAAACCTAAATTGTTCAAAGTACATCACATTGTTTAAGAGTGTTAAGAAAGCTATGAATCAATTGTTTTAAGCATCAGAAACAGGCTTCGAAGTACTAGCCTCACCAACCTTACCTTTCTTGGGTTTCTTCACTTTTGGGCCACCACCAACAACGGCTGAACCTTCGAGGCTAGCCACATGAGACCTGTCACTATCCCCGGATAAAGTTTCTTCGCTATCACCAGAACGGGAGCGCTTCTTAGACAAAGACTCAAGCACTTCAGAGCAAACTTTCTCATCAAGGCCGTCTGGTTTCAAGCCCTGCAAAACGGAAAGAGGTTTACCGAAGAAAGATGAAACTTCACCCACATAAGGGTAAGTAAGCCTTTCCATCACACGAACTGAATCTGAGAAGAGCTTGTAAGCTTCACGGTTAAAAATAGGCTATTGCTCCATAGGTTGACCAGCTTCGTGATGTTTGAAGCCAGCAACAAAGCCCAAATTTTTCCCATACTTCAGTAGCTTCGTGTAAACACCGCCCAGTACCGAGTTAAATTCAGTAGAATGAAGCAGGTAAGTCACAACCTGATGAAATCCATGCTCAATTAGCCACCGGTTGTCGTTAGTAGCCTGGGTGACTGAAGCCTTCAAGCCTTCTTTCTCCATGTCAAAGGCTTTCATCTGAACCTCAAAGGCTTCCCTATCAGCTTCCATCTTAGCTCTATGAGCTTCCATCGCTTTCTTCAACCCGACAATCTCAACCTCGTGGCCACGGGATAGCTCATCGATCTTCTTCACATAACCCTTCTCCTTCTTTGAAAAACCATCAACCTCCTTCTTCATGACTGTCATATAAGCCTTCATTTTTTCCTTCTTCTTGGAGAACTCCTCATACTCTTGCATTCCCTTTCGAAAACGAGTAACGCCCTCAGCCAAAAGGGCAGAAAGGTTGAAGGAACTAAGGATTAACCTTGAAAGCATGGCATCACCTTCCATATCAGAAATGGTATTACGAACCCCAGGAGGAGCAAAGTTAGCCAAGACATCAGCACAGACTTCTGGATCTTTAAAGTTATCCCCAACCTTAACATTCCACTCAGGGACATAAACCTCATCCCCACTCAACCCTTGAACCGTAGCCATCGCAACCTTTTTACTAGATGATTTCGTCTTCTTGGAAACAACCAAACCGTGCTCCTTCTCTACCTTCACACTCGGACCTTGATCCTCAGCAACCTGAACATCATCACTAATATCCACTGGTTCATGCGAAGATGATGGACCAAAAGACTTCAACAAACGCCGTGTGGAACGGCGAGTATAAGCCTTAGGAGCAGCAGCCTTGGTAAAGCCCTTAACGTTCGGAACTCCCACATACCCAGAACCTTCGAACCTACCCTCTTTCCCTCGAACCACAACATCTTCCCCAGCAGTAGTCGTAACATCCGTAAACCCAACATCTGAAGTATCATCACTCTTCAAAAAATCCAAAGCCGACATAACTATAAAAACAAAGGAAATCTATCAACATGCATATTAAGGAAATCAAGCAAGTGCAAGATAAACAAACGCATACCCTTATCATCTCTCATGAGCACGGGATCCCGATTAGGCTTATCCCACAACTTGCTAATACCTAACAAGACGAGAAGATGTTCGGGGAGAGGACGAAGACGCGATGGACACTTCCTAATCGATTTCAAAAACACATCATTCAACTCCAATTCAGCCGGCTCTGGTTCATTCAAAACGGCCTCGGCTTGTCTCCAAACAGATTTGAAAGGAAGAATGGAATCGGAAACAAAGAAAAAACGATCCTTCCAAGAACCAAGGGTCGTAACCGTTGAAGAGACTAAACATATATCACCTTGAGTATGTTCAAAAGTGTACCAATTGCCGTTCTTCGCTAACTGGAAGAAACGGCAAAAACTTAACAACGACGGGTCATACCCTAACGCCCTACATAAAACCTCAAAATGTAAAACCCTAGAAAGCCCTAAGGGGTGAATCTGACCAAAAGAAACACGATAATATTCCAACTCATTCAAAACAAAAATCGAAAACGGATGACGGAGGTTCGAAAACTCAAAATGCCGGCAATAAAGGGCAATCGAACTCGCCGGACAACGGTCGATTGAAGAATCGGCCGGCGGAGCAACCGGTTTAAACTCTAAACCTATACCCCATTCAAGACAAAATGATTCGACTTCCTCTTGGGTTAATCGGGAATAACTGACCGATAGATCCTTACGAGCACCCATAATTTCGAAAGAAAAAGGACGGATTGGAACTAACCTGGTGAAAATCGAAAGGAACTTGATGAATGTGTTTAGAGAATATTGTGGAAGTTTAAAGGAAAACACTAAACAAATGAATAGTTATTGCTATTTGATAGGAGCAGTTATTGGGAACCGCAACCTGCAGTAACCATCACATCAACTATCCCATCAGAAATTCAAAAAATAACCAAAAGATTTCAAAGCCTCGAAGACTTTAAGCAATAACAAAATGTATGCAAAAGTCAGAAGCCTTTGAGCCTACTTCTCAAACACCTCTGACTTAGGGGGATGATGACGGGGGTAGCCCAAGGATTGATAAAATGGCTTTCACACATTAACGCAAAAAAGGTTAGAAGGTTAAAAGGTTCGTTTCCCGCCCAATTTAGGTAAATAAGTACGTGAACAATAAGCACGTGAAACAGTACCACGTCAAATCACTGTTCACATCACTGTTCCCTCTGAACAAGGGACATGCTCAGAAAAAGTAATATTATTATAATCGTTAACCAACGGTCAAAAGCTTCCCGCCCATAAAAGGTCAACCCTCTAGCAAACTGGAGGTTAACTAGTTTATCCACTAGACAAAAGGCTTTCATTTCTCTCCCTATAAAAGGAATACAGGTCAGCCATAACAAACACACCAGATTGGAGAGTTAACATATATTCTCTAATCTTCTCTTCTTCCTTGAGAAACCTGCACTTTGCTTGTTTCTTTCTTACTTCAAGAACATCATAATTTCACCAAGAACTTCATCCAAAAACCGGTTCCAAACATCTCGGTCTTGGATCTTCGGTGAACTATAACAAATAACAACAAACTAGTGAATCTCTCTATGTTTTGCAAACGTAGAGGGACACCACGACCTGCGTTAGGTCAACCGGAACCCTTGAAGCTTGTTAGCCTAACCAGTACATTCACTATCATTGGTCTTATAATTGTTGTAGCAACAGTATATATTGTAGCGCCTCGGTTATACTTCGGCAAAAAGTTGGATCTTCAAAGGGTGTGTCGGAGGTGGAGCCTAATTTACCGTTTGTGTCAACCGAGGTAGCAATGGGTTTTCATGACTGCATTTCAGTTCGTTTTATGATGTCTTGAGCATATGAACTTTAATTTAAGAATATAGTGTCGCATGTTCTCGTAACCGAAATACCGAGACAATAACTAAGCTAACCAAGATCTTTCATGGAAAACTCGGTGGCCAAATGTAAAAGAAAATCTTTACGTAGAGCATCCGAGGATGTGGTAAGAAGAAAATCATCTACGTACAGAAGAAGATATGCAAAATCATTACCTTTATGCAGAATAAATAATGAGTTGTCACACCCACTTTTTCGAAAACCCAACTATAAACCATAATTTGTGAACCATCGATACCACGCCCTAGGAACTTGTTTCAGTCCGTACAATGATTTTATCAAGTGAAACACGTGGTTGGGTAGTTTTTATCACGAAAGCCCATCGGTCGATACATATATTCCGTTTCATTATAGCTACCATCAGTTGTTACATCCAACTGGTGTACAGTCCATGACCACGATACTTCAATTGATAAGATAGTTTGAATCGTATCCGGTTTGACAACTGGACTAAAAGTTTCTCCACAATCGATACCAACTTATTGAGAGCGACTGTCACAAACTAAACAGGCCTTGTATCACTCAAATGAACCATAATCATTAATTTATCCTTAACAATCAAATGCTACGAATTATATTCATTTGCGGGTAGCGAGAGACTAGCTCCTAAGTGTCGTTTTTAATAAGGGTGTGATACTCGTTATGCCACTCTGGAATGGACAAGGCAAAGTGCATGATTTTTTGGAATGGGGAAAAACTTGGTGAAGGA